>NC_056000.1:69290099-69620368 GCF_018446385.1 Zingiber officinale
AAGAGTTAGCATCTGCTTCCTCTCAGTCTCATCCTTGCACAAACCCATAGTAGGCAAACCAGGCAGAGCGCAAGAAACCCTAATAACCTCCAAAACCCAAACTTTGGCCAATCCCGAACCTCAACAACACCAATCCGTACTGAACGAGATCACAGCCCGCAGTGTAACGCCAAAATCAAACTGTTCGCAGAAAGAGAACCCGGAAAAGAGATTCCGAACCTCAAGCACACCAATCCGCGCTGGAAGAGCACAAACCACTGTATCGTACACCAGTACGCAGAAGGGATCCGCCAAAAATCGAATTTTTCGCAGTGAGAAAACCAGGAAAAGAGAGCTCCTGGTCACGAAAACAACGGCGAAGGGTCGATGGAAACGTCGGATTCCATAGGGGACGAGATACCATCGCAGTTCTTCGATTCAGGATTTCCCCCGAGATTTAGCCGCCAACAGATGATTATCACGTCAAATCACCTATCACATTCCAAAAATAATTTAGATTTAGATGGGAAATTGCCACAATTAATCCGATAGGTAAGTTTTAAAATGCATCCTCAACATTTACTAAATTTTAAAAAACCACCCCTAAAGTTTCGTTAATAATAAAATAATATTGATTACAACTCATTTCTAATTATAAAAAAAAAATTACGGGAGTTAATAGACAGAAGAAATTTTTTCCTGGATACGTGTCCAAATTACTCTTTTATTCTATTATAGCATATATGTCACTTTCTTATCATCATGACAATCAAATCGTTTTTAAATAACATCATGTAAGGATAATCAAATAATCTATGTTGAGGACTATGTTCGTCCTTAGAATCTCTACTAATCCGTCTCAAGATGAATACCGAAGAGATAAATTATATATGACTACTAGTCTAGTTTTATCAAGTGATCCGGTAGTAAGAACAGGGGACTCCGCCCTGTGGAGTCAACGCCACGTGGAAGTCACAGTGGCAGTTGTCCATCCGGAGAGGGTCGGGTCCAACCGGCCGGCCGGCCGTCCGGTGGAATCGAACGTCCGGAGAGGGATGGGTCCGATCGGCTGGCCGACCGGACGATATTCGGCTGATGGTTAAAAGTGCCCTGTCGAAATCAGGATTCCGGCGCTCAGAGGAAAAGGTCGCAAGGCCGAGCAAACTGCACGCTCGGCCAAAGCCATAAGGTAACACTGCTAATAGTCTCCACAAAGCACGTGATGAAAAATCTCCCCAAGTAAACCACCGCATATGTCCGGCCGGATGTTGAGGGAGCTGTCCATCCGGACGCCAGATCTGGAGCAAAGGGGAAAAGGACAAGGGACGTCTTTTTCTAACAGCATGTATGTTTCACGTGTAGGTCATGCTCCAAATCTTGTGACAGGGGATTCCACTGTCCCATCGAGGACATGTTGAGACTGTAGCAATATGGGTTAGGGAAGCTCACTGACAAGTCCTTACTGGGGTATGGGCCATGGACACGTGTACACCTCGGCAGGTGTACACTCACTTCTTCGCTGCCCTATATAAAGGCCCTCATTTTTCGCCGGAGGTACGCATTTTACGAGTTTTGAAGCCACTGTTTCTTCCTTGGCCCGACTTCTGTGCAGGTTCGCCGGAGCTTCGTGCCACCAGTCGAAGATCCACGACAGCAGTCGAAGAGCGCCCCGTGCCTAGCGTCCGTTGATTCAGCATTCGGACAGGATCATCAAGATTCAAACTCCAGATCTTATGATGATAACATCTCATATGCTAATCACTTGACCCATCTGAAGAGACAAATAGTCTTTAAATAAGGATATAGGGATAGTTGTAAGAGAACCAAATTAAAATTAGTTTAAAATTTATAAAATAATTATGACTTAATTTCTTTTCTTTTTAGTTTAGTTTAAATATGACTTAAATTTAATTTATTTATCTATTTAGATAAAATAATTCATTATTTTATTTTTGGAAATTGTTTATAAATATTATGTATGAATATTTCATATTCTTTATTTATGAATATTAGTAATCTAAATATATCTATATGTTTAAAATTATTTATTTGATATATATATTAGAGATAGCAAATAGAAATATTAGGCGCGCTTTGATATTAATGAATCATTATGGGCTATTTTAAATTTCTGTTAAACAATGGGGGGTATACTGAAGTTTGATGGCGGCGTCTGGTTCTGGGACCAGACAAGACGTCGCTTTTGCGGGACCCGCACGTTGATTGGTTGTGGATTAGAGTCATCGTAGCGTGGACGATCTTAAGAAGGGGTACATCTGAGTTGGCGAATTGTTATTATGTGGGGCCACGAGCTTCGAGTGTTAATAAAATATTAAAAGAGCATTTATTCTTTTATTTTTTTTATTCTTAAAATATCTTTATTTTAATAATATTATAATTTTAATGATAACTTATTGTTATTGAGCATTAGATTAAACAATATAAAATGATGAAAATATTTACTTCGAAGGATAAAAAATAAAATAAAAATAAAAGGTATAAATTATCTTCTATCATTTATTATTTTAAATGATTAGGAATTTTTTTCAAGGATAAATATCAATATAAGCTATTTTATTTGTTTAGAAAGAAATATAACATTTTTGCAGGGATAAAATTAGGAAGAAAAAAAATATTTTTTTATTTTAATTGGAAGGAACTAAAGAAAAATATATTAGGCTACGTTTGGTTGGGCGTAATGTAATAGCTTGTAATGTAATCAAATTTGTAATGTAATGTAATGTAATCTTAATTACATTACTACGTTTGGTAATCAAATATATGTAATCTTTGATTACAAAGATGATTACATTCTTTTGTTTGGTGTCCATTATTTTTATAAGGAATGTAATTCGTATTATTATAAAATGACAAAAATATCCTACGACTTCTATCGGCGAGCGCTACATCTCTGTCGGAGCTTGCGGTGGTCGCTGCCGCCGGTCGCTAGCCGCCGTCGGTCGCCGACCATAGTCGGGTGTCGCCGGTCGTCGGTCGTCGGTCGTCGGTTGCCGGCGGTCGTCGGTCACCGGTGGTCGTCTATCGTCGACCGCCGGCGGTCGCCGGTCGTCGGCTGCTGGCGGTCGTCAGTCGTCGGCGGTCGCCGATCGTCGACCGTCGGCGATCGCCGTTCGTCGGCGGTCGCCGTTCGTCGGCCGTCGGCGGTCGTCGATCACCGGCCATCGGCGGTCGTCGGTCGTCGGCCGTCGGCCATCGCTGGTCGCCGGCCGTCGGCGGTCGTCGCCGGCCGTCGACGGTCGTCGTCGATTGGTCGTCAACCGCCGAAGGGCGGTGGTGGGCGGTGGCGGTGGCAGTGGCAGCAGGCGAAAATGGACGACGATAGACTAGGGGTATATTTGACATTCAAATTTTTGTTAAAAAGTGACCTCGTAATGTAATCGGATTACAATGTGTTTGTTTTGTAATACAGATTACAAAATTTTATTACATTTTGTAATCTAGATTACATTACATTACAAGTTAAAAATGAAACCAAATAAAATAATCAGTCTTGTAATATAATCTGGATTACGTTATAAGTCAGATTACACCGTATCAAACGGAGCCTTAGGATACTGATTATCTGATTCCTCATATTTAATCCTAAATTTTATAATGATAATATCATTGTGAGCTAGCCTACTCTCACTCATAAGGGGCTATATTTGATTCCATTCATGGAAACAACATGACTGGAATAAAAAAAAAACATTTTTTTCCTTCCATTCAAATTATATCATTTTGATTATCTTTATTTTTCCAATTTCTTCCATCCAAGTAAACAAATAATAATCAATGTTACACGTTTAGATGGAAAATTCGCATATGTCAAATTATTCAAAATTCAAATGTCACCTAAATTTATGAGATTTAACAATTTGGTTTAGTTTTATCATACGAGTATTTTTTATAAACACAATATTTGATGATTTATGCATGTTAGAAAGTTTATCGTCAAAGATTAATTTGAGCTAAAATACTAAAATGAGTTGTTTAATTTTAGTTGGTATATATTGAATGAACATATAACAACAATTAGTTTTATCTTATTAAATGAGATTAACTATATTAATTCTTTTATACCATTAAACTCTATTTCCTATTCTATAATAATTTATATTTAAATAAATTTTATGTTACACATTTCTCATAGTTTCACATTATCTAATTAGAGTATCAATTACCATCTACATATATATTCGTATCATCTTAAATATGTTTCTTGTAATTTTTTTCTCAATAAATGCAACCCTAACCTTTTCTCTAATTTTTTTATTTTTTATCTTATCTGTTCTTGTATGTATGTTCATAATATCTCCTCAATTTTAATCATCCTACTTATATTGTATATAAGACATCTCTCTATCATTTTTACAAAAATGATCCTAAACACTTACGGAGTGTATTCAATCAAAAGATTGAATGACTTTCATTGATTTTTTTTTTAATGATAGACTTTTGTGAAGTTCATATATTTTTATTAACTTTTATAGAATCTCATATAGTTGTGAAAAGAATTCCATGGAATTTTATAAACTTTTTTGCAAGATTTTTACATAAATTTGTAAATTTCACGAAAACTTGTGGATTTAAAGGGGTGTATTCAATCTTGGAAAAGCGTAGGCGGTCATGGTCTCGCACGATATTTATTTTCAAAGAAAACCTAAAATACCCAATTAAATTTATTTTTTTAATAAAATAATAAATAGAAAACTTGTCCATAAAATTTTTTTTCAACTTTTTATATTTTTATCTTTTTTGGGCTAAAAACAAAGAGAAAATAACGTCTCACTTAAAAAAAACTTTAATAATATAATTTTAAATTCAATAATATTATAATAATTTTAAATATTTTTATTTTAATTTTGATCCAAATTAACCTAGAAATATTGGTCGACCCTTTAATTTGGTCAAATTTTTAATAAAATGTTAAAATTGATAAATTTGATTAGTAATAAAATTAATAATATTATTATTAATTTGATTAGTAATAATATTATTAAAATAAATGAATATAAATATATAAAATTTATTTAGGATTTTTTAAAATTTAATAAATTTTATAGAATATTTTTAGGTCGAATTTCATTAGACTTTATTAATTAAGTTGAAAATTAATTTGATTTATTAATATATATTTTATATTAAAACCGACTATCTCAAGTTTCTCTTCCCTCTATGCACAGTGCCGCCATAAAATCGACTTCGACTTCAACTTGCTGGCAAGCAGTTGACGAAAGCATCACCGACCGCCTGAAACAATTTTTCTATTTGTTTTCCTCATTTCCGGCACACCACAAGCTTCACCGGATGACACTCATTGTTTCCCATGATGAGTAACCGGAGAAAAAAATCTCCACCTACAACCCGCTGCCATGAGTCGCCACCGGAGAAAAGGCTGTAAGCAGCTGCTATTCCATTCCACCCCTTTCGATCCATTCTTTTGTCGTTATAACGTCGGAGAACAGCATTTCAGAGAACTCTCAGCTTTGCATGAAATGAGAGGTTGATGCAGGCCGCCGAGAAGTTGAACAAGGATAGGGCCTTTAAGATCAAAGAAATAATCAAAATTGAGGAGTGTGAAGAGAAATGATTTATTTGTAAAAAATTAAAGCGATTTGAAGTATCTAGAAGAAGACTTTTTATTTTATTTTTAAATTTATACCAAGTGTTTTGGAGAGCTCTTATTGATTAAAATTTATATCTAAGGATTTCTAAAGAATTATGAAAATCTATTGAAACTTTGGATACCAAAAGATTTTCATAAATTTTTAAAAAGCCAAGTTTAAATAGACTTTTTAAAACTTTATAAAAATTTAATTTGGATACCACTTTATTTATATAAAGTTTATAAAAGTCTAGATTGAATATACTAGACTTTTGAAATCCATAAAAATCATTCAAAGTAATTAAAAGTCCAATATTAAATACATCCCCTTAAAAATTTTTATTGAATATTACTAAACTTAAATTTAATATATTTTATCTTTATTTTACTAACCTAAACTTTTCATTTCTAATATTTTTTTTTTATCACAATTCAAATTTAACGTTTATTCATTCACGAATTTTATCTACTAAAACAATAAGTATTAGATGTGTCCAATAAATTCGTTAATAAATATCAAATCGAGTATCTTGCTAATAAAAGTTTAGTTGATTTACAACCCAGTTCTCGAGTTATCATCCACATTGTTTATATATATATATATATATATATATATATATATATATATATATATATTAACGAAGGTATAGTCAATTTTTTAATTTCAATAAGAAGAAACCTTATTTAGGCCATTTATTTTATTATGGGCCTTATAGCGGTAATAATATAAATTAGGGGTTTTTTTTAGGCTTTGACCAACTTTGAGGAAGTATGTTGCCTATTTTCCTTTTTGAGGAATATAATTTAGTAATTTACCAAAATTGGTGGTGTGATTGAATATATTTTTCAACTTTGGGTTTTTTTTTTTCTCTTTGCGGGCGAATTATTAACACCGTCGCCGAGTTGCCTTTCTGGGCCGGCCTATCACTGTTCTCCCATGGCCGCCGCCACCATCACCGCCGCCGCTGCCGTCTCCGTCTCCGCTCGCTCCCCTGCCACAACCAACGCCGAGACCGCCACTTTCCACCGCTATGGACAACTCACCAAATCCTCCCATTTTTACCGCATCAAGACCCAGCTAAAACCCTATCCCTCTCTCTGCGGCCGCCGACCTAATCGCACCGCGCACGGCCCTTCGTCCCTCCGCCTCATCGCTTCCGCCGTTTCCGCCGGCGGAAACCCCTCGGTTCCCTTTGCCTTAGATGATGCCGACAAGCCTCGCGACGAGTGCGGCGTCGTGGGCATCATCGGCGACCCGGACGCCGCCAAGCTCTGTTCCCTCGCCCTCCACGCCCTACAGCACCGCGGCCAGGAAGGCGCCGGCATCGTCTGCTCCGACGGAACTACTCTCCGCTCTGCTACCGGCCTAGGTCTTGTCTCCGAGGTCTTCCACGACCCCCGGACCCTCGCCCCGCTCAAGGGCGATTCCGCGATCGGCCACGTGCGGTACTCCACGGCCGGCGCAGCCTCCGCCCTCGCCAACGTCCAACCCTTTCTCGCAGGTTATCGATTTGGCAAGCTCGCCGTCGCCCACAACGGTAACCTCGTTAACTACCGACGCCTCCGCTTCGATCTAGAATCCAGAGGCTCCATCTTCAACACCTCCTCCGACACCGAGGTGATTCTCCACCTGATCGCCACCTCCTCCTCTCGGCCCCTCCTCTCGCGCGTCGTCGAGGCCTGCGAGTCCATCGAGGGCGCTTACTCCCTCGTTTTCCTCACCGAAAACAAGCTCTTTGCCGTGCGCGATCCCCACGGATTCCGGCCACTCGTCATGGGCCGGCGCCGCCGTACCGGCGCCATTGTGTTTGCCTCCGAGACCTGCGCCCTCGACCTGATCAACGCCGAGTTTGAGCGCGAGGTGAACCCCGGCGAAGTGCTTGTCGTCGACGGCCAGGACATGAGCATCACATCCGCCTGCCTCATGCCCGAGAAGCCCCGCAAAGCTTGTGTGTTCGAGCATGTCTACTTTGCCCTTCCCAACTCCGTCGTCTTCGGTCACCCAGTCCACGCCTCCCGCTACAGCTTCGGCGCTGCTCTGGCTCGTGAGTCCCCCGTCCCCGGCGCAGACTTCGTCATCCCGGTGCCCGACTCAGGATTCTTCGCGGCGCTCGGCTTTGCCGAGGCCTCGGGGATCCCATTCCAGCAGGGCCTCATCAGATCGCATTATGTAGGCCGCACCTTCATCGAGCCTGACAAGGAAGGGCGCAACCTTGCCGTCAAACTGAAGCTTGCGCCTGTCCGGACCATCCTCGAGGGGAAGAGCGTAGTTGTGGTCGACGATTCAATTGTGCGAGGCACCACCTCTTCCAAGATTGTCAATCTCATCAAAACTGCTGGAGGAGCTCGAGAGGTCCACATGCGCATTGCTAGCCCTCCCATTGTTGGCTCATGCTACTATGGTGTTGACACCCCAAGGTCCGAAGAGCTCATTTCCAACAGGATGAATGTCGAGGGAGTGAGGCAGGAGATTGGCTGTGATTCGCTTGCCTTCCTCTCGCTTGACAGCCTCAGGGGAGCTTTTGCTGATGAAAGCCACATGTTCTGTGATGCATGCTTCACCGGCAACTATCCTGTGCCACCAACTGAACAGGAAGCTGTGAAGCTGACTGAAGTTTGAGATTTGCCTTTCCATAATTTGGTATAGTTCATTTCTAAGTTATGCATTCTAATTTGAATGAGCCTCCAAATTTTCTGTCCGCTCACTTTTAAACTTTTCCTTGGCTAAATTTCTAAATGTTTAAGCTCTTTAGGAATGAAATTTCGCAAGTGGACTAAACATAGAAGTTTTGCTTGGAGTAACTCTTTTTCTTCTGTATTGTATACCATCAAGTGGTCTCTATCCTTTCTGTTTGAAACAATAACGAAGATGCTTGGATGAATACTTTTAGAAATGAAATTTTGCGAGTGTAGGTTCTTGTTAACTGCACCTTATTATTGTCTTGTGATCTAAACTACCTTTGAAGTTTTGCTTGGGGTACCTCTTTTTCTTCTGTTTCGTATGCTATGCAGTGGTCTCTATCCTTTCTGGTTGAAACAATAGTGAACATCCTTGGAGGACTAGTGGAATTTGCTCTTTAAGTTTTTCTTGCTTTGTTTTATATCTTGTGATTGCTTTCAGTTGATAAGTTGGTATGCCTTTATACTTTGATGAACATAAATGCTACTCTTGTCTTTGCTCTATAAATAGTTTGATCTGTTATTGTTTTTCTGTCAAAAGTAATCAGATTCATTGTCATCGTTCTCAAATCAGACTGCTGGTACTGAATAAGCAATTTAGATGAATTTCATGAGTCATGACCTCTCCTGATTAGTGTTCATGAGAATATTTTAGTAGATCATAGGTCTTCCCTCTTAATCTCTCTTCCCTCTTGAAGTGGGATTTCATCACAGTCAAGATTGTGAGCTGGAATTTAGGATCCTATGAGCTTATGACCCAAACTGACCTAACAATGCTCATAACCTGGCCACACTCCTCAGAGATAAAACGACAAGGGTTCAAGAGCAATTCAACCATAGTTTCGTCGAACATGAATGGACATGCAAGGAGTAGCAAAAGGGCACAATTCAACCATAGTTGCACATAGGCAGTGAAAGGTAGTCGCGCCGAGCAGTCATTGTTCAGTCGTATGATCAGACAATGGTAGCCAGTTACAGGCAGTCAAAGCTAGCTTCTAGATGCTGCAAAAAAACTCTGAAATGAGCTACAACCTTATGAACCTACAATCCAATTCTATGCTATCTAACCATTTCTTTGTAGAATCTTAATCCCAACATCGATAAGATGAAATATATCTTAATTCGCTTAGACATTTTGAAGCTTCACATTTACTGGAAGTAAGTAAGCCTTTTCATCTGCATTATTGGTGAATACTTCCATCATATGAAACTCCTAACTAGATGAATTGTTTTTAACTTTTTCTATTGTCATCCATCTTATATATATAAAGATGCAACTTACTATATAGTTTTTCTATTGTCATCCATCTTTTTTCCATTGTATATACTTGCATTATTGTTGTTCAATATTTTTTTTCATCTAGATAAATATAATTTCCTTATTGTGTTGAAAGCATCACCAAGGCCAACCCCAAGTCTAAGTTTTACAGTCAATATGGCATTGGTTGATGTTTCTTTCTCCCTAATTTTGACTGTTTGTTGTTCTTTATTATCTGTGGGGCATTGAGATCGTTGTTTCAAATAATTTTATTTTTATTTTATTATAATTGTTTGAATGTGTGTGGATATTGCTGTTGGATTTTTCTTGCTAATTGACTTAAAAGGAAGAGGGAAGGTCAACATTTGCTGGTAGGAAGAGTTTCTGGTCAATGTTGTGCCTATCAGAGTTGTTTCGTTTTAATTGTTTTTGTTCTTTTGATGTGATTTATGCCGATTTTTTTTTTATTCTTTGATCAAAATCCAGTACAATTTGTAGGATCTTGTACAAATTAAATAAATATGTATTTTTAAGGTAGAAAATTTAAAGAATATTTTTATTTTCATTGTCATTAAAATAACACTTTTTTTTAAAAAATATTTAAAGAATATTTTATATTTTGAAAATACTAAGCTTTGACTAAAGTAATTCTAATATATTTAAAATTATTAAAGGATGTATGAAGTTTAGGATTTCACAGATGGGTGTCATGTGAAATACACTGCCTCTAGCAAAATCAAATGATGCATTTAGCATTTACATGATTTAGTTATAGTCGCTCTTATTAAACAAAAAATGTGGTACCGTCCTATTAGCGACTAGTCTCGTCTCAACGAGGAGAGGAGGAGGAGACTTGGGAGATGGGATTTTCTGTTCCACTTTTCTCGTGTTACATTCGCTATCGGACGGATCACAGGGACACGAAGAAAGTGGGAGAGAGGATCTCATTTCAAGAAGGAGAAGGTTCAAAATCTCAACATGCCCAAATAGATTTCGAGCGATCTATCAATGTTAATAAATTAGATTATCGAATTCTACACGTGTAATCCACAATGTAGTAGATTACTTGGTACGGTTTAATTCTTAATAGTAATTATGTGTAGTATTAATTCAAATGTAGTTGTATCGAATTCACTTTCAACATATTTAATAATATTATTAAGTAGTTATAATTAAAATTATTTGATATTTATTTAAATGTTTTAATTGTTTAAAATTAAAATTGTTAGAACAGACAGCTGTTCATTTGATACTCTAAAAGTATACATTTTACAGAGTCATTTTCCTAAATTTCTTAACGATTAACTTCTTTTAGTAAGCACAAAAAAAGTGTTCTTTTTTCTTTTCGTTTTTTTCTTCCTTTTTTTAGGAAGCATAGAAACGTTAATTTCATGCGGTAAATAGAATGGGCAAAAAAAAAAAATTTTAAAAAACACTTACAAAAATCAAAATAGGCCTCCATTTTTTAATATTATAATAAATGCTCCTCCGCCTCCCAGACGAAAAGCCCCAAATCTTTCTTCCATTTGGATGCGCTCGCTCTCCTCGGCTGCCTTTCTGCTTCTTCCCTTTGGCTTCTCTTCTTTCTTCGCGGAATCGATTAGATCAGAGAAGGGAGGCGAGAAAGAGACGAAAGGTAAGATTTTTCTTCGCCCCTTGAGATTAAAATTGTGGTTTTTGAGTATTTTCTGCCACAGCCATTTGGTGGTTGATCCACGCCGCATCAATGCTTTGCCTTCCGTGATTGTGCTTCTCGCGATCGGTAGGGTTTTTATTGGCTTGAGTTCCGATTTGTTTCTTGCTGTCGGTTCTGCGTATTCTTCGCGAGATCTGCTCTTGACGAGACCTTGATGAACGTCGCGATGATTTTGTTTTGTTTTTTTTTTTTTCTGTTGATCCCAATCGATTGTAAGAAGAATATAACTATCAGCGAACAATTTCCGATGACTTCAACTTTTTTTTTAATGAATTTGGTTGAGATTGATGAATCGATCCAAATTGATTGCAGAGCGAGAAACCTCATAATCTGGAATCGTGGTTGGGGAACAAAACAAGGTACGATCTTGAACGCTTGAAAAGTATTATAAATTGTGCAAAATATTGGATCTGCAATCAAGATTCTTGGATGAACATGGGAACCGAGCTGCATTTTTTTATTCAGATGTTAATTGTTCTAATAAGACTAGTGTGAAACTATTCCATGAAAATTGTAACAACTTGTGGAATCTGATTGAACTGCCATGTAAAAGGCCTGAGATAGGGTTGTTGATTTATGCCATGCAAATGCAAAAGTAGTTTTAGAACTCTTATAACCTAAAACATGGTAATCACTCCTTTTTATCGATAAAAGTTGGGTTACTTGGATGGAAGATAGAAGTGAAGGAATCTCAATACATAAGTTGTTTGATGTTCTACCAAGTCTTGTAGCTCCATATAGACTGTTTTTATTAGCACACATACTGATCAAAAAATACATGACTTTTCAGACAGCTTGTTAACTCAAGATGTAGCCTTGAATTACTATTCTATTACTCTTCCAAATTGGTTTTCATCTTAGGTTTTGATAATTCTCACACTGTTCTATCTTCTTCACCTTTTATCCCAGTTTCCGCCGCTCATTTGTGTCGCGACAATGACTTCTACCTGCCTAGTGTGTCGTACCACGGGTAGCCCATCGCCGTCATTCAGGAGCTACTCCGTTTCGAGTTCAAGCTCAGAGGATGAGGGACAATGCATTGCTCTCATCGCCTGTTTGGCCCGCCGGGTCACTGTGGCTACCACCGGGTCCAGTAATGCTATTTCAACCTCCAAAGTAGCTCCGCTGCCGATGGTGGCAAGCAGCCAAGGTGTGGCTGGAACTCCACGGCTTCAGCGCAGCCGAGCCATGAGCAGGGACCAAGTCAGAAACTGGAATTTCTGACCATGCTCAGATAGAGGGAGAGCAGTCCCCTCTCCCTAGTGTATATTTTGGTCACCAGTTGGTGTTTCTGTATATTTTCTTTCTTGAATTTGGATCTTTAGTAGTTCTGGAGTATTGCAATTGCATTTTGGTCACCTTGTTTTGCTTGGTGAATTGCTTTGTCTGCTCTTGCTTGTTGTAGGTCAACTTCAATTTAGCGTTGGACTCTCACGCAACTCTAGTACCCTTTAGATATGGCACTTAATTATGTTTTATTAAATCATAATTTTATATATAATAATGACTAAATTTTTATCTGAAATCATTTATATAGATGGTATTGGACTCTATCATCTATCATTGTTAATTATTTTTTTTAATCTTCCTTTCTCCATATGCATATTTATTATATTGCCTGAAGTATTTATGAGTATTCATCTAATACATAAAACATAATTCTTTCTAAACTTATTATATTCAAATACTCTTTATCAAAATTATTTAAATTTTATTTTAATTATTTTAAATTAATCAAAACACCCTTTACATTTTTGTCCAATAATAAATACTCCAACATGTACATACTCCTACATGTACATACACCTAACAGCTAAAATCATGTTTTCATGAGTTTCTTATTTATTTAATTTTAGACAGGGAAGTGACTTCTCCTTAAAAGTTACTAATATGATATTGTTACGGGCCAATTAATTATTCAAGCCCAACTAGATCCTACTTTACAACAATAACAACAACAACCAAACATTTTTTCACTAGGTAGGGTCGACTATATAAATCCTTTTATGTCATTGAACTCTATCTCCTATTATATTATCATCTATATTTAAATAAATTTTATCTTATTTTATTGTTGCTAACCAAGTCTTTTTTGGTCTTCCTCTTTCTCATTTGATATACATGTTTATCATAGTTTCATATCGCCTAACTGGAGCATTTATTAATCGTCTAAGTACATGTCCGTACCATCTTAAACGTGTCTCTCGGAGTTTGTCCTTAATAGATGCAACTCCGACTTTCTCTCTAATGCTCTCATTCCTTATTTTGTCCATCTTCGTATGTCCACACATCCACCTTAACATCCTCATCTCTGCAACTCTCATCTTATGCTCATGTGCTCGAGTCATAGCCCAACATTCAGCTCCATATAACATAACAAGTCTAACAGCGATTTTATAGAACTTACCTTTAAATTTAAGAGGTACTTTATAGTCATATAAAACATCCGACGCTCTCATCCATTTCACTCATCCTGCTTGTATTCTATGTAAGACGTCTCTCTCAATCCCTCCATCATTTTATAAAAATGATCCTAAATATTTAAATCTCTCGGTTCCAGGCAACTCGTCATCTCCTATCTTAACAATTATTTCATTACTTCTAATATTACTAAATTTAAATTCTATATATTCTGTCTTTAATCTACTAAGCTTAAAACCTTTCCCTTCTAGTATTTCCCTTCAAGATTCTAACTTAACATTTACTCTTTCACGTGTTTCATCTACCAAAATAATATCATCTGCAAATAACATGCACCACGATACTGTGTCTTGAATGTGCGCAATAAGTTCGTCCATAATTAGTGTAAAAAGATAGGGACTTATGACTGATCCCTAATCTATCCTACTTTACAAATGATTTTATTTTATTTTATTCAAAAAAAACATTTAGCAACTTTTCTGCAGCAATATATATAAGAAAAATTGCATTTTGCACATAAAATTCTTTTAATTTATATATATATATATATATATATATATATATATATATATATAAAGAGAAAATTATTTCAATCCAAAGGTACACAGATAGGTAGCAGACCATTTGATGAAAACTTTTATGCAAATGGGAGCAAAAGAACTTCTAAAATATTATTAGTACAACAGATGTTTACCAAAAGAAATCCATAAAAAAAAATTCTAAAATATTTTACACCCGTCTCTTTTCTTTGATAAGAAAAAAATAGAATTATAAATCTTGATTTGTCAAAAATTCTTATAATCTCACGAAGGAAAATTAAGTCAGAAAGGCGAGAAGATAAATTACCATAGCAGGATCTGGCTTAGATGGTGTTAGCTAATCTGTATCAGGATCGACATCCACGATACCAGGTAGTGAATCAAGAGAAACTGAATCAGAATCATACATAGGTGCTGGTTCTATTCTCTTATCGGGCACATCTGTGCCTTGATAAACATTGGGAACGCTAGTATTTTCATTTGAGAATGTCCCTATTTGGAGCTGCTTTCCATCGACTACACAAACAGCTGTCATAGTTTCGTCGGAAATCGTTCCTACTTTCACTGGAGCTCCTGAACTACTGGGGTATTCCCCATTTGTGGTGCCTGATATCTTGAGATTATTGTTCTTGGTTTCCTCTTCATTCGTTTGGGCAACATAGGCAGCAATATTGTCTTCATTAGAAGCTTTGTCGGTCTCAGCTGCAACAATAGTCTGCACATTGATGTCTCCTACATTGCTTGGCCCATCAATATTTATTCTTGATGATTCTCCATTATTTAATCTGAACTCATGATCTTTAGTCAAGCCAACTGCATCTTCCTTTGTGATAGGAGTGTGAGAAAGCTGAACAGGTCTCTCTTCTTCGTTGTCACCACGAAGCCAACCATTCAATACTTCATCACCATTATCATCATCCATACCATTCGTTGCACCTACATCGACTGTTGGAAAACTAGCAGTGTTTAGATTCAGATGACCATAAAATGTATTTCCCTGATACCTCTGATTGCAAGCTTTAAGTGTGGAGTTCCTAGAATCTTCGGTATGTATTAAAGGAAGCGCTCGAGGGTGGATAAGAGCTTCCAAGGACAGTAGTGCATCTTGACAGCAGGCAGCAAGTTTTGTTCCGGTTTCCAATTTTCCTGCAAAAACACGAGCATGAGAAGGAATCAGTCATATTGTAGAATTGGGTAATCTCATTCTTCTTTATCACTGATAATGGTGTCAGCGAGCCAATAAACAAGAGGTAGTGGCAAAGAAAAAAAGAGGAAATGAAGAGGAAAGGCGAATGATCATGAGAGGTGGACAGGTTATATGCTTAATCTAGATAAACGGGCAATGGGTCGGTGGAGCTCTGCAAGGAGATGCTTCAAGGAAGCTTGGTAGTACAACATTAATGACAATCTGATATTATTATTATTAATCTAATACAAGTTTCTCACAATCCACATTTTAAATGATATTTTGGTAGTAAATGAAATTTAATGCATATGCATACCTCTACGAAAAATTTCAAGCCCTTCCGACAAGTGAGGAGGCCGGGCATGTGATGCAGAAAGCAGAGATGCTAAGAGAGCTCGTAAGGCCGCAAGCTGAAAAGCAACTAGGGAGTCAGTTGATTCAGTTTTTCGAACTGAAGACTTCCCCCCGCAAGCCCATCCCATATCGCAGGCATTTTTAGCTACCGTAATCAACAAATGATCCACACCTGACCGCCAACATTCTGATCTCAAAGAACCACCCTAGCAAATTGAGACGATGACATAAGTCACATAAGATAATTTCACTGACTTGACAATAATTCATGTAAAGAAACTAAGGGAAGAACATCACATATATTAACATGAACTCCTAATTTGACAGAATAAAGCACATGATAAGAGTAAAGGGCGTACCATCGTAAGAAGAGCTTGCAAGGCTTCAAGTGCAGCAGTTTTTACAGAAAGAGGGGCAGATGGTTTTAAGCTGATTACGACACTCTGCTTATGGGAACCATCTGGGAGTTGTGTTGCTGATTCAGAGAAATGTTTTCTTTTTCTTAGGCGACTTTGTGTAATAGCCTGATCAGGCTCCCCAGACAATTGCTGATTTGATATATGTGTATTGCTTCCAGGATGATCATTCAGATCAGCAGAAGCATTGCTGACTAGATCTTGAGCAAGATACAAACTCATTCCTAATTAAGATTAAAACTTGCAAGTTAGTAAAAAATTTGATATAATCACAACGGAAAGAACAATCTACTACTAAACAAAATGCCCTAAAAAATTGCACATAATATTATAATGCATATGCAATAATAAATAACAGTAGTAGAGAAGTCCTGAACACAAAGAAACATGACCTTCGGCATTTGCATAATCGATGGCAAAAACAAAGGGATAGACCTCAACCCCCAACAATCTCATTCAAGCCCATATTTTGTTGAAATATGAATAGATTGTTAAGTTAACCTCCTCAATAAGTAATTGAGTGAAATGTTGCAAAAGCTACAAACAAAGCCAGTGTGGATGGCAACTACTTACCAACTCCCATGGATCTCAATAAGAACCCCATCGCTGAATACAATTTTATCCTTAGAGATGGTACTGTAGCTTTCCTGGAATATTGTGTCAGAATACGTGCAACAGCGGCACCATGTGGTATGAGTTGGCTGCAGGCAAGTCAAAATGAGAGCACAAAACCAGGAAACTTTACTAAACTAAAGACAAACTGCCAAGTATATGCTATCATTCATAGTATCACAACCTTAATCGAAAGATGAAGCACATTCTACATGTAGTAGTTAACACAGAACAAATGACATTTTCTACAAGAACGTCAAATGCAGTATACACATTGAAGATATATATTAATTCAGCGACTGGAACAATAACAAACAAACTATAGATAAAGGACAATAGAATCAGTTCTCACCTCCTAACTCCCTTTATAAGGGCAATTAAAAGATCCAAACAACTCAAACGTAATGCTGGAAATTGATAAAATACAAGTTCTTGATTCAAGACAGTTGTGAATTGAGTTAAGGATTCATGTGATGAGTCATCCACCATAAGCACTTTATGAATCAGTGCAAGCAAAGGCGCAATAGGAACCTTTACCTGTGAAAATAACACGAAAAATGATAACAATATTATTATCTTATCTTAGTATTTATGTCCTACAGTGGTTAAGTTGAAATGCGAATGTATCAAACCTGAATAGTATAAGGCCTGGTAAGCATCATGCAACAACACTTAATCAGAGTGTCAACTACGGGGACTACCAAGTAGCGAAATCTTTTTGTTGGTTGATATGTCACATCTCTCAATAATGATCGTATACCCAACTCCGAAGGGGGATCCTTTCCAGGTGGAACCAATAATCTCACAACTGAAGAACCTTTTGTTTCTGCACATTAATTAGATTATTTGTGTTCTCACAATATCAAATAGAATACAGAATAAAGATATTCAATCTTACCTCCTTCCAGTGTTTGTAAGGGATCATTAAGAAGAATATCTATCTCTATTATAATTTTTTGCATCATAAGAGACCAGGTATCTTCATCACCTTTTGCCCTGGGAAGAAGTGCCAAACAATTGGCTATTTTCTGGAAAAGGAGATAAGAAGAGTGAATAGAGAAAAGCATGATTTCATTTTATGTAAACCATGAGTTCACTTAACATAAAGGGTTAACACATGCATATGGGATAACCTTTAATATTTTTCACAAATCTAGCACACCCTTTCAATTTTTTTCTAATTTAACACAATGATTACATTTCATATTAAAATTTAGTATCCGACGTTACTCCATCCAGTTTTGTTAAGATTGTTAATTTAGCATCCACATAGCACTTTTGCCAAATGAGCAAGTAGCAAATGAGGTTTCTTAAATGGCATTAATCTAGTTACTTAAAAGTCTAGCATATAGTTACGATGTTATGTCAAGTAAAGAAAAACCTTTTTTTTAATGTTTCTCACGTTATGAGATTTCAGATATGCTTACACTGCTTCATTTAATGACATTTTCATTATAATCTAGGATTTTCCACCATGTCAAACAAATCTCCGCAGCTATCACCACTTCTAGCAATCAAAACTTAATGAATATATCAAAACTTAAGCCAAAGAATTCTAAAGTGTACATAAGAGATCCTGTGGTATAATTAAAGTTTTGAGTAGATTATATGAAAAGTAACTTTTAGTATTCCATGGATCTTGATATCTATTAGATATAGATTCTTTGACTAGATTGACAAGATAATATGTGATCCAACACTTAATGTGATCTATAGCATGTGTTAAAATTTTGAGACCAAAATAGAAATGGAGATATTAAAATACACTAAAGAAATAGCGAAAAGATAGAGGCTAAATAAATGATCATTAATATTAGACTTATTTGTTTATTCTATTATTGATAGTGATTGGAGCTTGTCATGTTACAAGTGAATGTAGAAGTGACGGCTCAATGCAACATTTGTATTGTTTTATAACTTTTTTACCTAATGTATTTGGACATGTCACCTTATCTCACATCATATCTCAGACTGGCTCCTATATAATAGTGTTGGATTACTCCTAACCTAATTTTGAGTTTGTATTTGGGATATTGGGCTAGATTTTTAAAACCTTACATTGGTTGTACTAAATTTGATAAAATTTATATTGGTCATCATAGATTGATAGTATTTATATTGCTTGTACTACATTTAATAAAACTTACAAACAAACAAATCTACCTCAAACCCGAACCAACGTCAACTTGCCAAGTTGGCAAAGTATTGTGTGAATGTCAGATCAACATTTGAATGAAAACTAGACAAATTAATAATGGATTCAAGATTTTAATACAAAACCCAAATGTTATGGTAGAGTCAAGAAAAATGAAATGCTATGTTAGATTTGAAAGGTTGTGTTATATTTATGTATTAATCCTATCATGAAGAAGACGACGACAATAGCAAATTGACAACAATGCAAAACGAGCAATAATATGGTCAACACAAGCACCACTTACCTTTGATAAATTTGCATTATATCTTGATGACACAATCTTCGAGACAAGAGCAGCTTGAACCTAACATAGCATCACCCTAGTTAGCACTCTTGGGGCTATCATGTAGGAAAAGATTACTAATGCATTGTCATAACACAAAATAAGAGTTGCTTCTAACTAAAACTCAAAATTAGTAAAGAACTATAGAGTTTATTATGTCGAAGCCAATCTTACTAACTCTTATGATTTAATGTTCTTTCACATTGTGCATACAAGGGAAATTTTTGTTTGTGCACCAGATTTAGCAGCAAACAAATTTATATACCCATCACTTCCCTAAATTCACCGTAAGCACATGACACTTTGACGTTTACATCAATGTTGTGCTCACATCAACCTAGCATGCTCATCTGACCAGTAGAGTCTATGAAAGTTCATCCCTATCAAGCAGAAAATATGCTAGGAATAGACTCACATTGTCATAGTGCCGATGCAATGAAGGAAAGAACATCAGGATGGTACATAACAATTCAAGAACTACTTCCTGCAGGGAGGAAGACAACGGAAAATAATTTCACATCACAAATAGATCGAGAAAAGAAGACTATGATCCTGGAGGGGATGTTATACTTCATTTGATCCATTCTCATTCAACAACTCGATAATTGGCAGTATAACCTTTCCAGCAAAAGCTATTCCATCTTTCTTTAAGTTGGAAAAATCAGCCAGCCTAATAACATGACAGTCATATTACTTTCAAGAAAAGGAAAGAATTGAATTAAGTGTTCACAGTATAAAAAATTTATTAGTATAGTAGAAACAATGAAGCTACATGGGATTATCACAACAAAACATATCAGGTGGGTTCACCGATAAAAATGAAATAATTTAAAATAACAATAGAATCTGAATTATACAGTCATGCTACTATGAGACAAATAAATAAGACAAAATTATATTAATCAAGGAATGAGGATGTGGGTTATTATGATCAGATAGTTTCAGACAAACCAGTGAAACCAACTGAGGATTTCATTACCGTATCAGCTTAGAATGCATATAACAATGTGGTTGCATAAATCCAAACAGCAAATAAGAAATAAAATTAAACATAAAACCCAGAGTGACATAAAATAAATTCATAGAAGACATATATCTAGCAATTCATAGAAGATACCGCAATGGCTCAAGACACTCAAAGATTATCCAGAAGGTAAAGAAGAAACTAATTGAAACAATTAGATTGACCAATCGATTGTTCATGAGTAAACAAAAAAGATAGGAAATGCTAGTCAATAGTAAAATTTAACAGCAGATAAGAAATTGAATGTCAACAAACCTGGTGAACAGATCAGATAACGCAGCACAAGCTGCCATTCTTACAAAACTGGTGCTGGATGGAAGCTGAGCACAGCAAACAAATGAGATATTAAAAAAACATGGTTATATGAGGTTGCATTTTCTCATTAGCATCTAGGAATGTGAATGAAAATCCATGCCCTCTCAAGAACAAGTAGCAAACTGAGTGATAACCATAATCCTATTCCTATTTCCATCCTTGAATTATCTCATGCTATCAAAATTTAATTGAAACAACACATAAACAACAGGCATGCTGCATATTAAGACAAAGAACTATAAATTCATTTCCAACACAGGAAATCAATCTCTGATATCCTGTACTAAACACATAAAAATTTCACAAATATAATGTCAAAACTGGAGAGTAAACACCAAGATCTAATGTAAAAAAGATCTTCAGTATATGATGTAGCCATGGATAACATTTTACTTCAAATGTTAAGACAGTCACATAGTTGAATTGTCAAGTTGAAATCCTCCATTAATCTATATATAATGTATACTGAAGATGGCTGAAGGTTTGTGATTTAATAGGACATATAGTAGGAGATAGAGCTCAATTGTGTAAAGGATCTATACAGCCGACCCATCTAGTGGGATAAGATTTGGTTGTTGTTGTTGTTGGTATTTTGGTTAATTACTCAATTGATGATTAGCTAATATATATTCTACTTCAAGGGAAGCCAACTAAGTTCACCTCTATAATCTCATAAGCCATCAACAACAGTGCAAGGGTTGACAATATTGATCATGTCACATTATCTAATAAGACAATATGACCTAAAGCATGAATTACATTAACAAAATCTGAAAGTGACACCTCAGAAATGCATATGTAACTAAGCTACACAACTTCACTTATTTATCAACAAAACTAATTTCTAAGCACAATGTTTCTATCAATCAACTTAGCTTATTATCTTATTTTCATATAAATTAGAGTTTTTTTAAGAAAAAAGTAATAGCTAACTAGTTCCACATAAATTTATACAATGCAATAGTGATAAAGAAAAAGACAAAATTAAATTACAACAACAAGACACAGATAGCTAGCCTATTTAGTGCACATGAGTTTGTGTCTGCCCTTTGTTTTAACAAAGGGTTAACATGGTTGAAACACATGGATGCATTTTCAAAATAAAGCATCCTAAAAAAATAGACTTTACAAACTGAAAATAGAATTTTAAAGATCAATGAAAACTGATTTCAACAACGTGCATAATCACAGTGAACAATGGTCCATACCTGAATAATTGATAGTATCTTCTGGAACCAAACAGAATAAGATGCCATGAAACGATCAGAGCTGCACTCTCCACAACTCACCCCCAGCAAAGACAGACCCACACTACATTTGTCTGGCTAAAAAAAATTCAAAAAACAAAGAAAATGAGTTGCTAATAATATCCAGATACATTGATAAATAGGTTTCGATTATGAGAGATTTGATCATACACAACATACAGCCACGACCAATGTAACAAGGTACTCGGCTTACTTTCTAATATCTAAGCAACTACAAAAAAACAAAAAGATAAAACCAAAAATTGCTTTTTCTTTTAGAATAATTCCTGTTTCAGATGTGAAAACATCACAAAAACCATAAGTCGCATGCAAAGATTGATAGACAAAAACTGACAGACTGTATAAAAAGTAGTATGAGAAACTAGTTCGTACACAATGTAAACAATATTCCAGTGAAGATAGACAGCGACTACGGTAAAACCTTTGAAAGTGCAAAACTTTCAAACACACAAAACTCTCGACTACGTATTAAGCCGGGAGCACGAGTGCAATGAGATACCATTTTACTGGATGCCAACGAGATGACGCGTTCTGTCCAGGCATCCATGGCGTTGCGCCACTCCTCGACCAGCTTCGCATCGGAGGGGTCATGGACTTGCTCGTCGAGGAGGCCGTAGGTCTTGATATCAGAAAGGATGATGGAGAGTTGGTTGCGGTCTGGAGTAGGCCGGCTTTCCTCAGGGAGGCAGCCCGTCAATAGTAACCGGATCCTGACGGGATTCAACCGGGGGCCCTCGATGTTCGGAATCTGGGCTCTGCTCGCCATCGAAGGAGAGAATTGGAAGCGGCGGAGAGGAGGCGAGTGGTTGGCAGGAGGGAGCGGGGGAACGAAGCAGCGGGGTTAGGGTTTAACGAACAAATTGAAGACTAATATGTTAAAATATTGTTTTGGAAGAAAAGGAATGATACTTAATTAATAACTAAAAAAAGGCACAATGTGAAATTACAATGATTTTAATTAAATTGTGTTTTAGCAAAACAGATATCCAGCTTTTCAAGAAAACGACTGTAAATAAATTTGATATTTAGGTTATAAAAGTTTGTTTATATTCATTTAATATATAAGATTAATTAAATAAATAAAATTAAATAATATATTAAATTATATATATATATATATTCAGTTAATATTTATGAATTATATTAATGGATAATATTATTAAACAATATTCATAAACTATATCTTTTAATAAAAATTTTATTAATATACTAAATAAATAAAGAAATTTTTAGAATAAACAAAAAGTTTGAATTACGAAACACAATAACTAATGAAATAAGCAAAAGTTTCAAATGATTAGATAAACTTCAATTGAAAATTTGATAATATATAAACGAACTAAGCTCAAGTCAAATTTAAATCGAGTTCAAGCTCATAAAAAATAAACTAAGCAAAGTTTGAACAATCATTTTAATAACTTAGTTCATTTCAGGCTTGGTTTGGCTCAACTCGATTACTTTATCAAACAAGTTTGAACACCTTCAAACTTGATTTTGTTGGAGCAATCTCAATGGTTCGTACGACCATATGTTTTGGTATTTGACAAAGCGTTTAAGTTAGGTTCACCTTGTATTTGATATGTGTATGTAAGTGTGCAGGTTTGCAGGATACATATATGACTCAGGTTGATGGTTTCGAGTCCGGTGAAAGATGGAGCATCCGAGAGACTATGGATAATGCAGCAAGGACAAGGGCCGAGGGAAGCAACTTCGAGGCCGCGAAGGATGACATTGGGGGTGAGCCGTGATCTTGAATGCATCCGAGGAACGAGAGCCAAAGGTAAGAGGTCAAAGTTGCAACGAAGAGTCAAGTGAGTCATAAAAGTGAGGATCCGAGTGTTGAGAAAATATACTCGAGATACCAGTTGACTGATGGAAATGCAATTGACTGGTATAGTCGACTGGGGCAGTCGACTGGGGGTGAACAGAATGCTTCTGTTCGCTCGGTCAGTGTGGAGAGTCGACTGTATCGAGTCATTGGGTTGTAACAATCGAATCTCCACAGAGGGCAGTCGGCTGGCACTTTGTGCGAGCACTTGTTGGAGATCTTGTGTGGCCAGCTAGAAAGGGGGTTGGATAGACGGTGCCCCCAATTGACTGCTTCCTACACTTGTTAGCTTGTGCAATGAAATAATAATACAAAACAAACAAGCTAAACACTAAAAAGAGATGCAACCCGCTAACAACCTCATTTACGTGGTTTGAGATAACTTGCTCTTACTCTACGGATGTCCGTAAGGTGGACGATCCCTCAATCCGTCGGTGGATTAGTCTCCGACAAACTCCGGCTAGCTTAAGCCTCATTATGGGTGAAAAAACCTCATCACAACACTCACCAAGACCTCTTGGATTACAAAGAACTCTTGAGAACTAGTAGACTACTAATTAGACTTTAACCAAGTCCAATTTCGTCAACCTTAACCAAGCCACCAAGTCTTATTTATATAGGTCGCGGGTTGGAAAACCACGCCTACCAATCGACTGGTGAAAGTGTCAGTCAACCTCACCCTTATGACTCGACTCTTCATTGCAACCTTGACCTCTTGCCTTCAAGCCTGCTTCCTTTGGCTCTCATCCCTCGGATGCATTCAAGCCCGCGGTTCATCCCCAATGTTATCCTTCGCGTATGCCTTGAAGTCGCTTCCCTCGGACCTTGTCCTTGCTGCATTGTACACGGTCCCCTCGGATGGTTCATCCTTCACCGGACCTGAAGCCATCAACCTGAGTTATATGTGCATCCTGCAAACCTGCACATTCACATACACATATCAAATACAAGGGTGAACCTAACTTAAACCCTTTGTCCAAACACCAAAACATATAGTTGCACCGACCATTGAGATTGCTTCAACAATCTCTCCCTTTTTGATGTTTGGCAATAGTTTAAATTAGGGAAAACAAATAGTAGATAAACATGCTAAAAACAATGGACTTACGTTGCCAATGATGCACACTTGGACTTACACCGCCAAATAAACTTACGTTGCCAAGGTTACACACTTGGACTTACATCGTCGAATGAAAAATGCAAGCATGCATTGGAACCTATTACAAGGCTCCCCCTACACCTAAGCTCCCCATTAAACTAGGAATCTACCACAGGACTATTTAGGAACCTAACACAAGGTACACCTATGCTCCCCATTGAGCTAGGAATTTCATGCAAAGACATTTAAGGTTTTTCCAACTAAACCTTCTCTCCCTTTGTCTAATATCAAAAAGCTCCAACAATATCCCAATTGTCGGAAACTTGATCATCCAAACTAACCTAAACTCGTGTACTTATCCCCCAAGGATCTCATACATCAATGCGAGTTGACCCGGTCATACACTAATGCTGAAAACAGTTTCAGACTTATATCAGTCAACTGACAAAAGTACCAGTCGATTGGCTTTATCGAGACAAATCCACAGAACCATTATGTGTTCGATAAATACTGTTACCAGTCGACTAACACCCTGATTTTAGCCCAATTCAGCATTTCTGACCCAATTTCAAGAATACGCTACAAATTCCACAAACATCCAAAAATCCCCTAATTTTGTGAAGAGGTCTATTTTACTCATGTTTACTTGTGAAAAATACATTCAAAAATATATCTATCACCAATCCCAAGATTGACACAAAACTCAAAGCTAACTAAATGGTTCAATTGAACATTAACCTAAAGTCTTAGTTTTGGCTTACTCTTGATGTATTTGCTCATACTAAACCACAATGCATCCCTAGCATTGGTTTATATGACATCTATACATCCAACACTAATTATCATGCAATATAACCCCCAATGTCATATTTCCATGCATGAAACTAACCCAATTATGTCAAGCCCTAGGTTTGAGACTCAAGTCCGTCTCCAAACCACTTAGCATATTTCATAACCTATCTAAAACCCCAAATAATATCTAATTGAGATCCATTGGTCATAAGTCCCAACTTGACTCTTAGAGCTCCCCCTAGAGCTCTTAACCTTAGCCACCTCCCTAGGTGACTCATCTATAATTGTTAGGTCATATCGATGCACCTCCAATGACACTTGGCCTACCAACCTAACCTTCTTAACATTGGATACCTTGTCGTTGGTTAATTTCTTCTTATCGTTAAATGGGGTTCCATTGTCATTTATTGACTTTTCCTTACTATAGTCATATGCAACCCTAGCATAAGACTTTTCCTTAGCTTTGGAGACACTAGATCGATATCCCAAACTTGATCTATCATTATTGGGTCTTTGGCTACCCAACATCATACTTAACCCTCTAGATCCAACATTGAATATGTCTAGGGTTTTCTTCAATTGATCAAGTTTTGCCTTCAAAGCTTGATTTTCCCTTTCTAGGTTCCTAACCCTAGAATTGACTTGTCCACATTGGACACCCCTAGACCTACCCTTCCTAGGCATGTGTCTTCCTTTTTTGGGATTAATGTCTTGGTTTTTCATTACCTTCTTCTCCTTAGGTAATGAGAATTGAACTTGCCTAGATCTATCATGCATAGGTACCTTAGGGTTATCTCTAACATTTACCCTATTTCTATCATGATACCTAAAGCTAAAATTTTGCATGGGTAAATAATGAAAATTATTCCTACCATGCATGAGAGAATAAACATTTGAATTGAAATTCAAATTAGAGTATACCTCTCTTACCTTTACCATTGAAGTCCCCCTCAACTCGAGCTCTTATTCTTCTTCTCCCATTTCTTCAATTGCACTAGCTTCTTGATCTCCCTCTTCTTAGGACATTTGGTGTGATAGTGTCCCTTCTCTCTATATGTGAAGCATACGATGCACATTCTCCTCCTTTAAGCTTTTTTATTCCTACAACATTTTTTAGTGTTTAAATTAACTTGAATAAGTTTAGAATTTATCTTCTTCTTACCCAATAGATATCTACTCTTGTAGTGTCCCTTCTCATTGCACTTGAAGCACACAATGTGGTCCTTTGACTTTGCTTCAGTGGAGGTGCTCACTAGGTTGACCTTCAAGACCTATTTTTTATCCATCTTGGATTCTTCTTCAGCCCTTGAGGATGTTGATGATGCTTCCTCATCCTCCTTCTCCTCCTCAGATGTTGAGCATGGCTCAACTTCCGATTGCTCCACCTCCTCTCCTTGAACAATTGAACCCATTTCCTTGGGCTCTTCTTATTCTTGTGTAGGCATATGTTCTTCCTAAGGAACCTTCTTTATCTTGCTTCACAAATCTTGGGTGTTCTCGTATTCACCTACATGACTCATCATGTCATTAGGCAAAATATCAATTAAGATCGATACTACCTTTGAATCTGCCTTTGCTCGTGACGTTTGCTCTTCTATCCAACATCGCTGTGGAGTTTCTTCCTTTTCTTGTCTTTTGGGACTTCGAACGGTTCCTTGATTACCATCATGGTGTCCCAATCTATATCGAAGAAGACCTCTATCTTCATCATCCAATGCGTGATGTCCCATAAGCCTCCACCTTCAAACTTTGGAGGTGCTATCAAGTTGGCCATCTTCTTGCTTCCTTGGTGATTAGTCCGAAGGAGAGTGTCTTCGCTCTGATACCACTTGTTGGGAATCTTGTGCGACCGTCTATAAGTGGGGTTGAATAGACGGCCCCCCCAAGATTCCCAACAAACTTGGCTTAGCTTATTTACAACTCTAATTGGTTCGACCCACGAAAAATTTCTACTAGACACCAGGATAAATTCGAGAAGTACAGATGAGTCATAACACAACCCAATATCACAAGTAGTTCAAATACCATGAGGGTCTGATATATTGTGCAAGAGATTCAAACCCTTCTTACATAGGAGTCTGCCCAACTTTTTACCATCGCACCATATCTCGGGATAATTAAATTATGTATTTGAACGATATATACACTATATTTAATAGTTTAATTTTAGTAGAAAATCAACCACCCATCTTAAGTCAATCATCAAATAGGTGTACTTTAAATAAAAGTATATATGTGGCAAAAGGCGATTCGCTCGCCCCCAGCGCCCTCCGCCAACCCGTCCCTAGGCCAACATAGAGGAGGTAAATCACGGGTGACTACTAGCCATTAGTGCAAATGACAAGACATGGGGGAGGTTATGCTCGGTCACGCTGAGTTTCGACCCCAAGACCTCATGTGGCAACACTCCATACCTTAACTATCACACCGCCCCGAGAAGACATTAAATAAAATAAAAGTATATATGTTCCATCAAATATGTGTACTTTAAAACATAAATATGTTCCATCAAATATTTTATTTATGAATACCTTAACTTTCAGTGTTATTGTATGACTAAATGATACAAATTACAAAGTATATAAACTATTAACAAAAATACTTTTACTTCCAACATTATTATAGTAGTTGTTAGGTAGTTATTATAATGGGTAGAAGCTACTATATAGTTACTCTAATTATTTTCAGATGATTTTAATCAATTAAAAATATTTTTGATGAAGTTTTAAAAATTTTAACTAAGGGGTGTTTGGTTTAGGGGAATAAAAGTAGAGAATGAGAATAATAATCATTGATTACCATTGTTGATGTTTGGATTATAAGAATGAAAATACAAATAAAGGAATGAATCCTTATATTTGGGTAATGACTCGTTCTCATGTCTCCCCTCCCTTCAATGAATCATTACTCTATTTACAACAATCAAAATATTCCCTTATTCCAAAGATATCCTTGACCCAAAATTAAAATTTCCCCTCTTAATATCAAAATATATTTATTTTATTTTTCTTTCATATCACTTTCTCTTTCCTTATTCTCTCTCATCATATTTTCTCTCTCCTAATTTTATCACTCACTTTCTCTCTCCTTAATATCTCACATCAAATTTTCTTTCCTTTTTTTTTCTCAATGCACTTTCTCTCTCATCGCACTTTCTCTCTCCTTAATATCTTTCATCACACTCTCTTCCTTGTTTTTTTCTCAGCACACTTTCTCTCTCATCATACTTTCTCTCTCCTCAATCTCTCACATCACACTCTCTTTTCTCTTTCTTCTTAACACACTTTCTCGCTCATCATACTTTCTCTCTCCTCAATCTCTCCAATCACATTCGCTTTCTTATTTTTTCTCATTACACTTTTTCTCTCATCACACTTTCTCTCTTATTATACTTTCTCTCTCATCATACTTTCCATCTCCTCAATCTCTCCCATCACACTCTATCTCCTCATTTTTTTTCTCAATTACACTTCCTCTCTCTTCATACTCTCTTATCATATTTTTTTTCTCATCATATTTTCTCTCTTTGTCTTTTATCATCATGCTCTCTCCCATCATACTCTCTTTCCTCATTTTTTCTCATTGTACTTTCTCTCTCTTCATTGTTTCTCATCACACTTTCTCTCTCATCATTATCTCTCATCATATTTTTCTCACATTCAACTTTCTCTCACAAATAATTGTTTCTCTTATTTTTCTTTAAGGGTATTTTTTTTAAAATTTATTTTGATAGAAAATATCCAGCTAATCAAACATTACTTTTAAGAGTGATATTCATGCTCATGCAGTCATACTCATTCTCATTCCAAAATACTATGATTCTCATTTCGATTTCTATTCTTAGGAAAGAACCAAACACCCCCTAAGTTATAAAGAGTATTTTGACATAATAAAATTCAGAATGTATGATTTAAAGTTTAGAAAATTAGTTGTTTTTTCATATTGTAATAACTACAAAATAATTTTTATACATTGTAGTTAAATCCTAAATTTATAATCTTGAATCTTAAATCATAATTTTTAATATGAAATAGTTGAATTTTCATATTGTAGTAGTTAAATAACTAGTTTTTAGTTTTTAGTACTATAATTAGCCGTTACTATGTAGCTAAATTCTAAATATTAAAATCTTAAATCATAAATATTAAAGGCGAAATACTATTATATAAAATATTATTTAACAATTTGGTAAAAATATTTAAATATTATTAAAATCATTTTAAAATAATTATAGCAACTACTTTAGTACCTTCTAAACTTCTACACGTTGTGACAGTTATAAAGTAACTTTACACATTGTAGCAATTAGTCTTAACTATTATAATGACATTGAAAGTAAAAATAATGATATTGTAGTAGTTATCAAGTAGTTATTATGTGTTGTAGTATAGTTATTGGTAGTTTTTATAATAAGAAGGAGTATTTTGAATATAAAATATTTGATGGTGCCTTTTGAACTTTTTTTTTTGAAAAGTTTAATAATTTGTAAATTTTGAGATGTTATTTTGATTTTTACCCTTTTAATTATTTTTTACTCAATTTATAATTCAAATGATATAATTTTAAATTTAAAACATATAAATATAATTATTTCTCAGTACCGATCGTATACAGTGGACAGTTGACAGAATCCATGTGTGTTGGTTCGGCAATGTCGTGGTGACTGGTGCGGTAGCAGTTTGAAACGGACGATTCGATCGAAGGCGATCCGTTGACGACGGAGAATGAATTGCGATCGATCCAAGTGCAGAAAAGACGATCCTTTTTTTTCTCCGCTCGCTCTCGATTCGTCCTTGTGCGAACCCTAGAATCGCTGCTCAGGAAGGCGGCTGCTGGAGGATCGAGGCGCAACGACGAACAATTGGCTTGCTGGTGAGCGTCTCGTGATCCCTTCTGGAGAAAATTCCATCTTTGGAGGATTGGATCCGTTTCGCAAATATTTGGTAGATGATTTCGTAGGGTTTCTCGATCCCTCGCCGTCTCATTAGATAGTTTTCCCTGGAGGATTTAGGGTTTGAGTCGGGAGATTCGGCGGTTTGTTCTATTTGGTGTGAAATTCAGCCTGTTGTTCGAGCATCTTCCTTTGATCGGAAAAGGGTGATTAGCTAGAGCAGAAAAGATGAAGCCGAGGAGCAAACCAGATGAAGATGAGGCTGACTTCTTCCCTTGCCCTCCGAGGAAAAACTGGTCTGTTGGGTTGATCAAATTCATCTCTTTTCTGGTCATATTCATGGCCGGGGTCGTCATAGGCTTGTCTGCAAGTGGTCGCTTCACCCGTTCCTTCAATTCACAGACCGAAATCTTTTTCCCGAGTACAATGTACATGGCCAACTGTGATAAGGAGTTTTTGAGCTTCAAGAGTTTTGTGACTCCTGAGCATTTGATGCATAGTATGACAGACGAAGAGCTATTCTGGAGAGCTTCTATGGTGCCGAAGATGGAAGAGTATCCATTTCAAAGGGTGCCAAAGGTGGCCTTCATGTTCATGACAAGAGGGCCTCTGCCCTTCGTGCAACTGTGGGACAGATTCTTCAAAGGCCACGAGGGGCTGTATTCAGTATATGCCCACACACTTCCTGATTACAAACTTAATGTCTCCGAAAGTTCCGCGTTCTACGGCCGGCAGATCCCTAGCGAGGTGAGATTCATCTTTTGTTTTTGAAATGATGTCTCCTGTGTATATTTAGTATCAAAGGTTAAAATCATAATTGAAGTGCTACCCACTGCTGGCTTGATGACCAACCGTGTCAAGCTTTGCAGATGCATGAGGCTTTCACTGGTTTTAAGGTTCTTTTTTATGCAAAGATGAATTGCTTTTTTCTTGACCTTGTTATAGGATATTGGATGATGTATGGTTAGAGCATGCTAAAGCTTAAGGTGTATGTGTGATCTTTATTCTCTGTTTAAAGGCTAGTTACTTGAAGGGGAAAGAAAATGGGAGAGAAGTAAAGTAGTTTGAATCGTATTTTCACCCGTTTCCTTATATCTTGTTTTTTTTATGAAACCAGATGAAAAAGAATTATGTGCTTACTTGGATGGAAGTAGGAGGAAAAAAAAAAGAGATAAATTTCTCTTGTTTTCTCAGAAGCAAGTAGAGAAGAGGAATCCAATTCCTCTAGGGAAATAAAGTTTAAACATCTAATTAACACAATTTGGTAGTGATGTTATTTCCATCCAAGTTTTCAAAGATATGGAATTGAATAGAAGTCAGATAACATATTTCATTTCTTGTCTTTTCATTACTTTTATCTATTAGATCTTACTCTATACTTCTGCAACCATTCAATTTGGGCAGAAAGAAAATGGAGAAATTGTATAGATTAGGTTTTGTAGTCATCTTGGTTCCAAGTGAACAAGAGAATAGCAAATTCATTTCCTTTTCTCTTTTCTTTCCCCTCCTATTTGCCTCCAAATAAACAGAACGCTAAGTTAGAACTGGAGAATGAAGATGAACTGGTTGACAGTAAACTGGTTGAAGAATGTTTACTCAAGTCAAACCAATGACATTCTTCACTAAATTATACAATAGGGGCTTAATTAAGGTTTTACAGTCATTACAGGCATTCATTTGAGCACACAAATTTGGAATGTACTTAGATAGAGTATGATGAAGGATTTGTTAACTAACATATTCATTTTAGCTTATAACTGCTGCTATTTCTATATGCTAATAACTTCTCTTCCTGCAGGAGGTTTCTTGGGGATCAGTGACATTAGTCGATGCAGAGAAGCGTCTCTTGGCCAATGCTTTGCTGGATTTCTCCAACGAACGCTTTGTTCTCCTCTCCGAAAGTTGCATTCCAGTGTACGACTTCTCAACCGTTTACAACTATCTCGTATACTCTGCCCACAGCTTTGTCGAATCCTACGACGAGATCTCTCAACAAGGTCGCGGCCGTTATAACCGTCGCATGGCTCCTACAATCAAGCTCTATCACTGGAGAAAAGGTTCCCAGTGGTTTGAACTCAACAGAGAACTGGCAGCGTACATCGTAGCAGATTACCAGTACTACTTAATATTCCGCAAATACTGCAAGCCTTCTTGCTATCCAGACGAGCACTATATGCCGACTTACCTGAACATGTTCCATGGTTCTTTAAACTCGAATCGGACTGTCACCTGGGTTGATTGGTCGAGGGGAGGGCCTCATCCAGCAGTATATGGTGCTTCCAGTATCACACTGGAATTTATCCAGTCTATTCGAAACAATGGAACCACATGCACCTACAACTCGAAACCGACATCAGTTTGTTTCCTCTTTGCCAGGAAGTTCTCCCCGAATGCCTTGGGCCCTCTTCTCAACCTCTCTTCAAGAGCGATGGGATTCTGAAGCTTTTAGTTCAAACCCACCACCTCCTAAGGCCGGAGAGGTAATTGCTATATAATCGACATTCCATCCCTCTTATTATTTATACATATGTTAGTTTGAAACTCCTAGAGAAAATCCAACACGAGGGATCGAAAAATAGGGTTATTAATAAAGTTGTCATTATCGATTTTATGAATACCAATTCATGTAACTTCATAGTGGAAGTGTTCAGTTTTGTAATGCTGAATTGCGGTGGTTACAGATTGACTAAGTCGAACCAAACCCGAAAACTTAGTTTAGTGGTTCATCGGTTTGGTTTCAGGTTAAAACTTAGTTTTTTGCTTCATCGGTTTGGTTTCAGCTAATCTTATCGGTTTGGTTTTGGGTAATCTTATCCTGTTTGAATTACCATGTTTCTCCTAAAGAGAGCTGCATTGTTCAGTAAACCAACCTAAGTTTTGTAGAGCAGGCTCTGTTTACCTAAAAGGGTTCCGTCTCGGAGCAAATAGAGTGACGGTGCATTCACCTTGACGCGTTCGTTTACTTGGTTCGATAAGTTTTGTGGTTGTGAGTTGGTTAGCCAGATAAGAAGGTGATATCGCGATCCGGCACATGATATCTGTGAGCCATATCGATATGACTGCATATCTCTTAGATATTAAATGTAGTGTACCAAAATTTGCTTTCTCAATTTTGGTCTCACTAGACGGGATTAAGTTGCTTTCTTCTTCACTCTTCCTTCCAAATAAACATAAAAAAAAACTGAAACACTATTTCATTTATATTGCTATTCCATCTTATTTCCTTCTAAATAAACACACCAACAGGCAACCAGAAGTCCCCTTTTATAAATATTCTATTAAATAAATACTCAAATTTACTTTCCCTCAATTTCCATGCAATTTAAATGGAATAAAATAAATAGTTATTTTTATTTTTTCGTTTAGGTTTATGTCATGCCCGAGAAGTCAATTTTGGCTCCTTAATCTTTGTTGATTTTTCAAATGCATTTTAAATTTTAGTCAAAATTGTTCTCCTTCAAGGAATGAATAATTTAGATGATAATTTTAAAAAATAAAATAAAATAGAGATGTTTTAATGTTAAAATAATTTAAATTTTAGAAAACACTCGTGTGTGTGTATATATATATATATATATATATATATATATTATATAAGATAATAAAAAAAAAGTGAAACTTTTTTTTAAAGTGCACCAAATATTTTTTAAAAAATGGAAAAGGTTGTCGCTGTACGAGGTTGTCGGTCTGATCCGGTCCAATTATAGAAAACCGGACCGGAGTCAAGGAACGAACCGCCTGCTCAAACTAACCCGCGGAACGACCCCCAAACTTTCCAAGTCAACGAACAGATGGCGAGTAAGATAAGCTCCAGGTGCATCGCCAGCCGTCCGCCCGGGGACGAACGGCTCTGATGCGCCGCCTTAGCGGCAACGGCGACTGCAGCCGCGCCGCCCGTACACGGAAGCACAGCAACCACCGACAGAAATATAACTCCAAAGCCTGTGCAAGATCTGTAACACGCAGCGACCAGCCCCGTCCTCTCAATCATTTGAATTCTATATATACTCCCAGAAGGAGCATCCAAGGCTCTCTTTCTGGGCACGTCTCTCCCTCTCCGATCTCTACCTCGATAGGGAGGAGGCGGAGGAGGAGGAGGTGGTGGAGCAGCAGCAGCAGCAGCAGCAGCGTTCTTCAAAGTTGCCTCTTTTGGGTTTGCAAAATTGCCTCTTTGAAAGGTATCGGTGCGGATTGAGCATGGACGAGAGAATCCCTTCTCCTGCTTACTTCCAGTACTCGCCTTCCGGTGTCCACTCATCTCCTTCCCCGCACCACTCCATCAGGTCGCCTGCGACTTCGGAAAGAGAGAGGTTTGGTAACCGGTGCTACCCCCTCTGATGATGCTTTTGCGGTTATTGGTTTGGAGTTTCGGATGTTTGGCTCTCAATCGGTTGACCTGAATTTGGTGTAGCTTTTGAATCTTTGAGTTTGGGGCTTTTCTAGATTTCGTGCTGCTGATTAAGATTTCATGCTTTAGTTTTGCTTCTGGACATGGTTTTCGCTTGCTGTATCGTAAATATGCTACTTTGTAATGCTCGATGTTTAGTTATTGCCAGATCCGCACCTGGTTCTGCTTCCATCATTGTGCTAGTCTTCTAAAGGCGGCAGCCAACTTCTCCATAGTGTATTCAATCAAAAGAAGATCTAGTAGTTGAAACTACTGCATAATTATGTCCGCTGCAGTTTAAAATTGATTTATAATCTGAGGATTTGTGATTCATTAGCTGATGCTGGTGTCTTTGCAGATATTTGACTGAATTACTGGCTGAGAGGCAGAAAATGATACCATTTATGCAAGTCCTTCCCTTCTGCCATAGGCTTTTAAACCTAGGTATGCAGTCGCATGTTTCTTCTGCTTGTTACATTGATTGGTTTGGTTGACTCCACATGTTGCTTTTAATGGATCTTTAATTGCTTTAAAACTTTCTTTAGATAGTTTATCTGGTGTGGAATCAATTGATCTAGTTGTTGTAAATTGGGGCACACACTAGTTTAGTCCCAGGTGGTGAGTTGTGGGATATTAAAGAAGATTTAATGAAATGAGTGAGATTACTATTAACTTTGGCTTAAGAATTTTGTGACAATGGTTGAGCTCGAGAAGTTAATAGGTTAATTATCTATCTAAGACGATTGTGACATAGTATAAGAACAGTTCTAATCCTAGGCATGGTGAGAGGTTGGAAAGGGTTGCTTGTATGTTGGTATAGACCTTACATGCCACTGATTATTCAAAATTTGCAGAATGCTAGGGACCACTTGGCTTCCTGAATTCCCTAAATCAATGGAAGGGGTGGGTTTAAAAAGGATAGACCAAGAGTCACCAAGGCAAAGTCATTTTAGTTGCTGTGAATATCTTGATAAGTTTACAGGGATTAAAACATGGGAAATTTGGCACTTCGGTAGGATTGCCTTGGACCATCTGCCACAGTGAAGGAGCATATCAGAAGATATAAAGAGCAACAATAGATGCTCACCGTATAAAAATCTATAATATACCAGATGCACCCCTAACTGAATGTCAACTTGAGCCAAGGGAAAGTAATTCACACGAAATGTTAGAGTAGGATCTGACAATAATCGATTATAAAGGGGGAGTGCACCACAAGAAAGTATAATTGCCGCTGATGTCATAAGTCTGGTTGAACACTATCAGTCTCCAATAAAATCAACTGAAAAATGTGATCCTATGTTGCTAGTTAGATGATGAACCCTCTTATTGGTGGTGCCCGAAAAAGCACTACAGATATGGCCCAATTTATTAGCATCCTAGATGGAGTATGATAAATTTGTGATGGATGCAGAATCAGTGCAGGTAAACAATATCAATCAGAGTGAGATGCCCTCCCTTGGAGAAAAAAGGCTCGTTACCAAGGATTGATGGATGACTTGGAGCCATTGAGCTAAACCTCATATAATGTATGGGAAAATGCTATATATGTAATTTGAAGGTCAAGCTTCTACAAAAAGTGTGCATGGTAGCAATCATTGCCAGTGTCAAATCATGAGCATAGCAATGACATGGGTGCCCGATTTTCAATTATCCATGATTGAAGCTTTGACCTATAATGATGGTGGTATCATTGGCTGTAATGTTTTTTTTTTCTGTTTATTAGAATCAAATGATTTGCACATTTCTTTGTGGACTAATTCTTTTGCTAATCTCTGCACTCTGTCAGATGACTTGATATTTGCAAATAATTCCATTGGATCATTTACCTGTTCCATATCCTGCATGACAACAAAATTGATCATGAAATTACTGTTATTTTTTCAGAAATTATGAGGGCTTCTGGTTTGGTGCCTAATCATTCTTTTGTTGATTCTGAGAGAATGGATCATGGTTCTCCACTAAGATTAGGTGAACCAATGGATCTAGAGGGATGGTCAGGAATGCAGACAGAGGTAATACAGTTTTATGTGGTTTTTTACTACACTCGGAGTTTTTGCCCTTTTTGAATGCATAAATCTCTAATTTCATGGTTACTTGGGAAACAAATTGGTTATATTCTAATACTCACAGATTCAGGTTGTTCTTTTTCTTACCAAATGGAGACATCAAAGATATTATATAAAATGTTGATGAGATGAATGGAATATGTTATGGAGTTCTAGAAATTCTGTAAGATGCCAAAAACATTATTAATCAACCTCAACCAGTAAAATATGCCATCTCTGCAGCTCTCCCATATGTGCTGCCATTATATATTCACCAGGCCTCACAATCTCTAGCTACATCATATAATGTCTAACATCTCGGTTGTTAGCTAATATGAGTTTTTTTTTGCTGTTTCTCAAGTCCATAAAGAAGAAAGTACATGTGTTTATTTGTTCAAATTAAACCAAACTGGTGTGACAAAGCAGCTAATTCAAATTATATGAGGTTATTCAGTAGGTTTTTTCTATTCAGATCCTCAGTTATTATGGTCCTGCAGTCTGGTTTTGGTTACAATTGCAGGCTAACATTTTCTAACTGGCTAAGAGTCATTTTTGTTTGGTACCTATATCTCTTTCCTTTCCTCCATTCAAGCCATGAAGTCTTTTCTTCCTTTTTTTTTGTTCAACGTCAAATTTATACTGTGCTAGTTATGATCCACCACAAAGTTCATTGTGTGGCTTTAACTCTGGCTAACAGAGTTATAATTCTTAAAAAAAAATTCAATCTAACTCACTCTAAACTGAAGTGTTATGCATGTTAATTCAATGGCATCTCTTTGTGCATCAACACCTTATCTGGGCATTACTTATCTTCAATATTGGAGAAACCTTGCGTCAAGCTTTAGCTCTTTAGATCACTACAATAAAGACATATTTGCTACCAAAAACTAGCAGCTTAAATGGCTGGTTAAAACTTAAAAGAACATAAACCTGATAGATGCAGATTGGCAAAGCAGTGAGGTCTGACTGAGTTCAAATAACAAATTTTAGAGTGATAATTTTCATAAAAAAGAAAATTTATTTCACCAGTGGTTGTTCTGCTTTCTCACTTACAATTATTTATTTTTATTCCATATATATGTTTCTGGTTTTGTGCAACACAGAAACCAAGAATTTCACGAATACACTTAAATTTCACTAATACACTGACATTGTTTAATTTCCAAATAACGGAATGCAAGTGATACAATCATCTTCGAAAATGAACTATTTTGATTCCTTAGAAAAAAGTTTGACAATATTATCATTTAAAAAATGAACTCATTTTTAATTATATCAGTTTTATCATTCTTTTACTTTTTTGTTCGTGAATATCAAAACTTATTTACTTTTTTGCTTGATTGAAATAAAGAAGGGCAGAGAGGAAGGGAGGAAACACAGTGAGGATAAACTAAATAATGTTCATTCCTCAACGATGTGAATTTATAAGATCATTCTTTTTATTGGCTAGTATTGTTTAGAGGATACCGAATTTTGCATTAAGACAACTCACCATTGTTATGATTCTTCTTCTTCTTTTTTTCCAGGAAAATGGGTACCTCAACAGAGTTGGGACTATCCAAACATCAAATATAGGCTGGAATGGAATTACTAGAGTTAACACAAGCCCAATTGTGAAGAAAATTGTGAGGCTAGATGTCCCTGTCGACAAGTATCCTAATGTCTGTACATTTCTCCTATCTTTTAGTCACCGGATAGTAAACTTTTACTAACGTGTCACTCTATTTTACTTAGTACAACTTTGTTGGTCGCTTGTTGGGACCTCGAGGGAACTCCTTGAAAAGAGTTGAAGCTACAACTCAATGCAGAGTATATATCCGAGGTAGAGGCTCCGTGAAGGATTTGGTGAAGGTAGTTCATAACGTGGTCTGTGTTTTTCTCGAAAGAAAATATGATCAACTATATAAGTCCTAGTTTTTGAGTGAGACTGATGCTTTGATATTCGTCCTCTTCAACCTTTGATATTGAGGAATCTCCATTTTTTGTTAAATGAAACAGAGAAGTGCAGTCTTTAAAATGCAAACTGTAAGATTTTGTTTTTGTTTTTTTTTTGGAAAAAAAAATCAATTGAAACAAACTTTCTCAAGTACATCAGCTGATTACTTCTATTATGGCTGTGTTTGCCGATCATCCTGGAGTCCTTCCAACAATATTCTATTGTTTTCAATGTATCCATGTCCTAGTGTGGGTACATCAATTGAAACAAACTTTCTCAAGTACATCAGCTGATTACTTCTATTATGGCTGTGTTTGTCGATCATCCTGGAGTCCTTCCAACAATATTCTATTGTTTTCAATGTATCCATGTCCCTAGTGTGGGGTTTGTTGTGAACAAATCAACAATACATATACCTCTCATTTGCTTCTAAAATATCAATTGAATAAAATTCTTTTTCTTAAGGTATATGCTATTCTAGTATAAGAAGTTTGATTATCTAATACTACGGCTTTCAAACAGGTCTGAGCACCTTTGTAGTTGCTATGGTTCATGGAATGTTGCTTGTCTTTGGATAAATCTGCTTATAACAAAAAATACATAAGATTCTTTTAATCTGTCCTGCCATTGAGAGAAGTTTATAATAAATCGTAGTTTATTTATTTTTCGCTTTTGCAGGAGGAAAAGTTAAGAGATAAACCTGGATACGAGCACCTGAATGAGCCATTACATGTTCTTGTAGAGGCCGAATTCACGGCTGATGTAGTCGACGGTCGTTTGGATCAAGCTGTGACGATACTGGAAGACCTCTTGAAGCCAGTGGTATACCATCAATGCCTCTCGCTATCGCTGTATTGCCACTGGTTTCCAAATCCTGATCAACTTACTTAATGCTAATCTCGCAGGATGAGTCTGTGGACTACTACAAGAAGCAACAGCTGAGGGAATTAGCCATTCTGAACGGAACTCTCCGAGAAGAAAGCCCTCAATTGAGCCCGAGCTTGTCTCCGTTCAATAGCACGGGCATGAAACGAGCCAAAACAGGACGGTGATTGGCAAATGTGTAATATGCTGCTCTGCCCATTAGTATTTATCGATGTCAGGGGATCATCAGAGAACCATATAAAAGCATAATGTTCGATGGCTCCTTCCTATGTGGTATTGCCCGTTACTGAAACTGTTCGATTATTTATTTATTTGTATAGATAGACCTCCATCGCCCCCGAATGCTAAGGTTATGCGAGTTGAATAAGTTGTTTGCTCGTCGAATTTTAATTGTTATTTGTTGGCATGTAACCTTGCACTGATGTTCTTGTGGATAATGAATAATTTTATTAGTGTGGATTTGCTTCAGCGTTTTGTTTGTGTTGTTTAGGACACACGTAGCATCAAAAGTCTGATCACAGCAGAATGTTTGATGTTTGAAGTACATTGTCGGATCGGTGTCATTGATCGTGTCAAAGTTGCTCAATCTTGAACGATACCCACCTCCGGCCCTGAGAGTGTGAGCCCTAACCATCGCAAGGTCAGGGATACCAAGGGACTCTGAATCTGGCTCACATGGAGCAAACCCAACCCAAGTTGGCAAAAGGCGAGGTAAATCATGGGTGATTACTAACTCTTAAAATAGTAACAGTACATGAGGGAGATATTTACTTTGGTTGTATCGATATTCAAACTCTAGACCTCAAGTTGGTAGCACTTTATGCACTAGCCACTAGACCGTCCCGAGAGGAATGGAGTAAACCCAACCCAAGTATACTTGCAAGTGGTATTGTGGCTGGATCCACATACTACCAGCAATCCGTAGACCCAATAGCTAATTAAGAAAAAAAAATGATAATCCCAATTAGTCTCATTGACTATCCCTAGGGGTGACCGACCTAGTCCCACGAAAATTTTCCACCGGCCACCAGGGTAAATTGGAAAGCGCACACAGGTGTCAGTCTAGAAGCCCAGCATCCTTTGATTACGCCCCCCATTTGGAGGAAAAATTTTTAGAAATACACCGTAGTTGAGGTTCGAACAACGGGTGCCTGAGTGATAACCTGAATATCCTACCGCGGCATCATGGTCCCGGGGACCCCAATAACTCATTAAGATTTAGGAATATGGTGGTAAAAGGTGATTCGCTCACCTCAACGCCTCTGTCAGTCCGTCTCTAGGCCAACACGAAAGGTGTAAATCATGGGTGACTGCTAGCCTTGGGCAGTTAAATAGTCATAGGGGAGGGTAGATACCCGACTACTAGTCAAGATTTTGTTGGGACCGATGTGCCCGCTAGAGAGGGGTGAATAGCATTTCATCGCGCTTGCGTCGGTTTGCTTCGTCTTGTTGTTGTGCAATGGAATACTCGAACACAAACACTCACAATGTTAACACCTAGAATTTACTTGGTATCTACCTCAAGAAGAGGTAACTAATCCAAGGATCCACACACGACACGCTATCTCCACTAATGAAAACCTCCTTCTCGGTCGCAGCCGAAGGCGGAGAAGCCTCGTACAAACTCACACACAACACAAACACAAATACAAGAAGAAACTCTAAGAATACAAGTGAATACACCTTTCTTCTTGCTACTTGTTGTTGCCTCTTGAACCTTGAAGATGCTCCTCAAGTGCCTTCAAGAACTGGCGTGAGTGCTGGAGAAATCACTGTGAAGATCGCTGTAAGCTCGCTGGAGAAGATCGCAAAGATCTACGGAGAAAAACACTCCGCAACGGTTATATCTTGTGCTCCCAATCGATTGAAATCAACCCTAATCGATCACCACGTTAGCTCCGCACAATCCCAACCGTCCATCATCTGCATCCCGTGCAACGATCGAATCCCAATCGATCAGCCAATCGATTGGGACATTCTGAATCGATCCATAGATCGATTCAGATGCTTTCTGTGTTCTCGCGATCGCGCGAGAACTCCCAGCTCCAATCGATCGACCGATCGATTGGAGATTCCCAATCGATTTCCCGATCGATTGGGAAGGTCTCTGTGCTCGCGACTCATGCTCCCAATCGATCTACCAATTGATTGGGCCATTTCTTTCTTCGTAGCACACTCCAATCAATCGGTTGATCGATTGGAACCTGATTCAATCGATTTCCCAATCGATTGACCATCCTGGACTTAACTCAATCTCAAGTCCAAAGTCTCCAACCCAATCCCGGTCAACCGTGACCTGTTGGGTCTCCATGCCTAGCATTTGGCCACACCCGACCAACCTCGAACTAGCCTTCTAGCCTCCTCCATCAGCCTCGCGTCCCTCGGATATCTCCTCATCCTTCACGCCTTGCCTTTAGGAACTTCCTTCGGCCTCATCCTAGTTGTCGGGTCTTCCTTGCCAAGTCATACCAGGACTTACCTTGCCATGACCACATGCTTGGACTTACACCCTTTGCCAAGATCACACTTAGACTTTTCAATTGCCTGACTCCTCACCAGGACTTTCTCTTTTACCAAGATCACACTTGGACTTTTCAATTGCCTGGTTCCTCACTAGAACTTTTCCTTTGCCAAGATCACACTTGAACTTTCTCCTGCCTAGCTCCACACTAGGACTTTCCCGTTGCCTGGCTCCTCATCAGGACTTTCTCCTGCTTAGCTCCACACTAGGAGTTTCCCGGTGTCTGGCTCCTCACCAGGACTTTCTCCTGCCTAGCTCCTCACTAGGACTTTCCAAATGCCTAACCTCCAGTTAGGACTTTCCCAGTCAAGTCTCCTGTCAACCTTGACCTACTTGACTTATATTCTCATCAACCTGGTCAATCCTTTGTCCATCTCCATAACCGGACGATTGCTCCAGCAATCTCCTTATATTGTGAAATATCAAAACTCAAATCCTGACTCAAGCTTGACTCAACTCAAGCTTAGTCAAACTGGTTAAACTTGACCTAGGAAAATTGTCCCAATAGATTTGACCTCCGGATCTTATGGTGGTAACACCACCACATACTAGCCAACTGTCCATCTTGAGGGGACCATTAAAGTTTAGGAACATACCTCTATGCATAGTAGTATCAAAACTTTACTTTTGCTCTTTTTCTTCGCCATTTTATCTTGTTTCAGCTCAACGATGACTTGATCGTTGGAGGGATCAAATTGGGCATCATCGGTGATATGGATATAGCTTAAGGGCCCAGGAGGAATTAAGAAGAAAAGGAGGAATATTTTTGTCAAATCAGGGTTTAGAGCATTAAGAGGAGGAGAAGACACTATTCACAAGGGGCTGGTTGGTGTTTTTCTCTATTGCCACACACATAGGGAGAGGGGGGACTCTCGCCGCCTTCGCCGCTCCTTCGCCGCTCACTGGACTAGCCAGCGCCGCCTATTCTCTAATGCCAGTGCTAGCGCCACCCTTTCCATAGTTGTCCCCCCACCGCCTCTAGCGGCCGTTGTTTTCTCTTGCAACACCGCAGTCGCCTCCTGTTCCCCACATCGCCCGCCGATAGCTTTTGGTGATTGCAACAGCATTCCAACCACCATTGTGATCTGCCTTGTAGTCCTCATTGCGGGTCAGGTAGCTACCACTCATGTCGTCTCCCTCTCCCTTGGCGCGCCGGCATCCATAACAGCTTCTAGCGACCGGTAGCATTCACAGTCGCTTCTAGCAACCACCGCCACCTTCCATGCGTCGACGATTCTCTCTCCCTCTCCACGCCAACGCCACAGTGCCGCCTCTCTCCCGGTCTACAGTCCCGGTGAGCAACCACCAGCCGTCAACGCTGCCGCCAACGTCACTGCCGGCGCCCCCATCGGCCATCGTTGAATCCAACCAACAGGCACCCTTATTGGCGGATCTGACTTGCCGACGCTCATGCCTTCAGATACGATGCTGATCCGTGTTTAATGGTGCCTGTGTTTTGACCATTCAGCATTTCGCTCGACCCTTTTGATCTAGCCTGTCTTTAGCCTTTGAGTTGTGGTTGTTCTCGGCTTTCGCGTCGTTATCTTGTTCCAGCCCTTTGTCATGTTCCGGCCTTCATGTCGTTATTGTATCCCGGCCCGCGTGCTAATATCATATCCCGGCCTACATGTCGTCTTCCGGATCTAGGTCACGCTCGACTAGGTGTCGTCAGATCCAACTCTTCATCCTGCTTGGAGTCATCTACTCTTCCGGGTCGCGACAACTCGAGCAGTGTCACGACTAGCTCACCGATCCACCAGAGGACGTCCCCCCGGGCCAGGGTACGTTACCGTACTCACTCTACATTCATTTCATTATTCTACTATTAGTCTATTCCTTACATATTCGTTAGATCTGCCTCGAGCATCGGGGTACTAGGGATCGGGATAATCCGGTCGCTGGCTATAGGTAGCATTGATCAGAAGAATTCTGACAACTTGATCAACATAGGAAACAGCTTAGCATACCCCCCTTTAGATCATAGTAATTTGGTCAACATTCCAGTTATATCATCCTGATAATTCGTCTGACTCAACTTCCAGACATGACAGTTGGCACCTGTAGAAAGATGTTGACGTGCAAGCAAAGAAACAACTTGGATGTGGAGAGTAGAGCCACAACAATTAGTAATTAAGTTTGTTTATCATCCATAATCCCTTGAGCTACATCATGTGCTACCAGTGCTCCTGTTAAATCTCTGTCCATACCACCTGAGATCATTATAGGCAGTTGTTAATATGACGGTTCTACATTTTTAAGCTACATCATGCCAATAAAATTACATCTCTAGCTACTAAAGCAACGAAGCTAGCACATGAGACTGACTCTAGACCACATAACCTCTAGTGTTACTTTACTCAGTCGATGACCTTATTATACCCGTAAACAATTTCGTCTTCTTAGCAGTTTTATTTCATTTCTCATTCTTATTCATCTCATCTCAATTACATCCAAAATATGAACACAAATACACAAAAACAAGCCTCCCGAGTACACTGTCATGGCAAACAGTGTGACGACTCCTTGGACAATAATAATTTGAATCTCATCAATGACATAATACAGAATTTGATTTATTCGTGACACGATCTTTGCTTCTTGATTTACGTTATAGTTAGTGGGAAACGAAAAAAAAAAACACAAAAAACAAATAAACAAACAAACACAAGTAAAAGGAATTGGATCGTACCCACCCAACGGCAAACTTAACTCCTGATGCAACTCCCACGTGAACTCGGTTCATTAAGCGATTCGTCCGGACCAAGTGGGGCCGGTTCGGTGATCCACCGCCAGCCACGCAAGAATTTCACAAGTGTTTAATTATCTATTTATAGAACTAATTTTATTTGGACGGCGTCGGTTTGCCCGCTGTCACTGCCCCGGCGACGTCGACGCCCCCCGAAGCTCCCGCGATAAAACCGAGGCGAACCTCCTCTCCTCATCTGAATCCGCATCTGCCCCCCTTAGATCCGTCCATGGCTCCGGTTCCGCTGAAGCCTTCGCCGGGTCTCGCGCCCGAGACCCGCGACATCGTCCGGGAGGCCGTCCGCGCCAGCGCCGCTGCTACCCTCGCCTCGTCCCCTGCGCTGCCGGCGCGGGACGACTGGATCCAGGCCGGGATCAAGTTCGGGACGGCTATCGACCCTGGCCTCGCCCTCGTCGCGCCAGCCGCTCCTAGGGTTCTCTGCTGTGAGGAGATCGACGGGAGGAGGTGGAGCTACGTGCTGGATGACGTGGAAGGCCCCCCCGGGACGAAGGCGAGGAAGGGACCGTCTCTTCGCGCCGTCCCGATGCAGAGCCCCGTGGATCCCTTGGAGGTGAATTCTTCCGACGATCCTCAGTTCTGTTCTGATTGAGGTTGATGCTTAATTTGATTCTAGCACTGTGGAATTCCTTTTATCTCAATACCATTAAGCTGGCATCTTGTGTCATGTTTTACGAATACACCAGAGAGATCATATTCTCATGGATTCAATCGAAACAGAATTATATATCTTTTATTTAACACTGTCTTTTGTTCCTTAACATCCTATAGAAAGAATTTGCTCGAGTAGGAAGATGAGAGATCATAATATGGAAGATGTTTTCAAGGTCCCTTTTTCCTTGAAAATGTTGGTAGAAAGAGTATCTTACCTTTGTATTAGACTAAAGCAGGTATTGAAGAGTTTTTAATTTTTTTGGAAAAAAAACACACGATATGTGTGCCTGTAAACACACTTGAGTTTTAAGATATTGAAGCGTATGCTTCCTCTGAAATGAGGGAAGCATACCACAGTTTTTCAAGTGATGAAATAAGGTTATTTTTCCATGCTGTCTTAGTTCATGTTTGTCCCTTTTAATGTGGGCCATCTTGCTTACATTACATATGTATATCTACAAAGATTGAGATATGTAATTTTTTTGCTTCGATTCTGAAAAACATTATTGAAATTTTTAATGTTGTATGCTATGTGGTATAACAATTGTGTGTAATTTATCCAGTGACTCCTAGAGGAAGTGATGACTTATATTTTGTGGATTTAAATGGAGGTTGTAGCTAGTTAGCACTAGTATTAAGATCAACGTTGACTGCTAAATTCACATTTATGCAGGAGATGATGTCATTCATAAGATCGTATGTAGTGCCTGATGGCTTTCCTGACAGTGTAACCCCTTCTTATGTCCCATATATGACATGGAGGGCTTTGAAGGTACATACTAGTTTATCCAAAATAGTGTGAATCCAGTTATTAATTTGTCCTTATACTGGAGGATGACATTGTTGTTTCTTGTTTACTTGAGTTCTTCCTCACTAGTGTTTACTTCTTTTGTTCAGCATTTCTTTGGTGGAGCCATGGGTGTTTTCACAACAAGGACTCTGTTAAATTCTGCGGGAGTATCCAAAAATACAGCTGCATCAGGTGCTGTTGCCATCAATTGGATACTCAAGGTAAATTATTTTTTTTGTGTGTGTTAAAAAAACAGTATCTCATGTAGATGCAAAATTATGTTCTAGTTATCTGCAAAAATATGTTCATGGATGTGTTTACTCTTTTAATGGAGATGATAGATCTCTTTTTTGAAGCAACCTCCTATTATCTTTCCCTATAATATTGTAACAAGTCTTGGATTCCTATGAATAACATTGCTAAAAAAACAATGCTGAATCGGGTAACATTGGGGCAAAAAAAGTGACAGGCTTTTTTTTTGTAATGGGATGGATCAACTTTCACCTATTTTTTTTGGTTATGATCAGATAGTGTCTATATGTAAACTTGTTTCTTTTCTGATCTTACTATTCTTTCTTGTGTATATCCTTGCCTTGCAGGAAATAATTGCTTTAAATAAGAGAATTTCTATACACTTTCAAGTACACATCCTGTAAAAAAACAAAATTTGCATTACTTGAAGAATGATTGTTATTGTTATTTGATGATAGATTTTGTGTTGTTGGTTGGTCCAAACAGTTCCATTTGCCTGTGTTTGACCAAGTACTTCATTTTGGACTTTTACCCTCTATTTTAAAAAATTCTCCAGGATGGAGCTGGCCGTGTCGGCAAAATGCTCTATTCACGTCAAGGAAAGAAGTTTGACTATGATCTGAAGCAGGTACATTCCTGTGCTCTTTCGACTTCATAGGTTCTATGTATGGTGTTGATTGATAGTTTATATTTCTCCTCAGCTTCGCTTTGCAGGTGATCTTTTAATGGAGTTAGGTGCAGGAGTAGAGTTAGCAACTGCTGCAGTTCCACAGCTTTTCTTGCCACTTGCATGTGCAGCCAATGTTCTTAAGGTTAGGAAGCTATGCGCTCGGTGTCTAGTTTATACCCAAGGATAAAAGGATGTAGATGATGTGTGATAGCTTAACTGTCTCCCTTACAGAATGTTGCTGTTGTTACCTCGACATCCACACGCACTCCAATATACAAGGCCTATGCAAAAGGAGAAAATATAGGGGACGTCACTGCTAAAGGAGAATGTGTTGCCAATATAGCTGATCTGGTAGGCTATTCTGATCAATCATTACTTGGAATATGGACATCCTAAAAGTTCGAGAACTTTCCAATTAGCAAATTGGTTCATCCCTTCTATTCTCATAGTGTAACTTTTGTATGCTAATATGCTATTATGCAGGAGTCAGTTAAGTTACTCTCTTTTTTCTCGATGACATGCCCTAATAAATCCTTTTGATGTTTCTCAAGGCATATCGAATTCTGCAAATGTTGGAATGGATGGAATTAGAAAGCAGTATTTGTAAGCTATGCTTTGTTTTTGAGTTTCCAACTTCCTTTTTTTGTCCCACAGTTTTATTTTCTAGATTGACAGTAATTCTTGCAAACTATTCAAAATAGAAATATAATAAGAAGATAAAGGTAAATAAATAAATTCACAGTTACCTCAGAAAGATTTTAAAATATGCATTAGAAGACAAGCAACTTGGTAGAGTTGATATGCAACTTTTCTTAGCCTTCACAGATACTATGTTGGATTGTGTTCTACATTAAAAGAACTTTCAGACAATTATAATATATATCAAATCAACCGCTTGCATTTGCTTCAACTATTCAAGATAATGAGGATCTTACTATTAGGAATGCATTTTTTTTTTTTGAATAAATTATACAGCAATGCTTATATGCTTTTCCGAAAAATGATTTATTATTTTAGAAATTAGAATGCAGATAAATTGTCTTGACTATACTGCATTTTCCTTTACTAATTTTTGACAATAAGACTGCATCAAATCTTAATGGCTGATAAATTATCTTTGTTTAGTTGGGCACTGGACTGAGTATCTTGATATCGAAACGAAATCCATCTTTGGTGGCCTCATTCACATTCTTGTCATGTGGATATCTATTTAGCTCATATCAAGAGGTTAGTCTCTATCGGGCCTAAGGTGTTGTGTGCCTTTCTCTGACAGTTTCTTCAACAAATTTATTTTGCTTATTCTTCATTTTTGCTAGGTCAAATCATTAGTATTGAATACGTTAAACACAGCAAGATTCACTGTGGCTGTGGATTCCTTCATCAAGACTGGTAAGTCAAGCAAGATATGTATAGTTTAAATGCATTTTTGTTTGCACTAAGAAATGCTGAAGTACTTTGATGTTGTGTGCTTAACTACTTGCATGATCAACTCTGAACTAGGATCTATTCAGGTAGGCAATGCTCCCAAACTTATGAGGATCTTGTTAATAGAGAAAAGTTTGAAAAACTAGCGACTGTATAGATACATACTGATTGAATAATAAAATCAGGTGAATAGGTAATGGTATTTAAGAATAATGAATGGTTCTTTTGGAAAAAAGAAAGAAAAGGGCCATATGTTAGAGCAGATTTTTCTACATCTAAGTCATGTTAGTCCAAACTATTTAGGTTGGCTTTATGGATTTTGCTATGTCATGCTATGCCACTAGCAATACTAATCTCTTATATCGCTTTTGTTTAACCCTTTTACTATGTTAACTAGATTTTTCCTTTATCCATCACGTTTCTAATTCCATCCTATTTAACTTGTCAACTGTCGACACCATCTATTCTGAGAAGCTCATTCTACATAAATCACCTTGATAAACAGAGAATAAATTCAAAGATCCTTAGATATGGACTAAGGCTTTAGTTAATGGAGATCTGGTTATAATTGTTAATTATATACTAGAACAGAAAATCTTATATTGGATTTAATTCAAATATAACCAAATTGAACTATGTTTTGTGAGTTTTATTTCATTTCTATTACATCGACTAAGATAATGACATTTGGCAATCTTTGGAGCAGATTTTTTCTTATCATCTTCTTTGGTAATACCTACTAATAATACTCCAAAAAATTTTTAGGACATGTTCCATCATTAAAGGAAGGAAACGTAAAGGAGAATATTTTCAATCCTCCATGGTCTAACCATACACCAGTAGTTATAGGTACGCGGCAAATAAGGTAGCCTTATTTCTATTCATCCGGCTACGCTTCTACATCTACTTTACATCGTCTTCAGGATCGAGATTTTCTGAAGCGTTCCAGGAGCCGTCTTCATTTCTTGCCATGCAACCCTTGTTCGAGGTATATACTGAGATTGTGATTCCTGCTTGCTATAATTTTAATCCACATGCCTATCTTGTTGCTTCTAATTGCAGGAGGAGAGATACATGGTCACCTATAACCCTTCAAAGGGTAAAATTTATGCATTGCTCAAGGATCAAGCAAAATCAGATGATATACTAAAAGCGGCGTTCCATGTAAGCACTGATTACTAAACGGCAAATATACAAAAAAAAAACACCAACTTAACAAGACAACTTTCTTTTACGACAGGCGCATGTTCTTCTGCATTTCATCCGGTCGTCAAACTCAAAACTAGCTTTGAGAAGATTTAGCAGCAGTGACCAATCAAGACACGAAGGAACTTTGCTTGTTTCAAATGACAACTTTCTTTCTCACATCGCTGAGTCTTGCAAGATCGTGTCATCATCATATACAATGTTCAAGAATAAAGCTACCAAACAGGTGATGCCTTGTCGACTTACCATTTTTATGTTCAATCTAATTATTGTAAACTTTTTGTTGGTTCTTCTATCATTGAAACTGATCTATATTTCAAGCATTTCTGAACTCTCTATTGACGATGCCATTTCTTTTGCTTAGGGATGGATAATGTCTCACTCTTTGCTTAATCCGGGTAGAGCACGGCTAGTTAGTACTCTACACCACTGATCTGCGATCACCATCCATAAATTCAGAGGTTCCTTTGTTTTGCTGGTTTCTCGTATAAATTTCGACGCAGAGAATTTGATGCTGAAACTATTTCTTCGTATCAGATCTTAACACACGGGCGGTGGATTGCTAGTCTCAGGTACGTGAACATCTTATGCCACGGCAGAGTTAGAAAGTCTATCAAAACCACTCGACTGACAAAGTGGTGACATTCTATTTCGGATTTGCTCTCACAGTTTCTGCTCCCTGCAAACTGGGAGACAGAGATCATTCCGAAACAATTTTGCTTGTGTACTGCTGGAGTTACTTGCCTATCGAACTTTTCGATGTGTGTTGGCATATCCTCTTGCAGTTTTGTTTGTTGTAATACTGTAAAATTTGTTGGTGCCTTCTGACTGTGTCGTAGAGTTTGAGATGCAAATCTGTGATATAAAAAAATGGTTTTTTTTAAAGAAGAAATATATCATTTTATTCTCTATATAAAGAGAATTTGGATTGTTTAATTTAAATTTATCATTTAATTATCTATGAAGACGAGATCCTTTATGTTACATAGAGTATCTAATTATTTCGTATTATTAACATCATTAAGAGAAACTTAATTTTATTATTTTCGCTTTAAATGGAGGATTATCGGCTGTACATTCGGTGCATAATTTTACAGTCACCACCTTAAGGTCCTTTTTATTTCATAATCAGGCCGCATTTTCGTTGTTCATTCTTTCTTTTGCCTCTTTCAGATCAGGCAGTCGTGGACGGTCGGCGGCAGCGTTGCAGGCGAGAGTGGCGAGGCAGGCGGATCTCCTGAAGAAAGATGGGAGCCGACACTTCAGCAAGAAACCCGTCCGCGCCGCCGACGATGCATACACCGAGGTACATCTTCTCGAGTGTAGAATTTTGAGGAAAATATTAAAAGATATTGTAATAATTATTTAAAATGATAAATCTTTTAGAGTATTCACGTCAATTTTCTTATTACTATATTTAAAATTTAGGATAAATGATCCACTTTATTAAATTTATATAATTACTTTTCACAACATACTATATTAAATATCTTTAAAAAATTTTATTATTATTTTCTCTTTCTTCTATTTTTATTATTATATTTATAGAATGAATGGAAGAAAAGAGATTGAAAAGATTGAATGAAAGGAGAGAGATTAAACAGAAATATTATTTTATTTTTAGTGTAAAAATTTCATTCTCTAAATTTAGAAATCATTATTTATCAAATCTAAATTTAGGGAATGAATAGATTAATTGATGCAGATAGTTTTTAATTATCTTATCTAAAATTTAAGATAAAATTTTTGATTAAAATAATTGATGTAGATGTTCTATCATTTATAATAAAATGAAGAGAAATAGAGGCATCTAATTATCTACATCGTAAAAAAAATAATCCTGTTTTAAAAATTATTAAAACCATCAACTCATTTTATAATTTAATATCTAAAATATCCTTCAACTGTTGCATTGCAGGACAGTAAAACAGCTTTAACCAAGGACGTAGTAATTAGATCAAATCAAAACCACTGCCACCTAGAAATACATTGTTCTAAAGGAACAGCTTGGATTAAAATTTAAAATTATATGAGAAAAAAATTAAAAGAGCATCCCTTCTTGTTAGAATTGGTAATAAGGCATTAATTTTTTTATTTATTAAATTTTATTTTCTAAGACAGTGTAGTAATTGTGATCTTATAACTATTATTATTACTTGTAATAATGATATTATAACTGCTATAATTATATATAACTATATAGTTATAAAAATTACATTTCTATAGTTACTATAATATAATTAAAAAATATATATATATTATAGTCGTTATGATTTATGACTATTACAATATAATATAATATAATATAATATTGGTTTGATGAGCGATGAATGTCACATTATGGACCACTATTAATAAAAATAATATTGATTTGACCCGATGCCCAAGTTATTGTTAATTACTATAACAATATATAATATATATATAATTTTGACAATTTCAGAAAAAAAAAAGACAATGCACTTTTTATTTTTATCCAAGTTGTATTGATTCACATTTTAGAGTAGCTTTCGAGGTGATAAGAATATTTTAAATATTAAATTAAAATGAAATATTATTTTAATATTTTTTTAAAAAAAACTTCATTTTAACAATATAATTATAAAAAAAATAACCTTTTAATACTTCATTTCATAGTTTATCTATTTCTTCAAAATACATTTCTATCTGAGACATTTCTACTAATTGAGCTTGAGGACTAATTAGTCTCTTCCATTCTCCTAAAAAAACAGTGAGCATCTTTAAGCACTAGGTAGCTGAAAATGGAGAATTTTAATCCTAATATATTGGCTCATTTCTTTCAAAAATTTTGTTTAATTCTAAAACTTACAACATAACAGAAACAAGCACAATAAATGGCTGCCAAACATACATTAAAACCAACACACTAAAACAGTTCACAAGTCACACAACACCTCATACTCATGGTCCAAAGGTCGAGAGATAAAAAAACACAAATGGACTATAAATCTGAGCAGCTTATTAGCAAAGAAAATAGTAACAGATTTTTCTATCTCAAATAAGTATATATAACCTTATGCTCCTCTCACATAGAAGACTTGACTAGTCCTGCATGAAAATATGACAGGTTCAGCAAATCAATCAACTTGTAAACACAGCTCGAGGATATAAATGGACTAGATTTTAACTTCCTAGAACTTGTTAACAACAGATAAGTTTACCATGTTCAACACTTAGTGATGTTTTCTTTTCTATTCCATGTGATGCAAGTGTAGTCCTTAGCCAAATGCAAAGTAATTCTTTACCAGTTGTCTAGGTCGTCTTAAAGATGTCATTGTTGGAGAATGGATAGAGGCCCCTGCTTTTTCTCTATAAATTTTGCTCAAGTAATTCATACTCGCGTCCAGTTTTCTCGTCTACACAAACTGGTGTTACTATCTAAACATGTTGTATGCATCTAGTCCACTTAAGTGAGGTTTGCATCCAAGACCAAACTCTGTTCCACAGTTAGAATTCACAATGTGACAACTACTTTCATACAGGCAGTTAAATATAACACATGGCTAAGAATGGATCTATACAACAATAATCAACCAGCTATATAGATCCTCCTTCTTCATTGGACTCAGCTGCTCAATCCCTTATTATATCTTTTTCAAAGAATCATCTTGCGTTAACAAAATTATACACAATAATTTTATGGATCCATACATAACATTTGTTTACATTTTATGCTGGTTGACAACCTAACAAAGTCCTCTTTTATTCTGTCTTGGACTATGACCATAGTAGAGTTTATTTATCATCGGCAAAGGTTAGGATCTACGTCATTAGGCTCGATCCCTTACTATATTTTTTTCCGAGAATAATCTAACATTAGAACAATAGTTTTATGGATCCATACATAACATTTGTCCATGTTTTATGTTGGCTGGCAATCTAACGTAGTCCTCTTTTATTCGGTCTTGGACTGGCCATAGTAGAGTTTATTTGTCATCAAGATGGATCTATAAAAACTACCAACAAATTGAATTGCAAGCATGTTACTCTAGTACAAAGCAAAGGACGATATAATTACTAGTTTACCTCATTGTCATCATCGTCTTCATCTCCTTTCTTAAGGCGAGTGGTTCCTCCCTCTTTGCTGATCGGCAAATTCATGTGGCCAAATGGAGTGTCAGCATCGATGCTCCCTTTAATGGAATACCCGGTGCCTCTTCCCCTAATCATATCCCACAGTGCAGAGCCGAAATCCTTGGGCCTAAAAGAGATAGGGATCTCCATCCTTGCAACCCCGTTCTTCTCAATTGTTGTGGTTTTGTTGAACTTCGCACTAGAAATGCTGATTTCAGACAGCCAAAATTCATAATCCAATGCGTTCAGCCCCAGGTCGAAATCGTTCTTGTTCTCTAGCTTCAAGTGCAGCGAAGCTATCGTCTCCTCGAAGGAGAACTTATCGAAGTGGATCTTTTCGACATCAATATCCGGCTTGTAGGGCACTGGAATCTCGCCAGTCTTCTCCAGGGGCAGCGTAATCCTGCCGAAAACTGGCACATCTACAATGAGATCGACCTTGACCCTATAAGGGATGATGCTTCCAGGCTTGATGTCGCCGTAAGTGTTCTTGATATCATCGTAGATCAAAGTGACCGGGATCTTCACCGTCTCCGAACCGTGCGCGTGAATCGTGCCCGCATCGGGGATCAATCCAGAGACCAGCTTCCTCCCGTCGCTTTCGATCAAGTAATCGATGTCGACGAGAGGGATGGGGATCGGATTAGGGTTTGTGACCAGGACATCGACGACGATGTCTGCCTTCTTCATGTTGATGGAAGGTAGATGGACGGCGGTTACATCGGCGGTGGGCTTCCCGAATCCGACTGCCTCCTCGATTCTCTCGCCCACATCATGAATAAAGTCCTTGACCTTGTCCAAAAAGCCCCCTTTTCCTTCATTCTCGTCCTCTTTCGATTCCCGTTCCGCGAGTTTGGGCTCGCCGGAGGACGCCATGGCGGATCGCCTACAAGATCAACAAACGCATCTGGTTTCAAAACACGGAAAGACGAAGCCTTGACAGGAAGGCAAAAGAACACGGGCGATCACGTACCAAGAGCAGATCCGGAGGGGGGCGAAGGGGATATCGATCGGTGGCGCTCTTCCGATCTTGCAGTTGGAGATGGGAGACCGGTAGCTGGAGGAGGAGGAGGAGGAGGAGGAGTGGGCTTCGATCCAGCTGTAGGCTCTGCATCTAATGGCGAGGTCCGCGCGTCGATTGCGCGTGCGCTGAAAGCGCGGCGCCTGCTTCCGCGTCGAGGTCGAATTAAATTTAGAGATAAGTAACCGCTCATCGACGTGCCACGTGTTTGCCACTGGTCGACTCCACATCTCTCGTATAAAAAATATTTTTCAAAATTATATTTTAATTATTTATTTTCTAAATTTACCGATGAATGAAATATGAAATTATACGTGGTCTATCATAGGATTAATCGGATTATAAAATCAAGATATCCCATATAAAAATATAATTAATTAAATAATATGAATTATTGTATAGGTGTTGTCCCTGATCAATCGAAGAAGGCAAATGCTAAAATGATCCGATGGAAGTTCTAGAATTTGAGTAAAATTCAAACGATGTCCCTTTTTATTAGAATGGTCAATATTGTTTTTTTTATTTATTATCAAAGGGTGTTTTATCTCGGTACGTTTTACTTTTTAAAATTATCCTTATTTTAAAAATTATTATAGTAATTACGAAATCATAAATACTATATAATTATAATAATTATAATTTTATAATTATTACTATGCAATACTAATTAATAATAAAAATAAATTATATAGATTGTAACTGCTATGATTCATAAATATTATAACTATTATTAATTGGTGTTGACGAAAGATGAAATATTTATATTAAAAAATTTATGAACGGTAATTATTACAATATAATATTATTAATGTTGATCAAAATTAAAGTGTTGTTATAATATAATATTGATAAGATATGAAATATTCATATTGTATTATAACAAAAAGTCCTGTCAAAAGAGATAAATTATGAGATTAATTTATAATCAATCGTTAAATGATTAGGGGTGAGAAGAGTTTTTTCTCCAAAAATATGTGCTCACTAAAAATTGATCTTTACCCATTATAATAAATTTATCACCCTCTAATTAACTTTTTCTCTAAGTAGAATATACAATTATGAGATGCTGAACTTCTAATTATATGTCAAAAGTATTTTTTGATTTATCCTAATAAAAAATTTTTATGGAATGTTGGACTTCTAATTAGATGCCAAAAATATTTTTTTAATTTATCCTAATAAAAAAATTTTATGGACCGAAACAATCCTCTTAAATTCACTATTATCTAGTTCATCGATATTTATTTTTTGCCATGACTTTGCTCGAGATGAAATAATAAATTCAGAGTGAAACACTTAAATTAGATGAGAAAAATTGATCAAACCAAACTAATAAATAAATTAGATAGATCAAATCAAGCTTCACAATCGAGATCAACCTACATACCAAACTATCTTAGTTAATCTATTTTCTATAAATAAAATTATAAAATTAGATAAGCACTTTCATAATGGCATCAATAAATGCACCCATCATGTTCATTAGATTTCTTGTTGGTAGTAGATAGATAGTCACTTTAATGCCCCACTCGTATAAAATATAAAATAATTTATTTTAGAAAATAAAATATAAATTTATTTGATATTTTAAATGAGAGTTTGGTAGATAGTCAATTTAAAAATTCAAATAATTTATTTTAGAAAAAAAGAGAATATATATATAACACTTCACCAGCCATTCAAGCACAACTTGTATTTTTCTACATTTTTCAATAAAAATAAAAAATAGAAATTAAAGAGGAGGTGCTTAATTATTTTAAAATCACGGTTAATTGCATGATTATTAATTATTAATTAATTAATTAATCTACTTATCGGCTCAATTGGCGCCGGTGATGCAGGAGAAGACTCGGCGGCCGCTTCCAAACCTCACCATCTCCTTCGCCTGGCGGCTGCCGCCGCCGCCCTCCGGCGTGGAGATCTCGTCCGCGGCGGAGAATCCCTCCATGGAGCGGTGCCTCCGGTGGTGGACGCCGGCGCCCTGCCCGGCTGCACCTTCGGAGAAGCTCCCGAGCTTGATCGCCGGCGGTTGGAGGAGCTTGTGGTGGCGGTGGCTGGGGAGACCGAACCACCGCTCGGACCCGGTGGAGAGGGAGCGGCTGAACGTCTGGTCCCTCCGCCTCCTACTCTTGATCGCTCTGTAGATGAAAGGGATCAGTCCTTCCGCCATGGTCGATCGATCAGAAGCAGCTCGGCTCAGCTCTGTTTCAGGGAAAGCCAGCGATTCTGCTCTTCTTCTTAAAACAGAGCAGACTTTGACGACTCAACGGTGGCATTTCCGTAATTATATGGTAGACTTTTTATCTTCAGACCCTTACACTTTATTGATTTATTTTATTTTATTTTACCTTCATTTTATAATTTATTGTAAGCAAAACACCCTTATATTTCTATTTTACCATCGAAAGTTTCTATTTTATCCTTCTCAATTGCCACTAAGTTAATTGGAGAAAGGATATTTTTGTAATAAACAAAATATCAAAATATTTTAATATTAATAAGAAGTATTTTAAAATGTCAAGTGAATGGCTTTTCTTATTTTTATAATCGTAATATATTTAAAAATATATATTAAAACAATTCTTCATCCTAAATTTAATTCTAATTAAAATCATCCTTCTTACACCATCAATCTAATATTATTATATTAGTTTTAGTTAAAACTATTAAATTTTAATGAATATTAAAACAAAATAATATTAGGAGTGTAGCAGTTTTCACCGGCATTAAACTAATTTTAATAAATATTAAAATAATAGTTTTAACTAATATTAAAATAATTTTAATCATATATATATTTGGATATATATATTAAACTGTTTAATAATTAATTTTGATAAAATTCAATTAAATTATGTTAGTGTTCTTATTTCGATTCAAGAATGTACTAATCAAAATACGACCTCATACAGCAGCTTTTCCTAAAACTTCTTTTGTCATTAATGTTTTTTTATTTTTATATTGAAAATAATTTTAAGTTTTATTATTTTTATATAAAAAATATACACCGTCACATATTGATAATACAATGAATGGAAAATTTTTTATAAATATCTTGGATGACTACATTAGAAAATATATCTTGCTTGACCTTTTTACTAAGATAAATATAGTATATGTTATTATCAGTTTAATATCATGGTATAAAAAAATTAAATTAATTTGTTTATGAGAGAGAGTTAATTAAATATTTAGTTATATGCTAAAGTAGAAATTTTATAAATTTTTTTTCAATGTTTAATTATTAAAAATAGATATATTATTAATACTTTATTTTCAAATTTATGTGGATAAAGTAAATATTTATTTGTAATTTTATTTTCTATAAATAGTCTTAATAATTTAAAAATATGCGCTTTGATAATTATTAAAAATAGATATATCATTAATACTTTTAAATACCTGGAAACAAATTAATATTTATTTGAGAATAGTGATTTCAGTTTCAATAAATAGAACTAATAATTCAAAAACATATTTACACAATCTTTCGATGTTTAATTATTAAAAATAAATATATCATTCATAATTTCTTTACAAATTTCTGCCAACAAAGTTAGGGTGCTCGATAAATAGATTTAGGTGACTGGAATGAGAATGAAATTCTTGATGCTTGGTAGATGAGAATTGAAATTAAAATATGGATTTAATATCTCTAATTTCATAACTCACCCCCTCTAGGTTATAACTAAACTCATTCCTTCCTACTCGTGTGATTTTTTTTGACGACCCAGCCCCCCGCCTCCGAACCTTTTTTTTCTTTTCTTCTCTTTTACTTTTCGCATTTCATCTCTGCGCCTTTCTTCCTCGCTTGCCGCTGCGTCTTTGCTTCCCTGCTCGTCGGCCCACCCGCGGCTCTGCTTCCCTGGCTACCCGCTCGCTTGTCAGTGCTTCTTCTTCCCTAACCCCACCTACACTTCTTCTTCCCCAACCTTGCCCGCGGCTTTGCTTCCCCGATCGCTCACCTACTCGCACTTCTTCTTCCCTGATCGCTCGTGCTTCTTCTTCCCCGACCCCACCTGCGGCTCTGCTTCCCCGACCGACCGCCGGCCCGCGCTTCTTCTTCCCCGACCGCCCACACCTTTTCCTCTCTGCCACCCCCTTTCTTCTCCCCCTTCTTTTGTTGACCCCCTCTCCTCCTCCTCCTCCCTGCTCGACAGTTCGAGCTCCTCCACTCCCTTTCCCTTCTCTTCCTCCTCTTCTTCGTTTTCTTCCTTTCTCCTCCTTGCTCCTACTTCTTCTCCTCCCTACATATTGAAGAAGCTATGATTGCAAAAACTTTCTTCTCCTCCCTACAGATTGAGGAAGCTGTGATTGCAGAGGTAAGTTTTTACAAGCAGTATGCTACCTTGTAGTTACATGTTTTTTATTTGAAATGTTGAGCATTGTTCTGATTTGGTTATGTATTTATTCATGTATGCATAAGCTGTTTGATATTTATTCACGTATGGTTTTGGTTCTGACTTATTATTGGTAACATCGGTTGTTATATAATGTAGATAAACATGGCATGACTACCGTTTAACTATAGAAGACGCAGATTATTATACACTTTGTGGAATATGTATGGAATGCTCATGGGTTGTTAGTTGTCATACTTTATTAAATTGCAATACTTGCATATCATCAAAGTATGATTCGTCAAATAAAAAGTAGGGAGGACAAATCGATTGCACGTGTGGAATAGATGTTCAACCTTACAAAAGACAGAGATGAAATAAGTATTAGTGAACTTCGAATGGATAAGAGAACATTCAGGATATTGTGTGATATGGTTCAAGATGTTGGAGGTTTAAAAGTCACAAAAAAGTCCACCCTTGATGAAATTGTAGCCTTATTTATCTACGTGTTGGCACATCATAAAAAAAAATCAAACGACGAGTCTCCTTTTTAAACAAAGTCGGGAGACAGTGAGCCGTTATTTCAATCTATGTCTTTGAACAATTTTACAATTGCACAACATATTGCTCAAGAAACCCGAACCGATACGCGATGACTACGAAGAAGATAGATGGAAATCATTTAAGGTAAGCATTTTTAATCACCTATAATTCTTCAGTTTAATTATATTTTTTATTTTAATCTATAATTCTAATAATTATCTCTAATTATTATAATTAAAAATTATTATAGGATTGTTTAGGTACTTTAGACGGTACTTTTACCCAAGTAACACCCCCTAAATAAGGAAAACAACGTCATTGCATAAGAAAGGGAGGGATTGCAACAAATGTATTGGGAGTGTATTGCCCACAAATGCAATTCATATATTTGTTACCTGGGTGGGAAGGTTTGGCCATCAGTAGATCATTTGGTCTTAAAGTCCCCCAAGGTAAATAACAAATACTTTTTATTTGAAGTTAGAATTATGACAGAGTTTCAAATTTCTGGAATACTTACATTTATTAATTTAACTAGTGTCCTTGGTTTAAGTTGTTATTATTTGGTCAATGCTAGATATTGCAACTCAGATGGATTTCTGGCACCTTAACGAGGGCATAGGTATCACCTCAATGAATGGGAAGGTCGTTGTCCCGAGACAGCCGAAGCATATTTTAACATGAAGCACTCTAGAGCTAGGAATGTTATTGAGAGGTGTTTTGGATTGTTGAAGGGTCATTGGAAAATCTTAGCTTCCCCTTCATTTTTTCTAATGCAAACCCAAGTTCGTATTATCATTGCCTGTTGTTTGCTTCATAACTTGATCCGTAAATTCATGAGCCATGATCCTCATAAGTGTATTCCTGATGAAGATGAACAAAGTGAAGATGATGATAGTGTTGGTGCAATCGACCTCCAAGGTTTTAATGTCAGACAAATATGTTTAAGTATGTTAAGTATGGAGCTTGATCTAGGGAAGTTCTAATTGTAGCCTAGGCAAGGGAAGTCCTAGTTGCAGGCTAGGCAAGGGAAATCTTGATAGATCGTGGAAACCAGGTGGATAGGTCTGGAGGACCTAATCCCTAGGTAGCCGAATACTGAGACAAGGGAAATCTCGGTATATCGTGGAAGCCAGGTGGATAGGTTTAGAGGATTTGATCCCTGGGTAGCCGAATACTGAGTCTTAGTGAGTGAAGCCAAGTGGTGAAAAACCTAGGGGGAGATAACCTTAGGTAAGAGAAGTCTTGGAGGAGTGAACTCCAAGCAAGGTTGATCGGATGGTTTTCGGTCGACCGGACCAACGGATCTTGGTAAATATAGGTTTAGGTTTACCATTGTATTCTACATTATTATTGTTGTTGGTTAATATAATATTGCAGGAAAGGTCTTAGTAGATCAGACGATCAGACACTGAGCAAGCAAAGTCCAAACATGTCTGAAGGACCATGTTTGGCAGGTAAATTGAGATAAACAACTGGAGGAGCAACAATGAGGTCGGGTTCCTAAAGGGAACAACCTAAGGTCACTAATCCAACTAAAGAAACTGAGAAGGTTTCCAAGTAGAGATCAAGACAGTTCTACTGTCTAATATTACTCATGCATTATATATTACTGTGCTAACCTTTGTGTTGTAGGGATACTTTGTTTAACTCTGTGTTGCAGGTTCGGTCAGATCGGTCAATCGAATGTAGGGATCGGTCAACCGAACCAGGATGACTCAGCACAGGTCAGTTTAATCAACAATGATCAAAAGCAGAAGAAAGCTACATTGATCGGTCGATCGAACCAGAGGATCGGTCGATCGAACGATCAATATTAAACGCATAGTAAATATAAATCACGACAAATCTCAATGAACAGGGAAGGATCCTGTTCGGTTGATCGAACAAAGGGATCAATAGACCGAACCCTTAATGATCAATTAATGTCGAAGATCGAATCAACATCGGATCTCAGCCAGGAAGGAAGGAAGCTGGTTTGGTCGACCGAACATCGACGATCTTATAAAAAGTAGCTCAAGATCTGAGGCTAAAGGATATACTTTTCTGATCATCTCAAAACTCTTCTCTGCAAGCGGTCCATGCTACAAGTTCTCTATGACTCTTCAAGCTACTCCGTCAATCTGGAAGTACCGACCGAGCTTCAATCTTCACTTACTATTGTCAGTATACTTTATTTGTATTGCACTTAAATTCATATAAGATAGTAGGATTGTTATTATCTTATATCATTGTATACTGAACGCATTACTTCTTTCCGAGGTTTTCGGGAAGAAGAATCTTAGTGAATTGCCCATCGGTGCGGTCAAGGATCGTGGGACTTGGAGTAGGAGTCGACCTACACTTTAAACCAAGTAACCGAATGAGTCCCTTTTACTTTCCGCTGCACAACTTTGTTTTTAAAGTAAAAAAAAAAATTAAGAGTGCGATATTCACCCCCTCTATCGCACTCATCCAATCCAATAGATAGTGATTGCGGGACTAAAACGGAGTGCATACGTACAATTACCCTAACTAATCAGTGGACTGCATTTAGGAATAATTTAACACTACAAATGTTTCACAATGGAGAAAATGAAGTATTTGATATGGAATGACTTTCATTGTTGTGATGCTTGTTCGGTTGTCTATGCAACTTTGTGAAAATTTTTATGTGTACTCCTTTTTTGATGCTTGTTCCATTTGATCTGTTGTCTATAAAAAAAACTTTTATGTGTCATTAACATTCTCTCAACCATATTTGATATTCTTGTAATTTCATTGTTATATTATGTGTCATATTATGTGTAAGATCGTTGGGCCGGCTAGAAGGGGGGGGGGTTGAATAGCTTATAAAAAAAATAACAAAGACCCTTCTCGAACTTTCAACAGAACACTTGCATAAAGTAAATTAGCAGTAAATAAAAAGCAGAAAGAAGAGGCTCACAACTTGACTTGGTTACAACCAAGGAGGTTGTTAATACAAGGAATGAACGTGAACTAAAATATCTCCTTCAGGCGGAGAAGCCTCTTACAGTAGTGAAAGCACAAAAGACATAAGCTAAATTAGAATAGAATCGCACAAGTGTTTGGAATGTAAATCTTTGAGTTGATTTGAAGCTTCTGGACCAAGGCTATATTTATAGCCTTGGTCGGGGCGCCTGGAAGGGTTTCGGGCGCCCTGGGGGGGGGGATAAATTTTATCTCCCAACGTTCAGATTGAGTTTTGACTCGATCTGGTCAAAATACTAGGTCCGGGCGCTGGGCTGCTCCGGGCGCCCCGGACTGTTCCGGGCACCCTAGAGCCCAAAGTCAACCAACGTTAACTTTTTCATCCGAGGACCACTGCTCCGGTTTGGTTCGACTCGGTCCGGGTCTTCTACTCCGGATCCGCTTGCTTGGGTGATCTCTGCTATCCGGAATAGGGCTCACCCGAACCCAAGTTCCGGTCTTCTCGAGCGGGCTTCCCTCCGGCTTCTCGTCCCTCGGAATCGCTGCGTGTTTCCTTCTCGTCCGTCGGCGTACTCATTCGCAGTCTTCGCCCCTCGGACGTACCGCGTGTCGTCCTTCTCACTAGCTGTGTCTCTTGCTCCACGAGCAATCTTCCGCTCCGGCTTTCGTCCCTCGAAACCACCGCACGCTTCCTTCTCGTCCGCCGGTATACTCTTCCGCAGCATCTCGTCCCTCGGACTGCCGTCCTTCACGCTAGCTGCGTCTTCCACTCAACTACCTGTGCTCTTAAGCTTCTGCACACTTAGACACAAGGTTAAATACACATAGGACCTAACTTAACTTGTTGATCACACCAAAACAACCTTGGGGTTCCAACAATCTCCCCCTTTTTGGTGTGATCAACCTAAGTTAAGGTAGGGTTAAAATAGTCATAAAATAAAATTAAGTAAATTAACTTAATTTGTAATTTAAGTGCAATAGATATAAAAGATAAAAAAAAATTAAATCTATCTACCTCCCCCTATACTTATACTTTCCCTTCTCCCCCTTTGATTACAAAAAAATGGGGTTCCAAGAACAAACAATCTAAGGGTTTAAAAACTTAGAAAATATTTCTAAAAAAAATTTCTAGATTTTTAAGAAAATTTTTCTAAGTAATTTAAGCTGAGATTTCTAGTTTCAGGAAAAAGTTTTTAACTTAGGAAGAAATGATTTTTGAGAATTTTTCTAAGTAAGAAAAATCCAAAAAAAATCCTAACTTAAATTTTTGAGAATTTTTAAACACAAAAAAAATGACTTAGGGGAAAAAAAATTCTAAGTAAGTAAATTTCTAAAATAAAATATTTTGAATAACCTTTTTAAAGCACTAATTAATCTTGTATTAATGCTTTATTAGTAAGTTAATTAAACATTTATTTCAATATTTTAGCTTCCAGGTCGTGGTGAGGCACTAGGCCTTCTTGGTTATTGGAGCAACAACCACTTCCTTGACAAAGCCTCATAAGGAAATTCTTTGTTTAATTTTCTCACTTAAAGCGCTAATTTTACAATTTAGTTTAGGCATGATTTAGGAACCCAATATAGGTTCCATCCTACTGGATTAATTAAAAAGCTTTTAGGGACATATTTTCTTGAAATGTTCCTAATTTGTCTCGGGTGATATTTAAAGTACCAATTTAAATTATTAAATCTTCTAAAATTGATTTTAGATGAACATGCGTAGTTTTTCAAGTTATCTACTTGAATTTTCAAATCATCATTTTCAAGTTTCAATTTTTCATTTGCTATTTTTAGTTTATCTAATTCTTCTAAGGGACAAGACTTAGCTAGAATTACTTTTAAATTTTTATTTTCACTTACTAATTTGCATCAATCTTTTGTTAAAAGTTTAACGAACTTAAACATTTTATCGGGAGGAAGAGATCGTACCTGACTTACCTTGTCGATCTCGTTGTCCGTTTCTCCCCCTGAGCTGCTGCTTTCTTCCGACGTGTCTCCCCCTTCATCGATGCTCTCGATGCTCATTTCGGAAGAGCTTGAATCGCAGTCGTCGTCTTGATGACTCGCCATCAGTGCGAGTCCGGAGAATGCTTCGACTTCCGATTCGGACGACGTATCGTCCCACGTCGCCTTTAGGGCCTTTCATTTTTGGATAGGCTTCTTACCCTTTTCTTTGTCTTTGTTCTTCAGCTTGGGGCAGTTGTCCTTGACATGCCCTTCTTCGTCGCAATGGTAGCAGCGGATCGTTCTTTTCTTTCTACCCTATTGATGGTTAGTTTTTCTAGAATTGTATAACTTCTTAAATCGTCTTACCATCATTACCATTTCCTCGTCGTCGAGAGAAGATTCTGATTCAGGTTCGTCTCTCGAAGCTTTGAGGGCAACGTTGTTCTTTGACTCCCTCATTCCTATACATCTTGACTCATGCACTTCAAATGTTGAAAAAAATTCTTCTAATGAAATTTTTCTAAGTCCTTCGAAATGTAAAAGGTATCTACTAATGATGCCCATTTTGAATTTCTAGGGAAGGAATTTAAAGCGTACCTGAGCGAATCTCAGTTACTTACCTCTTCTCCGAGATTCGAAAGTCCGGTGATGAGCTCCTGTATCCTCGAGTGTAGATGTGCAATTGTTTCACCTTCTTCAAGACGGAGGTTGGTGAGCTGGTTGCGAAGTAAGTCCCGTCTCGCAAGCTTGGCTTCGGATGTTCCTTCGTGTAATTCAAGGAACTTCTCCCAAAGCTCCTTTGCCGAATTGTAGGTGCCGACACGGTTGACTTCTTGTGGCGGAAGTACGGTTAGCAGATGAAATTCTGCTTTCTTATTTGCCACGTACTCAGCCTGCTCTTTCTTTGTCCATTGATTTTTTGCTTTGCCCTCGGGAGCTTCAAAACCGAGTTCCATTGTTAGTAATAAATCAAAATCGGTACCCAAAAATACCTCCATGTGCTTCTTCCAGCTTGCAAAGTCCCCCTCGAATTTTGGCGGGTGGATGTTAGATCCGGCCATCTCGTTGCTTCGTTCGGCGGTTAGTCCTTCTAAAGCGTCTCGGCTCTGATACCACTTGTAAGACTGTTGGGCCGGCTAGAAGGGGGGTTGAATAGCCTGTAAAAAAAAACAACAAAGACCCTTCTCGAACTTTCAACAGAACACTTGCATAAAGTAAATTAGCAGTAAATAAAAAGTAGAAAGAAGAGGCTCACAACTTGACTTGGTTACAACCAAGGAGGTTGTTAATCCAAGGAATGAACGTGCACTAAAATATCTCCTTCAGGCGGAGAAGCCTCTTACAGCAGTGAAAGCACAAAAGACAGAAGCTAAACTAGAATAGAATCGCACAAGTGTTTGGAATGTAAATCTCTGAGTTGATTTGAAGCTTCTGGACCAAGGCTATATTTATAGCCTTGGTCGGGGCGCCTGGAAGGGTTTCGGGCGCCCTGGGGGGATAAATTTTATCCCCCAACGTTCAGATCGAGTTTTGACTCGATCTGGTCAAAATACTGGGTCCGGGCGCCCGGAAGGGTTCCGTGCGCCCTAGGCTGCTCCGGGCGCCCTGGAGCCCGAAGTCAACCAACGTTGACTTTTTCATCCGGGGACCATTGCTCCGGTTTGGTTCGGCTCGGTCCGGGTCTTCTACTCCGGATCCGCTTGCTTGGGTGATCTCTGCTATCCGGAATAGGGCTCACCCGAACCCAAGTTCCGGTCTTCTCGAGCGGGCTTCCCTCCGGCTTCTCGTCTTTCGGAAACGCTGCGTGTTTTCTTCTCATCCGCCGACGTACTCATCCGCAGTCTTCGTCCCTCGGACGCACCGCGTGTCGTCCTTCTCGCTAGCTGCGTCTCTTGCTCCACGAGCAATCTTCCGCTCCGACTTTCGTCCCTCGGAACCACCGCACGCTTCCTTCTCGTCCGCCGGTGTACTCTTCCGTAGCACCTCGTCCCTCGGACTGCCGTCCTTCACGCTAGCTGCGTCTTCCACTCAACTACCTGTGCTCCTAAACTCCTGCACACTTAGACACAAGGTTAAATACACACAGGACCTAACTTAATTTGTTGATCACACCAAAACAATCTTGAGGTTCCAACATTATGTAACATTCTTTCCTCTTCATATTATATTTTATTTGACTCTGATATGACCTGAATAGTAGGATGGAGAGTAATCCTGAGGAATCTGTGGGAAAGAATGTAGCACGAGGAAGAGGTAAAAACAAAGTTTTTTGGATGGAAGAGGAGAGTTGGGCATTAATAAGATGTTTAAAAGATATGACAACCGATCCTTTTTGGAAAATAGACGGAGGGTTCAAGAACAACTACATGGTCGAGATAAGAAAGAAAATGATTCAAAAGCTGCCAACTTTCACAAAATCTGTCAATCACATTGAATCTAGGATCAAAACCTTAAAGAGGAAATTCCATGATATCAATGAAATGTGCAGGCAAAGTGGTTTTACTTGGAATGATATAAAAAAAAAGATAACTTATGAAGAAACATGGTATCTTGAATGGATTAAGGTATGTGTATTACTCATTATTTTTTTTTTCAAATTATACGCTATCAAACTTTGTTAAATTGATTATTATGTTTTGTTTTTGGACAGAATCACATGGGGCCAAAAGTCTCTGTAATATATCATTCCCTTATTTTTCAGAGTTAGAGATAGTATATGGTAAAGACAGAGAAACAAGCCTTGTTACGGAAGATCCTATTGTTGGTTGCTACTCGGAAAACCTAGAGGTTCCACTGTACAAAAATTTTGTACAAAGGTCTGAACCTTTTCCTAGCTACCATGTGTTCTTTTAAATTAAATTTTGGATCGCCTGCGGAACTTAACACGTTTGATCCAAAACTTAATCTATTTGTTCTTTTAGGTTTTGACTTGGATCTCCTGCGGAACTTAACACGTTCGACCTAAATCACCTTAAGTTATTAATTCCATTAAATATTAATTTCCATAATTGGTTCCCAGTACTGACGTGGCGAGGCACATGGCCTTCTTGGATATGGGAGCAACCACCACCGACTAGACAAAACCTTTTATAGAAATCTAATATTTAATTTCCTAAAATAACTTTAGGTTAACCGAAAAGAACAATCAAATCACAAGGAAAAATAAAATAAAAGAACACAACTTCGAAAAACATATTCAAAATACTAGAATCGTAAGCCTCTTGTATTTGGTATTATTTCCATAAATAACTAGCATGATGCGGAAAGAAAAATTACTAGTTATACCTTTTAGAAAGACCTCTTGATCTTCTACCGTATTCCTCTTCTAACCTCGGACGTTGTGTGGGCAACGATCTTCCGAGATGAGAACCACCAAGCACCTTCTTCCTCCTTGCAAGTTTCGGCCATCAAAACATCTTCTAGGATGAAGAGGTTCGGCCACCACCACCATGCTCCAAGGGATGCTAGAAACGAGGCTTGCTTTCTCCCCTTCTTCTCCTTCCTTGATCCGGCCACTAACAAAAGCTCCAAGAGAAGTTACCGTCGGCCATAACAAGAAGAGAGGAGGAAGAAGATAGGGCCGGCCACCAAAGAAGAAAAGAGAGGAAGAAAAAGAATAGAGTTGTTCACCATGAAGCCTCCTCTATCCCCTCTTTTATAATCCTTGGTCTTGGCAAATAAGGAAAAATTAATAAAACCTTCCTTAATTCTTTTGCCATGAAAAAAAAAATTAATTAATTAAAAATTAATTTCCTTTTTCCAACTTATTTGGCCGGCCACCTTCAATCCACAAATCAAGGAAAGTTTTAATTAAAACAAAAATTAAAACTTCCTAATTTGTTTCTAGAAATTTATAAAAATTTCTCCAATAATTTTATCCCTTCATGATTGGTTAATAAAAAGGAAATTTTATAAATTAAAATTTTTCTTTAAACATGTGGATAAAAAGAAAGTTATCTCTAAAAATTAAAATCTCTTTTAATCTACAAATAAGGAAAGATATCAAATCTTTTCTTAATCTTTTGTAGAAACTTATAAAAGAGAATATTTAATTTTAAACTCTCTTTTAAATCATGAACATGATTAAAAAGGAAAGTTTTCTTAAAATTTAAAATCCACCTTTAATCAACAAATAAGGAAAGATTTCAAATTTTAAACTCTCTTTTAAACATGTAGATGATTTACAAATAAGGAAAGTTTTTACCAAAAATTAAAACCATCCTTTTAAACTACAAATAAGGAAAGAGATTAATCTCTTCTCTTAATCTTTTGTAGAAAGTTATAAAAGGAAATTTTTAATTTTTAAACTCTGTTTTAAAATCATGATATCCACATAAGAAATAATTTTAATAAAAATCCTTTTTAATATTCTAGTGGCCGGCCACCTAAGCTTGGGACCCAAGCTTTGGCCGACCACCTACATGGCTCATCCATTTGGTCTTGGCCGGCCCTAGCTTGGGTTCCAAGCTAGCTTGGCCGGCCCCATTGGATGGGTAAGAAGGTGGGTATGCGGTGGGTATAAATCTCTATATACTAGAGGCTACGATAGGGACCGAGAGGAGGAATTGGTTTTGGTCTCCCGATGAAATTAAGCATCCCGTGTTCGCCCTGAACACACAACTTAATTTCATCAATAATAATTCATTCCACTAAAGAACTATTATTGAACTACCGCACCAATCCCAAATTACATTTTGGGCTCCTTCTTATTATGAGTGTGTTAGTCTCCCTGTGTTTAAGATAACAAATGTCCACTAATTAAGTAAGTTACTGACAACTCACTTAATTAATATCTAGCTCCAAGAGTAGTACCACTCAACTTCATCGTCATGTCGGACTAAGTCCACCTGCAGGGTTTAACATGACAATCCTTATGAGCTCCTCTTGGGGACATTCTCAACCTAGATCACTAGGACACAGTTTCCTTCTATAATCAACAACACACACTATAAGTGATATTATTTCCCAACTTATCGGGCTTATTGATTCATCGAACTAAATCTCACCCATTGATAAATTAAAGAAATAAATATCAAATATATGTGCTTGTTATTATATTAGGATTAAGAGCACACACTTCCATAATAACTGAGGTCTTTGTTTTTTTATAAAATCAGTATAAAAGAAACGACCTCTAATGGTCCTACTCAATGCACTCTAAGTGTACTAGTGTAATTATATAGTTAAGATAAACTAATACCTAATTACACTACGACCTTCCAATGGTTTGTTCCTTTCCATTATGGTCGTGAGCTACTGTTTATAATTTATAAGGTACTGATAACATGATCCTCTGTGTGTGACACCACACACCATGTTATCTACAATATAAATTAATTGAACAACTACATTTATCATAAATGTAGACATTTGACCAATGTGATTATTATTTCTAGATAAATGTTTATACCAAAAGCTAGGCTTTTAGTATACACTCTAACACCTATGATGGTTGCACAAAATATCACTGATGTGGATGACGGGTTGACCATATCGGATGACAATTCACTTGCTGAAAAAGGAGTTGAAGTTGATTCGATGCCAAATCAATAACCTTCTGTTACATCAAGGGCATCTCACTCTAAGGAGAAAAAGAAATCATCCGTTGACAGAGTTCAAAAAGTTTCAAAGAGGGCAAAGACTTCAACTGTGCAAAATGCCGATTCTGACTTCAAGTTACTCGATGATCAGGTTGAGGGATTCATGCAAAATGTTAACTCACACTTTGAGTCAATGCCATCTTGGGTTCAAGGTAAATCCTCAAAAATATCACAAGTTCTTGAGATGTTGGATAAGTATGGTTTCGTTGGTAAGAACAAGTACAAGATTGTTGAAGTAATTTGTGAAAATTCTGTGAAGGTTGAGTTATTGTTCAATTTGGATCCCTTTGAAGTTTCCGATTTTATACTTAGTTGCTTGGAATAGTATGCTTGTGACGTCGTTGGATTTGATGAATACTTTTTTACTTCTAGCATTTTTGATATTGTGGTAGATGTTTTGATTATGCAAGACCATGGACAGAATTGTTGCCACCATATTATAGTTTTTTTAATAAAATGGTTCTGTCCATGAGTCTGTATGATTATTTTTCTATTTTACTTATAAGAGTAAAATGAGAATTTTGGCTGATTCCCATTTCATAATTTAAGTCAAACCAAACAACATTAATGGGAATAATATCCATTCCAAAATCTATATCAAGCATCATCAATCCAACAATCATTCCCATTGCCATTAACCCCTAAATCAAAACTCATTATCATTTCCATTGCCAAATATATACCAAGCGCCCTCTAAATATTTATTTGTAACTTTAATTTCTATAAATAAATCTAACAATCCGGAAATATGCTTACACAGTTTGAAAATATAAATTGCATTTCGATTCCATGATTTAATACCAATGAGGATGGGAGTTCTGTGTGCTATATATAATACTGTATTCTTCACAGAAAGTTAGTATCTTCTATATTAAAATGGTTATTATTGCATTAGGTAGAAAAAATGATTCCTCTTTTTAATGTCATCCTAGAGGTTAACCCCTTCAAAAATGTAGTGCACTCTGAAACTCCGCTTGGTTCATTATTACAATCTACCTACATATGGAAACAACATAAATTTTAGCTTAGAATGTGTCTTTCATGATAAAGAGGTTTGTTATTTTTTTTTAGCATATTTATCTGATTTATTTATATTTTTTTATATATATTTACTTTGTCTACATTTTTGCAGAGCGAATCCATACATGGAACAATAAAATGTCTGGTTATGGAGAGAGTGAAACCCATTCTTAAAGAAGTTCATGTATTTGCTATAAGTGTTAGGACCAAAAGTAGCTAGAGGGGGGGGATAGTGCGTTGCTCGTTGCTCGGCGTTGCTTGTTCCTTCAAAGATGTGCAGCGGAAATACAAAGAAACAATCACACAACGCTAACACGGTTGGTTTACTTGGTATCCACCTCATAAGAGGTGACTAATCCAAGGATCCACACCAACACACACACCCTCCACTAAATAAAACTCTCCTTTATGGTAACTACCAAGGGCGGAGAAGCCCTACAAGACTCAATACAAGAAGAGAGGGAAAGGATACAAGAAATACAAGCTTACAAGCTTACAATGAGTATAAACCCTAACCCTAGCTTCTCTTCTTGGCTTTGATCCGCCTCTTGACTTAGAAAACTTCCAAGATCCTTCAAGAACTGGCGATCTGAGCTTTGTGAGTGCTGTGGAGGAGCTGGCGAGAAATCTGGAGTGAATCGGAGAAGAGATGCCGAAGGAAATGAACGCCTGCGGCCTTTATCGACGCCAACGGTCGGATCCCGATCGATTCGAATATTCCCAATCGATCGGGGAGGCTTTGGATCGATCCACGGATCGATCCAGAGCGCCTCTGTGCTCTGGAAAAACGCCTGGATCGATCCACGGATCGATCCAGCGCTTATCGCGCGAAGCAGCCGCGTCCCAATCGATCCACTGATCGATTGGAACATCTGGATCGATCCACGGATCGATCCAGAGGCTCTCTGTTCGCTTAGGAGAAGCCTGGATCGATCCACTGATCGATCCAGCTCCTGGATCGATCCACTGATCGATCCAGCTCCTGGATCGATCCACTGATCGATCCAACACTTGGTTTTTGCCCAAAACCAAGTTCCAAGCCTCTCAAACCAACATCCGGTCAACCTTGACCTGTTGGTACATCATGCCTAGCATCTGGTCACTCCTTTGACCTGCTAGGACTTCCCACCAAGTGTCTGGTCAATCCCTTTGACCCACTTAGACTTTTCTATTCATGCCAAGTATCTGGTCACTCCTTTGACCTACTTGGACTTCCATCAGATGTCTGGTCAATCCCTTTGACCTATCTGTATTTCCTCGTGCCAAGTATCCAGTCAATCCTTTGACCTACTTGGACTTCCCAACACCAGATGTCCGATCATCCTTGATCCATCTGGATTTTCCCTTGCCTGGCTTCACTCACCAGGACTTTCACCTAGCTTCACTCACTAGGGTTTTCCATCTGCCTAGCTTCACTCACTAGGGCTTTCACCTGGCTTCACTCACCAGGACTTTCACCTAGCTTCACTCACTAGGGTTTTCCTTCTGCCTGGCTTCACTCACCAGGACTTTCACCTAGCTTCACTCACTAGGGTTTTCACCTGGTTTCACTCACCAGGACTTTCACCTAGCTTCACTCACTAGGACTTTCACCTAGCTTCACTCACTAGGGTTTTCCTTCTGCCTGGCTTCACTCACCAGGACTTCCCTGTCAAGTATCCGGTCAACCTTGACCTACTTGACTCTTCTTCAATCAATTTCTTATTGTCAAACATCTAAACTCAAACCAAGACTCAGCTTGGTCACCCAGGTCAACCTTGACCTGAGGGATGTTGCACCAACAATCTCCCCTTTTTGATGTTTGACAATACCACAATAACACTTACAATACCACATGTAAGTTAGGCTAATCCTATAGCCTCAATCTTCATGCCACTAGGTAATGAACATATAAATTAAGCTCTTCATTCTCCCCCTACGAGGACACACTCCCTCTAGGTAATGAAAGCCTAACTTACACCCATTCATAGGTCCTTTCATTCTCCCCCTATTGGCACACATCAACCCATCTTTGGGCACACATCAACCCATGCCCCAATTTTGGGTACACATCAACAAATCCATTTGTTGACGACTCTCCCCCTGAAGAGTTACTCATCATTGTTCACAACATCACTCGTTGTGATCAACACAATAATGAAGGTCCCATACCCTTCATTTATCCTTAACTTCTCCCTCAATGTAGACAAATACCCAAACTTGAGCATTATCTAACCACTTGAGTTCCCACTTGAAATAATGAGGATATCCACTCCCCATTTCAAGTTCAAACGCTCAACCTTGAGCATGTTCTTAACGGAAGGTTGACCACCTTCCAAGGTTCATGAAAAATAATTTTCATGTCTTTAAGGAGTCCCTCCCCCTAAAGACATGGTGGTAACTTCTGTCATTGTACCAACAATGACTTGGAATCCCTAAACCTTTAGGAAACCCAAATTTAGAAGTTTTGAGGTTTAAATGTTCAATATTTGAAACAACCTCAATCTAAACTTCTACTTAGTCTTCGTTAACCAATCCATCCTTGTTTTCAACATGAAAACACCCTTGTATTGTATACAAATGTATTTTAGGGGTTTGGAATGGTTGCATAGACTCAAAGAGGTTCAAAGATGCTGAAATCAAGCCTTCCCAGCCAAAATCAGCAACTTGGATCGATTGGAGTTGGGTTCCAATCGATTGAACCTTTCTGAATCGATCCACTGATCGATTCAGACTACCTGGATCGATCGGCTGATCGATCCAGAGAGCTTCTGCTCGCGGGAGACTTGCCTTCTGAATCGATCCACGGATCGATTCGGGCACTCCAATCGATCCATGGATCGATCGGAGCTCTGATAGTTGCTGAAATTCCATTTCAGTCAACTTCAGAAACCCCTAGAAAATTCTACAAAAATAAAAAAATCATGAAATTTCGTGTAGACATTATTTAGGGCATACTTAATCATGGAAAAATAGCTTTCTATGAAAATACATCATATTTTCAAAGATTGACACAAACTTGAAAACTTGCAAAAACTTTAGTGTTTTTCTTCAAGTTTGTGTCTAACTATTCAATGGTGATTACTATCAAAAGATAGCCTTCACCAAGGTTTTCCAAAAACATTTTAAAAATATTTTCAAAGCCAATATCCCATCACATTCCTTGGGCTTAATGCACATGACTTGTACATTAGCTTTCCCAATGATGGGAAAACACATAACTATGTGTTTTGATGAACCTAAAACTCAAAAGAATGCACTAAATCAACATGTTGAGTTTTGTTCATCATCCTAACATCTCACTTGTATCTAATGTGCACTAAAACACATACAAGTCACCTTATAGTCCTTGTGAGATGTGAGATTTTAGTTTTGCCCTATTCTAGGGATCATGCATATCTATCTAGTCATTTTTAGAGATATTAGACATCCACCTAGGATGTCACTCGTTAATAAGTGTTGTTAAATGTCATTTGTCCTTAATTACAAGGAATTAAACTTAATGCATGATAATGTTATGGCATACATCAAAATGAAATACTTTTCAAAAGAAAATATCCTATAACTACATGATGTATGAATGTCATGACATTGTATTTTTATATTTTTTTTTTCATAATAAAACATGAATGCAAAAATAGACTTGATGTTATGGCATATGATGGGCAAACAATCATGGCAAGATTTAGCATTAATAAAATATACCTAGATTAACTATCTAGGTATCCTTAAAACCTTAGCTAAACTTACAACTTAAACCTAGATTGCCCTAAAGTGCTTCAAGAAAATGCCAAAGCCTAAGTTTGCATTTCTAATTCCCTTGATTAATTTATGCCAATTGAAATTAAGCATATTCCTCAAATGTTGGCATATTCTATTTTTCCACAAGAGTAGCACTTTTAAATTAAGGTCCGGATTGCCTTAAATTGCCTAAGAACATACCAAAATCCCAACTTGATAGTTCTTATGAATTTCCCAATATGTGCCATTTAAGATTAAAATCAATTCTTCCACCATTAGGCACATTTTACTCTTTCAAGGAGTAAATAATAATTCCATTTCATTTTCAAAGGTTAACACAACCTTGAAAATGCTCCTTGAGTGTCAATTTCCTCAAAGTTGGGTTAACTACCCTTCTAATCGGAGTTGACACTCTCTAACCCATCTATGGAGTAGAGAAGATGCTCCTAGGAACCCAAAACCTATTGGTGCTCCTTGGATGCTCTAGGTATTCACTAGAGATAACCTCCCTAGATACCTTCCTAGTGACCTTGTTTTGCTTCTTAGAAGCCTTGGTCACTTTTTCTAGGTCAACTCTAGGGATTTCTTCCCTTGTGATTTTCTTTGTGACCTTCTTTGACTTCTTAGAAGTCTTAGTCACATTTGTTACAAAAATACTCTTAGGGATGACTTCTCTAGTATTTTTGACTTGACCACGAGACCTAGGGTTTGTTCCATAACTATATGGAACCCTATGGTAAGAGGGCACATCCTTCTTAGCCTTGGGTTTGTATCCCAAACCTCTATGGCCATTAGATGACCTATGTGCTCCCAGACCTAGGCTATGCTCATTTTGCCCTTTTAGGATATTTTCCATACTTTTTAGGGTCTTTTCCATTTTATCAAGTCTTGACCTCAAGACTTGATTTTCTCTCACTAAGTCCTTAGTATTTGACCCATGAGCATTTTTGTTTCTAGGCTTGTATCTAAAATCCTTAGAGTTTTCGCCTAGATTTTTACCTACAATCCTAGCCTTAGGTGTAGTAGTTTTAGCATGAAAAGCTATATGTTTTTCTTTAACGCTATCATGCTTTCTATTTTCATGGTAAATAGCATTAAAATGATATAAATTTGAACTATCATGCTTTTTACCATAATGTAAAGGAGTAGGCTCAATAAATGTTACCTTCTTCTTTACCTTAGAGACTCCCCCTTGACTAGAGCTTCCTCCATGAGCCTTGACCACCTTCTTCCCCTTGGGGCATTGACTTCGGTAATGCCCCTTTTGATTGCAAGAGAAGCATATAATATGCTCCTTTCTCTTCTTTGTGTTGGGGATGATCTCCTTGGGCTTCGCCTTGCCCTTTTGTGCCACTTGGCCCTTCTTCTTGGCCAATTTAGGGCACTTGCTCTTGTAGTGCCCATGTTCCCTACACTCAAAGCATATAATATGATTTTTATTTTTAATTGAAATATTTATACCTTTGCTTGTAGGGGTGGCATCTTTTCCTTTGGATCCGGAGGTAGAAGCTTCCACTTGATCCGATCTTGATTCTCCTCCATTTGATTTTTCTTGACTCGTGGAGGTAGAAGCTTCTTCAATCTCTTCATCTCTTGACCCGGATGTAGAAGCTTCTCCTTCTTCTTGATCCGGCGTCACCAAGGATTGCTCCCCCTCAATCCTAGAGGTGGAGGCTTCATCATCTTGAATATGAAACAAGGAGTATGCTCCCTCCTTGTTCCCTTCGTTGCATTCCCTTGAGGATGAAGCTTCTTGGATTTCTTCTTCTTCGGAGGTTGAGCATCTCTCAACCTTGGAGTCCTCCTCTTGATCTTGCTCCAAAGAGTCACCCTCTCCGGATTCTTCATGATCTTGTACAGTGGAGGGGATCTCTTCATGAAGCTTGGCCAATTTGCTCCATAGTTCCTTTGCATCTTCAAATTCTCCAATTTTGCAAAGGATGGTGCTTGACAATAAATTGACCAAAAGCTTGGTCACTTTGTCATTGGCCTCGCACCTTTGGACTTGCTCTTGGCTCCACTTGCTCCTCTTGAGAACTTTGCCCTTTGAGTTTGTTGGAGTCTTGAAGCCTTCCATAAGAGCAAACCATTGCTCTATCTCCATCATAAGAAAATTTTTGATTCTTGATTTCCAAGAATCGAAGCTCGTGGAAGTGTATGGAGGAGCCACCCTCGTGTCGAATTCGAGCCCATCTTGGAATTCCATTGTAGAAGTTGAGCTTTTGAATTTCTTTGACTTTGACAACTTTGCTTCAACTTCTTCACCCTCTAGCTCTTCTTGTTATGCTTGACCTTTCCGGCGATGATTCCGGTGAAGAGCGGCCTCGCTCTGATACCACTTGTTAGGACCAAAAGTAGCTAGAGGGGGGGGGGGTGAATAGCTCATCGCGTTCGCTCGTTGCTCGGCGTTGCTTGTTCCTTCAAAGATGTGCAGCGGAAATACAAAGAAACAATCACACAACGCTAACACGGTTGGTTTACTTGGTATCCACCTCACAAGAGGTGACTAATCCAAGGATTCACACCAACACACACACCCTCCACTAAATAAAACTCTCCTTTATGGTAACTACCAAGGGCGGAGAAGCCCTACAAGACTCAATACAAGAAGAGAGGGAAAGGATACAAGAAATACAAGCTTACAAGCTTACAATGAGTATAAACCCTAACCCTAGCTTCTCTTCTTGGCTTTGATCCGCCTCTTGACTTGGAAAACTTCCAAGATCCTTCAAGAACTGGCGATCTGAGCTTTGTGAGTGCTGTGGAGGAGCTGGCGAGAAATCTGGAGTGAATCGGAGAAGAGATGCCGAAGGAAATGAACGCCTGCGGCCTTTATCGACGCCAACGGTCGGATCCCGATCGATTCGAATATTCCCAATCGATCGGGGAGGCTTTGGATCGATCCACGGATCGATCCAGAGCGCCTCTGTGCTCTGGAAAAATGCCTGGATCGATCCACGGATCGATCCAGCGCTTATCGCGCAAAGCAGCCGCGTCCCAATCGATCCACTGATCGATTGGAACATCTGGATCGATCCACGGATCGATCCAGAGGCTCTCTGTTCGCTTAGGAGAAGCCTGGATCGATCCACTGATCGATCCAGCTCCTGGATCGATCCACTGATCGATCCAACACTTGGTTTTTGCCCAAAACCAAGTTCCAAGCCTCTCAAACCAACATCCGGTCAACCTTGACCTGTTGGTACATCATGCCTAGCATCTGGTCACTTAGACTTTTCTATTCATGCCAGTATCGGTCACTCCCTTGACCTACTTGGACTTCATCGTTGGTTAGTATATGGTTATTTATTTCCTGCCAAGTATCCGATCGATCCTTTAACCTACTTGGACTTCTCAACACAGATGTTCGGTCAACTCCACTTCCCAGCTTCACTCACGGGACTTTCACCCAGCTTCACTCACCAGGGCTCACCAGGACTTTCACCAGCTTCACTCACGGGACTTTCACCTCCAGCTTCACTCACGGGACTTTCACCTGCCTGACTTCGTCAACCTTGACATACTTGACTCTTCTTCAATCAATTTCTTATTGTCAAACATCTAAACTCAAACCAAGACTCAGCTTGGTCACCCAGGTCAACCTTGACCTGAGGGATGTTGCACCAACAATTTTCAGCATTGTTGACCTGGGTGACCAAGCTGAGTCTTGGTTTGAGTTTAGATGTTTGACAATAAGAAATTGATTGAAGAAGAGTCAAGTAGGTCAATGTTGACCGGATACTTGACAGGAAGAGAAGCAAGTGTATGGAAAACCCAGTGAGTGAAGCTAGGTGAAAATCCTAGTGAGTGAAGCTAGGTGAAAGTCCCGTGATGAAACCAAGTGAAACCCTAGTGAGTGAAGGTGAAAGTCCCGTGAAGGTGGTGAAAGCCCTAGTGAGTGAAGCTGGCGATGGAAAACCCTAGTGAGTGAAGCTAGGTGAAAGTCCCGTGAGTTGCAGCAGGAAAATCCAGATGGATCAAGGATGATGGGATGTTGGGAAGTCCAAGTAGGTCAAAGGATTGACTGGATACTTGGCACGAGGAAATACAGATAGGTCAAAGGGATTGACCAGACATCTGATGGAAGTCCAAGTAGGTCAAGGGAGTGACCAGATACTTGGCATGAATAGAAAAGTCTAAGTGGGTCAAAGGGATTGACCAGACACTTGGTGGAAAGTCCTAGCAGGTCAAAGGAGTGACCAGATGCTACTATTTTAGCTCATCTGCTTAAACAATCTTGGAAAAACTTTTGATTGCAAAAGATTGTTTTAGGCCTATAGAGCATGTTTATGAAAATAATGAGGCCTAATTGATATTTTACTCTATGTTTTATTGTGATTTTACGCTATGTTTTGCTGGATAATATAATATGATATATAATATATTATTATCTACAATTTATTTGAAATTGAGTTACATTTCTACAATTTTATACCGTACTTATAATCGATTTTGCTTGTCTACCTATAGGTTAGGAGTTTTGGTGTTTATTCAAGGATCTAAGTGTAGAGTCTTATAAAAATTGGTTATATTTATCGTATAAAAAAAATTATTTGAGCAATCGGTGTGATCTTGAGTTTTGATATTTGGACAAACGTTTAAGTTAGATTTATTGTTGTATTTAGTATGCTTTGGTAAGTATGCAGGATGCAGATACAATAAGAAAAGTCCAAGTGAGATCTTGGCAAGGTAAAGTTCAAGGGTGAGTCTTGGCGGTGTAAGTCCAAGTGTGTAGTTTTTACAACGTAAGTCCAAGTGTGGCTTAGCAAGGATGAAGATCGAGGCCGAAGGAAGCTCTTGAAGACAAATCGTGAAGGATGGGGAAGTTTCTGAGGGACGCAAAGCTGATGGAGGAGGCTAGAAGGTAAGGTCATGAGAAGACCCGACAACAAAGACAAAGTCGAAGAAAGCATCTTGAATGCAAGACGTGAAGAATGAGGAAGTATTTGAGGGACGCAAGGTTGATGGAAGATGGCTAGAAGGTAAGGTTGAGGTTGTGTGGGCGAGAATGAGTACATGAGAGATTGTACTCGAGCTATAATCCTAGGTTTAGGGTTTAACCAGTCGACTAGGTTGACTGGGGCAGGACACAGAATGTTTATGTGTCGGGCGCCTATGAAAACCAGTCGATTGGTACTGTAGCTAATCGAATGGTTCTGTAACCAGTTGACTAGTATACTATAGTCATTTGATTGGTACTGTAGTCAGTCGACTGGTAAAGAGTCGTTGGCAGAATCACGAATTCTGTAGAGTGAAGTTGGCCAGCATCAATCGACTGATGTAAGGACCAGTCGACTGATAACGGTGAAATTAGCTTGTTAATTTTTCCAAGTTCTATACAATGGAGCTTGAAGTGACTGACCTTGACGATAAAATTAGAGGTGGTTAACCCCTAATTAGAGTCTCCCAAGCCCTCTAGTGCAATCCAAGTGTGATCAAGTTTGTGGCGATGTTTCTCCACTGAGAAGGAGGATTGTGCTAGCCGGAGTTTGCCGGGAAATCATCTACCAACGGTTAGGGATCATCCATATTACGGATAATCGTAGAGTAGGAGCATCATCTCTAGACCACGTTAAACGAAACATGTCGTTAGGTTTTGTTCTTCTTGTTTATTATCTTCCAGGGTTAATTTTCATTTTATACTTATTATTTTATATTTTCATTATGTTAATAAATATAGAAAGTAAACATAGAGGGTGATCGTTTATTCACTTTTTTTTTTTTTTTTTTTTTTTTTAGTCAGTGTCGAAGGTCTAAAAAAAAAAAAAAATTCAAGAAAGTCACTCGTAGTGATAAATTTATTGTGAAAGGTGTGATCATTTTGATGTGATTGGAAATTTGAGATTTGTTCAATTAACATAAAATAATATTCTATAATATATTATTTTAATGTGATATATTAGGATTTATTTAAAAATTTATGGTTTGATAGGTTCAAAATTCAAGCCCGAGTTACAGACAATATTGGAAATGCGCTTTTCCTATTTTGGTATAGAGTGAGTGTTGAACTTATTTGAAAAACCGCCCTCAATTTAAGGACTGAAATGAAAAATGAGGTTTTTTATCATCGATTTTAAATGTTTTTTAAGAATTTTTGTTAACGTAACGTCTTAAAAATCAACACACTATTTCAGGACGGCTTCAATATATTTAAGGATGTTTTTAAAATTATATATTTTTTTGCTTTCTAATTGTACGATCCATAATGAATTTAGTTTATTTATATTTAAATTATGTATTAAATGCTCATACTTATTGATTTTAATAGTTAATTATATAAAATAAAATCACACAGGTGAAATACTAGTTTTAACTAACATTAGATATTGAACTATAAAAAAAAAAGATATTTTTGGAAAAAAAGAGTGGATATTTTTTTTATAATTTTACAAACATATAATTTTTTTTATATATAATTCAAATGTTTAAGTTTCGTCTAATTAATTTTGAAGATAAATAGATTTTTTTTCTTTTAGTTTATCTAAAATATAATTTATGTATACTTAGATGTTGACTTTTAAAATATTAGGGGTATTATTTTGGATGGATCATATGGATTGGGATGGGTCAAAGTAAGGATATTATAAAAAAATCTTAACCCGAATCTCAAACACACTCCTAAAAATCTTAAACCCAAACTTGAATTTGGAAAACCAGACCAACCCAACCCTAATAACCTGACCGATCTAATTATTTTTTACTATTTTTTCTATTTTTTTTTACTTTTATCTTAATATTTTATTATTATCATACTAACATTTTACTGTTATGTATATAAAATATTTTAATTTTTAAAATAAAATATGATTTAATTATAAAAAAACTGTTAAATCCTAAATTTAGATCAACTTGAACCCAATCTGATCTTAATATAATTCAAAAAATTCCAATTCTAATTCGATATTTTTAGATCGTATTGACAGATCATATTCATTTTTACACTCCTATAAAATATTCAGTTCTAGTGATATTCGAACTTTGATTCTTTTATTTATTTTCTTAAATACTTTATCACTACCTTGGAGAGGTAAGACAAAACTTCCGTAAGATCGGATTGGTCGTCCAAAGTTCGACTAACCAGACTAGTTAAATATTTTTTTAAGATAAAGTTTCTTTTTTTATTTTAATAAAAATAAAATGTTTTTTTTTTAAAGTCATTATGACTATTAGGAGCAAAATCTAACATTTTTAAATATAGGGAGTAACATGAAATTGTCTTTGGAAATTAATGCGTTGGCTTTATGGAATTGAGTGGGGTGGGTGAGTTGTAGCTGGTGAGGGCACTTTGTGCGGAGTTGAATTAATGTTTCTATTATTGTTTTTCTTAATTGGTTGAAACTTTGTTTGTTAATTAATTAATGGTCACTTATAGAAGAAGGATATGATGATGATAAAACGTATTGCAATTGAATATGATGACACAGTTTAATTTCTATAAATAAATCTAACAATCCGGAAATATGCTTACACAGTTTGAAAATATAAATTGCATTTCAATTCCATGATTTAATACCAATGAGAATGGGAGTTCTGTGTGCTATATATAATAATGCATTCTTCAAAGAAAGTTAGTATCTTCTATATTAAAATGGTCATTATTACATTAGGTAGAAAAAATGATTCCTCTTTTTAATGTCATCCTAGAGGTTAACCCTTCAAAATTGTAGTGCACTCTGAAACTCTGCTTGATTCGTTATTACAATCTACCTACATATGGAAACAACATAAATTTTTGCCTAGAATGTGTCTTTCATGATAAAGAGGTTTGTTATTTTTTTTTAGCATATTTATCTGATTTATTTATATTTTTTATATATATTTACTCTGTCTATATTTTTGCAGAGCGAATCCATACATGGAACAATAAAATGACCGGTTATGGAGAGAGTGAAACCCATTCTTAAAGAAGTTCATGTATTTGCTATAAGAAGCATAAGACAACAACAAACAAATACAAGATTAAATGTAATTTTATCACAAAAACTCATGCATGCAAAGTTTTTGATGATATATTTCCATCTATAATGTATGAGTTCAAGTCCTTTGATGAACTTAAGAACAAAGATGTTAATGAGATCATACTTCTTCGTATGTTAATTTACTTATGCGTCTCATGATTAATTGAGCTAATATTTTTTTTATAGCTTATGTTTTTTGTTGTTGTTTTCGATATGTCATTGGTAAAATGGTTGTACAAGACTCACCACAAAGTAGAGAATTTGGTGGTTGTCTTATAAAACTTTTTTATTTTGTCTTAGAAGATTCAAAGTAAGTATGTTTAACGTTATTTTTTTTATTTCCTGTATTTTAATAAGTTGATATTTTAATGTTTTTAGAAACAATTGGCTATTATGTACTTTGTGAGGAGACTTTGTCATTGACATAATATCATTCTTGGAAAAAGTAGGTAAGAACCAATTGTTATCATTTTTTAAATGTGTCGAGCAAAACGTATTATAGTGTTTCAAATACTTTCCATGTTATCAAGATGATAATAAATAAGAATTTAGATGAAATTATGAAATTTCATAATAAGTAATTTTGAATATTCAATTTCGTATTAATATTTAATTATATATATAACAAGATGATAATAACTAAGAATTTAGATGAAATTATGAAATTTCATAATAAGTAATTTTGAATATTCAATTTCGTATTAATATTTAATTATATATATAACAAGATGATAATAAATAAGAATTTAGATGAAATTATGAAATTTCATAATAAGTAATTTTTAATATTCAATTTCGTATATATATATATACACAACATCATTTTAAGGGTTATTATCGATTGTAAGGCCCCAAATTCAATTAATATTATTTTAGCTCATCTGCTTAAACAATCTTGGAAAACTTTTGATTGCAAAAGACTGTTTTAGGACTATAGAGCATGTTTATGAAAATAATGAGGCCTAATTGATATTTTACTCTATGCTTTATTGTGATTTTACTCTATGTTTTGTTGGATAATATAATATAATATATTATTATCTACAATTTATTTGAAATTGAGTTACATTTCTCCAATTTTATACTGTACTTATAATCGATTTTGCTTGTCTACCTATAGGTTAGGAGTTTTGGTGTTTATGCCAGGATCGTAAGTGTAGAGTCTTATGAAAATTGGTTATATTTATTATATAAAAAAATTATTGAAGTAATTGGTGTGATCTTGATTTTTGATATTTGGACAAACGTTTAAGTTAGATTTATTATTGTATTTGATATGCTCTGGTGAGTATGCAGGATGCAGATACAATAAGGAAAGTCCAAGTGGGATCTTGGCAAGGCAAAGTTCAAGGGTGAGTCTTAATGGTGTAAGTTCAAGTGTGTAGTTTTTACAACGTAAGTCCAAGTGTGGCTTAGCAAGGATGAAGTCCGAGGCCGAAGGAAGCTTTTGAAGACAAATCGTGAAGGATGGGGAAGTTTTTGAGGGACGTAAAACTAATAGAGGAGGCTAGAAGGCAAGCTCATGAGAAGATCCGATAACAAAGACAAAATCGAAGAAAGCATCTTGAATGCAAGACGTGAAGGATGAGGAAGTATTCGAGGGACGCAAGGTTGATGGAAGATGGCTAGAAGGTAAGGTCGAGATTGTGTGGGCGAGGATGAGTGCACGAGAGATTGTACTCGAGCTAAAATCCTAGGTTTAGGGTTTGACTAGTCGACTGGGGAAGGACACAGAATGTTTGTCGGATCGACGCCTATGAAAATCAGTCGATTGGTACTGTAGCTAATCGACTGGTACTGTAATCAGTCGACTGGTATACTATAGTCATTTGACTGGTACTGTAGTCAGTCGACTGGTAAAGAGTCATTGGCAGAATCACGGATTCTGTAGAGTAAAGCTGGTCAGCATCAATCGACTGATGTAAGGACCAGTCGACTGATAACGATAAAATCAGTTTGCTAATTTTTCCAAGTTCTATATAATGGAGCTTGAAGTGACTGGCCTTGGCGATAAAATTAGAGGTGGTTAACCCCTAATTAGAGTCTCCCAAGCCCTCAAGTGCAATCCAAGTATGATCAAGTTTGTGACGATGTTTCTCCACTGAGAGGGAGGATTGTGCTAGTTGGAGTTTGCCGGGAAATCATCTACCAACGGTTAGAGATCATCCATATTATAGATAATCGTAGAGTAGGAGCATCATCTCTAGACCATGTTAAACGAAACATATCGTTAGGTTTTGTTCTTCTTGTTTATTATCTTCTAGGGTTAACTTTCGTTTTATACTTATTATTTTATATTTTTATTGCACTAATAAATATAGGAAGCAAACGTAAAGGATGATCGTCTATTTACCCTCCTTTAGTCATTGTCAAAAGTCCCAATAAAAATGTTCCAAGAAAGTCACTCCGATAGGTAAAAAATTTTATTGTGAAAGGTGTGATCATTTTGATGTGATTGGAAATTTGAGATTTATTCAATTAACATAAAATAATATTCTATATTACATTATTTTAATGTGATATATTAGGATTTATTTAAAAATTTATGATTTGATAGGTTCAAAATTCAAGTCCGAGTTACAGACAATATTGGAAATGCTCTATTTTGGTATTGAGAGTGTGTTGAACTTATTTGAAAAACCGCCCTCAATTTAAGGACTGAAATGAAAATTGAGGCTTTTTTTATCATCGATTTTAAATGTTTTTTAAGAATTTTTGTTAACGTAACGTCTTAAAAATCAACACAATATTTCAGGACGGCTTCAATATATTTAAGGATGTTTTTTAAAATTATATATATTTTTGCTTTCTAATTGTACGATCCATAATGAATTTAGTTTATTTATATTTAAATTATTTATTAAATGCTCATACTTATTCATTTTAATAGTTAATTATATAAAATAACGTTCGAGCATCACGGGTGAAATACTAATTTTAACTAACACTAGGGCATATCCTATGGGAATATTTGGAGAAAATATTTCTTCAAATATCCCCTTCTCTCATATATCTCTCTTTATGGGGATATTTGAAAGGAGAATAGAAATCACCGGGCACAATTTTGTGCTCGGTGATTTCATTGTGGGTGGCATGAAAGTGAGCCCTACAAATTGTAATTGAGAGATAAAAATATTTAGTAGGTGAGACTCATAAATATTTAGTTGAGGGGATATTTTATTGTGAGATTTGAAATATTTGATAAGTGAGATATTTGATTGATGATATGGAAGTGGGTCCATAAATATTTGGAGGAAATATTTAGTGTCATTGTAGATGCTTTAGATATTGAACTAATATAAAAAAAGATATTTTTTGGCAAAAAAAAAGAGTGGATATTCTTTTTTGATAATTTTACAAACATATAATTTTTTTATATATATTTCAAATGTTTAAGTTTCATCTAATTAATTTTGAAGATAAACAGTCTTTTTTTTTTTTCTTTTAGTTTATCCATGATCTATCAAGTAAATTTGAAATACAATTTATGTACACTTAGAGATTGACTTTTAAAATATTAGGGGTATTAATTTGGATGGATCATGCGGATTAGGATTGGTTAAAGTAAGGATATTATAAAAAAATCTTAACTCGAATCTCAAACACACTCCCAAAAATCCTAAACTCAAACTTAAATTTGGATAACCAGACCAACCCAGTCCTAATAACCTGACTGATCTAATTATTTTTTACTATTTTTTCTATAATTATTTTTATTTTTATCTTAACATTTTATTATTATCACACTAACATTTTGTTATTATGTATATAAAATATTTTAATTTTTAAAATAAAATTTGATTTAACTATAAAAGAAATCCCTAACCCCTAAATTTAGATCAACTTGAACTCAATCTGATCATAATATAATTCAAAAGCCTTCAATTCTAACTTGATAGTTTTTAGATCGGATTGACAGATCAGATTCATTTTTACACCCTCTACAAAAATATTCATTCTTATTAAGATTCAAACTTTGATTCTTTTATTTATTTTCTTAAATACTTTACCACTATCATACGGAGGTAAGATAAAATTTTATCGGACTGATCATCCAAGGTTCAATGATGTCACCAGACTGGATAATTATTTTTTAGATAAAGTTTCCTTTTTTATTATAATAAAAATAAAATATTTTTTTAAAGTCATTATGACTATTAGGAGCAAAATCTAACATTTTTAAATATAGGGCGTAACATGAAATTGTCTTTGGAAATTAATGCGTTGGCTTTATGGAATTGAGTGGGGTGGGTGAGTTGTAGCTGATGAGGGCACTTTGTGGGGAGTTGAATTAGTGTTTCCATTATTGTTTTTCTTAATTGGTTGAAATTTTGTTTGTTAATTAATTAATGATCACTTATAGAAGAAGGATATGATGATGATAAAACGTATTGCAATTGAATATGATGACGAGGTGATAAGATAGAATCGAAAAGTAAGACACAGTCTACAAAGAAAGACACTAAATTCATAGTTAAGAGAGATTTGATTTTAAGAAAGAATATAGTTGCCATTTCGTTTGTTCTTCCTCGTCTTAAACTTATTGAAGTTATTCCTTTTACACTTAAGTCTTCGATGTCTACATCTTCAATTTCATTATAAGAAGAAGATGGCAACTCAAACTCTTGTCACTTTCTTCTAGTGACGATCATTTGGAGGACTAGGGGCAAGAACCAAGTTTGAAAGTAAAACTGTCTTTTTTTTAAAAAAAAAAACTCATCTATAAAATATCAATTGAAAAAGACTAATTAGCATTTAAAAAAAAACATTGTACATACTTACAAGAAAAAAAATATTTTTAAAAAATTTGATTTATTCGGCTTGTTAACTTAAAATATTTAGGATTTTAAACGAGTTAAACTGAGCCAAGTTTTGCAGTATTTAAACTTGTTCGATAAGATAATCGAGACAAGTCAAATTGAGCTTAAAATGAACTCAGCCGTTGAAATAATTGTTCAAGCTTGTTTTGATTTTTTTTTTACAAGCTTAAGTTTGATTCAAGCTTGCCTTGAGCTTGATTTATTTAGATGTTATCGAACCCTCGATTCAAGCTTGTTTGAAAATTTTTATAGTTTTAAACTTGTTTGATTGATTATTAAGCTCAACAATACAAATTTATATGTCATTTGAAAGTTTTTATTTATTTACTATGTGATGAGAGTTTTTTTTTTGTTGAACATGGTTTGCAAGTTTTATCCGTGAACATTGCTCACTAATTTTGTTCACGAATATAAACAGTTTACAATCTTAGTTCATAAATATTAATTAGTTGAACACATATGTATTCATGCTTATTCATTTAGTTTAATACGCTGTTCAAATTTATTTATTTAATTGACTTTATGTGTATTGAATGAAAATAAATAAGCTCTTATCAAGCCGAACACTAAATTTGTTTATAAATATTTAGTTCATTTATAACCCTAAAAATATCAATGATATAACCTTCTATATTAGCTCAAATTACTTACAAATTTCTTGTAGTCAACAAAGTTCATTAGTAACTTTTTTTTCCTTTTCGCCTTTTAAATTTGGATATCATTTTTCATGAAAAAAAAACTAAATATGGATAGAAAATATGACATTTATCAAAGTAGGAGATCAATGGGTGTTGGATGAATTTATGTCAAAATTAAAATTGGTCCAATTGGGTTTGGCGAGTCAGATCATGTTAGTGTCAGCTCTAAGAGTTAATCATGAGATGATTGATATGAGACTATTGTATCATATTTTAATAAAAAAACAACATTTTGTGTTTATTATATGTGCTTTAAATCTATACAAGTTTGAATAAATATAATAATGTCATATACTCGTACATTCTATTCAATAATATATCAATTAGTTGAATTGAATGTGAGAGACTATAGATGTATAGAATGACAATTTAAATTATTCATAGTCAAGTATTAATATACAAGGTTAATATTAATATATTGAGACTAACATGCAAATAATTGATGACCTAATCTATGTCATAGATATAAGATATCAAGTTAACATATGGATATATATTAGATAATATGTACTAAATTGATTCGTCATAAGAATATTTCATCAATTATTATATAAATGTTATAAACATTCCTGATACTGTCCGAAAGTCGATGAGATGGAAAGCTAGGGATGTAGTGCTCCCGCTGACCACCTGTAGAATCCGTTCCGACCTGCAACACAGATTATGTCAGTGCCGAGCCAGGGAAGGGGTCCCAGACGTTGGCCCTCCGACGCTTAAGTCAGTCACCGACGATGATGTAGAAGGCAAATCAACAATAAGAATGAACAGTAGCAAGAACAGTGTCTATCACGTATTGCGTACCTCCGGCGATACTTGGATCCCCCTTTATATAGAGCTCCTGTAGCACATGTGCATGCTCCCCAACGTGAGCGCGCTTCCTAAAATTTTCCCTGAAAAGACTTATCATTAAAGTGTCCCTGACACAGTACCTTAAGCTTATCTATGAAGTGACAGTGGAAGCTTCCGCCATACGATCTTCTGGTTGTCCATATCCAGTGTCAGCGGCACTAACTCTCAAAAGGATGTCGATGGATAATAGAGGGAGTATACTGCTAGGCTGAGCAGATTAGCCGCTTGGCTGGGACCTCGCGGTTCTTATGTACCGCCCGCTCGACCGAAACTCCATTGTGCATGTGTCACGTCCACTCGGCCGGAACGACACTGTGCTTGTGTCAGGTCTGATCGCCTGGAGCTCCATTATGCCAACGTCGAGTCTTGCTGCCCGACCGAACGGGGTAACTATTCGGCTCGGCTTCTGTGTATCGTTTTCTCCTGTCTAGCATCCAAGATTCCTTCTCCTTCCAGTCAAAGGCGGGATCGGACCGGAACCTTCTCCCTCCGGTCGGGGCATGATCGCCCAACCGATCAATGCTATCTGAGCGTTGACTTTTCGTCCGATCGATCGATGATATTTGAGCGTTGACCACCTTGACTTTGACCTCAACCGTGGCAGCTATCCTCCGCGGAGTGGGGCCCCTCCTTATCACCGCATCAATTCTCATAGTAACTATTAGTATAAACAGTTGCTTGAAGTCACTACGGTTCCCTACATAAGGAGTTGTGTATTTTAGCGTTAACAAGGCCGATTATAAAATCATTCACTAGGTATACAATGAGCTATAAAGAGAGATGTGAGTGATGTACATAAAATTTGTCCCTTTCATATAATAAAAGTGATATCCGTGGACCCTTTGATTAAGTAGGACTACTAAAATACATGACTATACTCAAATAAATTAGTATGAGATATTGAGCTTATTTAGTTAAATGAGTCTATTTAGAGATCACGAAACACATAAATTGATGAGAAGATGACACAATCTATATCTCGTAAATCAATCTAAAGATCATAGACAAAAGGATTAAATTACATAATAAAATAGTCATAGACATGTTAGGTTGAATTTATGACATTTTCGTCATTTGGGTAGTCATAATGCATTATTAGATGTCACTTATTGCTTGTGTCTTTAAAATAAAATTTTAGAGTAACCATGAGAATCTATTAGATCACACAGAGAGCATATCAATTTTGGAGTTTTATTTTAGTATGATTAAAATAAAGTGGGGCTAAAATTTTAAGTTTAATTTTTTTTTTCAAATTTTAAACTTATTAGATTAATGAGTTAATATAATTAGATTTAACAATTAATGAGTTAATATAATTAGATTTTATTGGATTACTGAGTTAATCTAATTTTATCTTAGACATGTTAGATTAATAAATTAATCCAATTAAATATTAAATATATTAGATTAATGGGTTAATTTAATATGGGTTTGGTTTTTTAAATGAGCCCAAACCAAAACCAAAACCAAAACCAAATAAAGCTCATACTATATGCCCACGTTTTTTATTTTAGATATGCAACAACATCATAGGTCTTATTAGATAAGACTTAAATGTTGAGTACAAATCAATTCAAATCTTCTGTCCCCAGATCTCATGTCCTTATGTTTCCTTGTCGATCAGGCATCTGTGATAACCTCGTAATGTGCTCCACATCCTTAAGATGTGATATGATCCGTCCGATCAACGAGTGGGATAGAGGGGACACGGGATTCGAGAGCAAAAAATTTGAAATGCGTACAAACACAATTTTACTTGATAAGATCATATCAATCCTAAATTTTTTTTTATCTTACCTTAAATAGTGGCTAGCACCATGACGTGGGTATGGATTCTCCAATTGTGCTTATGAGACAGGTAGCGACTACGCTCTTGTGGATACCGCTAGAAATAGGAACATACTGATCGTGCTGAGATCGATCATACTCTCTAGATCCGTAACAATTTTATAGATCAAGAGATAAAATTCTGCACCATAATGCAATTAGAATTTACCTGAATTTTTAACGGATTCCTTTTCCATTGCGTTTTATTAGTTAATTTTTGCACGAAACCATGTAAATTTGATTCTATCATCCTAGTGTTTACTTTTTATCTCTGATAAAATAAACATATTTATTATGATTATCTTACTATTTTATTAAAAATCTCCCCCCTTTACTAACTAAATTTGGTGAAACCTAAAATGTATTTATGTTAATGCCCTTTTTTTGTATTTACACTAAAAATAATTCCAAGGTTTATTAGTAATTCTACAAGCGAAACAATCAGTGATCTAGAGTTCGAGACTCGGCTGCGACATATTATTATGAAATTTTCTCATTATTAATTTTCTCTAATTATTTTATATAAAAAAAATATAGTTCTCTTTAGTCCCACATCTTAGAATTGACAACACTATGATCAAAGAAGGTTCTATAAATATTTTAGACCGACGATATTAAAAAATATACTTTTCTTAGTTTTTTTTACTAAGACAAGTATAATATTAAAATAAAATAATTTTTTACATAGAGAAGTCCGTTTTACTGGGATTTTCTAGCATCATTATTGCATGGGTCTGACGATTTTTACCCAAATAATTAATTCTTGGTTTATAAGGGTGACGCTAGAAAATCCAAACAATTCAAATTTTTGAAAATCCAAATAATTTATATATTATTATATTACACACGCAATGTTGGAAAAAATTGAATGAAAACGCGATGTGTGGGTTGTAGTCCCACAAGGATTGAAAGCAAGGCTTTCCGACTGATTCGGAACAAAGGGGGTTGGAAATCCAGGGCCTAGATGACATCAACCCGAGGGGTATTTTTGTGAACCCCATTGTTTGTTACATCAGTCAGACAACTTGTTGACCAACATACAAGATAAGGAAGGTCGCCAGCTTGCTTACACATCAAGTGGCACGCTTACTTGTGCCACATGGCAAGCAAGGCCACATGGCAAGCAAGTTTGCAAGCCAAGTGACTTGCATGCAAGCCACAACGTGGCTTGCTTGCAACCAGCAGCAAGCCACGTTGTGGCCTTGCTGGCAACTTGCAGCCAACAGCAAGCCACAACGTGGCTTGCTGTGCTTGCAAGCCAAGCTTGCATAAGGTCTATATAAGACCTTGAACACAGAAATGAAGGAAAAACACAGCTTCAGTAAGTTTCGTGTGGAAAACTAAGCTTTGTGTGCATGTGCTCTTTCCTTCCTCTTTGAATCCCTATGTTTCCTTCCTTTTTGTTGGGCATTTCTTTTGCTCAACAGAAATCGTGATAGTTTTCGGATCTAGTTCAGATCGTCACGACAACCAGTGCTCGGTTGTGTTCGTGATCCTGCCGTTTTATCCTGGGAAGCAGACGTCCACCTGATCCTCTGAGCACCGCGGAGGGGCCGAATCTGTTTCAAGGAGACAGCGCTCTGCTGGACTCGGCATCCACTCTGAGTTCGTGTTGCAGCTCTCGACATCCTGTCAGCAATTCTCAGCAGCAACGTGGTGCCGCTCGACAACACACGGTGTCCTCGACTCACCTACTCGGCGCGTGGCTCGGCTCGCTAGAGTCGACAATTTGAGATTATCTGTTCAAACCTACTTTATTGTAAGTTCTTGTGACTCTGGTACGCACTCAGAAGCGTGGAAAAGAGCTTCTGAGACAATCACACAGATTGTAACGGGTTTACTCCCAACAAAACTTAAAACAGATTCGTTCTGTTACGATGGCGGCAGAAAATGTTGAGATGCAACAGGCTCAACATGTACCGGCCTCCTCCGCCCCGATTAGGAATATGCCAATCAATCACGGAGAAAAGCCAGAAAAATTCACAGGAGTGAATTTCAAGCGGTGGCAGCAGAAGATGTTCTTCTACTTAACCACGCTAGGTCTGACACGTATCTTGACCGAAGAAATTCCCAAGGTTGTTAAGGGTGTAGATGAGGTGAACACCCTCCTTCTGCTCGACAAATGGAACGAGTCTGAGTTCCTCTGTCGAAACTACATCCTTAACAATCTTGCCGACTCACTCTATCTTGTGTATTGTGAGATAAAAACGGCAAAGGAACTGTGGGAATCTCTGGACAAGAAATATAAATCGGAGGATGCTGGGGCCAAAAAGTTTATTGTTGGTCGTTTCCTGGACTATAAGATGAGTGACTCGAAGTCTGTAATCAGTCAAGTCCAGGAGCTTCAAGTACTCTTACAAGAAATTCACTCAGAAGGTATGACTCTGAGCAAAACCTTCCAAGTGGCAGCTATCATCGAAAAGCTACCAACTGGCTGGAAGGACTTTAAGAATTATCTGAAGCACAAGCGGAAGGAAATAAACCTGGAGGAACTTGTTGTTCGCCTTCGTATAGAAGAAGACAACAAGAATTCGGAGAGAAAACTGTTCTCTCAGGCTACTGTAAAAGCCAATGTTGTTGAGCACGGACAAAGGTCAAAACGGAAGCATCCAAAATCTTCCACAACGCAACCCAAAGGACAAAACATGAAAAAGAAGTTCTTAGGGAAATGCTACAATTGTGATCGTATGGGTCACAAGGTTTCAGACTGTAAAAGGCCAAAGAAGAAAAAGCCTGAGACCAACCTGGTAGGAGAACAGGATATGGATCTCTGCGCCGTGATCTCTGAAGTGAACCTAATAGGTTCCAATCCTCGGCAATGGTGAATTGATAATGGAGCCACTAGACATGTGTGCTGCAACAAAGAGCTGCTCCACAACTTTGAAGAAGTCACTGGAGATAAACTGTTCATGGGGAACTCAGCAACCTCGGACGTCATAGGCTAAGGAAAAGTGGTGCTGAAAATGACCTCGAGCAAGGATCTCACTCTAAACAATGTGCTATATGTTCCGGAGATTCGAAAGAATCAGTATCCGGCTCACTGTTGAGCAAGCATGACCTTCGCATTATTTTTGAGTCGGACAGAGTTGTATTGTCCAAAAATGGAGTGTTTATAGGAAGAGACTATGTATCTGATGGACTGTTTAAGCTCAATGTAATGGCCATTAGGCCCAAGATAAATAAAAGTGAAAGCTCTTCCACTTATATGCTTGAGTTTTCGTGTTTGTGGCATGGTAGACTAAGACATGTTAACTACGATGTATTACGTAGATTAATAAACATGCAAAGCATACCTACATTCCACCTTGACCCAAAACACAAGTGTGAGATTTGTGTTGAAGCAAAAATGATAAGGTCATCCTTTCAACATATTGAAAGAAGTAATAAACCACTTGACCTAATCCACACTGATGTGTGCGACCTTAAAGGTACGCCAACACGTGGTGGTAATAAATATTTCATCTCTTTTGTAGATGATAACACAAAATACTGTTATGTGTATCTTCTCAAAAGTAAGGATGAAGCATGGAGAAATTTGCTCTCTATAAGAACGAGGTTGAAAACCAGCTTAATAGAAAGATTAAGGTGGTTCGAAGTGACCGAGGCGGTGAATATGTGTCACCGTTCGCTGAGTTGTGTGCTGAACATGGGATCAGACACGAAACAACAGCTCCTTATACTCCTCAGCAAAATGGAGTTGCTGAGCGAAAGAATCGAACGCTTAAGGAGATGATAAATGCTCTTCTATTAAGCTCTGGATTGCCAGAGTCCATGTGGGGGGAAGTTGTGTTAACAGCTAATTACCTTTTAAATAAGGTGCCCCGGAAGACACTAGATAAGAGCCCTTATGAGTTGTGGAATAGAAGACAACCGTCCTACAAATATTTACGAATGTGGGGGTGTCTTGCCAAAGTGTTGATACCTGATCCGAAACGGAGTAAGATAGGACCAAAAACTGTTGATTGCATATTTATTGGATATGCACAAAACAGCGCTGCATATAGATTTTGTGTGTTTGAGTCACACATACCGGAGATACACAAGAACTCGATACTCGAATCAAGAAATGCCTCATTCTTTGAGCATGTATTTCCTTTTAAGACCCGAGAGGATGTTAGCTCCTCAAAACGGGCATATGAAACACAAGACGAAGAAAAAGATGCTGAACCAGTGGAGGTTGAGCTTAGACGGAGTAAACGAGCTCGAGTAGAACAATCCTATGGATCGGATTTTATCACTTTCATGCTGGAAAGTGAGCCCCGGAGTTACTCAGAAGCAGTAAGCTCGTCTTATGGATCTCACTGGAGAGAGGCAATTGCATCTGAGATAGAATCTATCTTGCAAAATCACACTTGGGAACTCGTGGAGCTTCCTCCGGGAAGTAAACCATTAGGTTGCAAGTGGATCTTCAAGAAGAAAATGAAATTAGATGGCACAATCGATAAATACAAGGCCAGATTGGTAATCAAAGGATACCGACAACGAGAAGGCCTTGATTACTTCGATACATACTCTCCGGTATCGAGAATCACTTCCATTAGAGTATTGTTGGCTATTGCTGCTCTATGGAATCTCGAAATACATCAAATGGATGTCAAGACAGCCTTTCTAAACGGGGGTTTAGAAGAGGAAATCTACATGGACCAACCTGAGGGGTTTTCTGTGCTAGGACAGAAAAACAAGGTCTGTAGATTGGTGAAGTCATTATATGGCTTGAAACAAGCACCAAAGCAGTGGCATGAGAAATTCGATAATGTCATGAAGGAATGTGGATTCAAGATCAATGAATGTGATAAATGTGTCTACATGAGAGTCACAGAGAGTGACTATGTCATCTTGTGCCTCAATGTAGATGACATATTTATCATTGGGAGTAATGATAAGATAATCAAATCCATAAAAGATATGTTGAACTCAAGATTTGACATGAAAGATATGGGGCTAGCTGATGTGATTCTAGGAGTCAAAATTCGTAGAACGACAGAAGGACTTGTTCTTAGTCAGTCCCATTACGTGGACAAGATTCTTGAGAAATTCACCAAGGGTGATACTGCGTTGGCACGAACGCCGATAGATACGAGTCAATATCTATCGAAAAATCGAGGTGAAAGTATCTCGCAGATAGAGTACTCTTGAGTTATTGGAAGTTTGATGTACTTGATGAGTTGTACTCGACCAGACTTGGCCTACGCAGTAAGCAAACTGAGTAGATACACTAGTAATCCCGGTGTTGAGCACTGGAAAGGGATAACAAGAGTACTGAGGTACTTAAGGTATACTCGTGAATATGGACTGCACTATTCGAGATATCCCGCTGTGATCGAAGGATACAGTGATGCAAGTTGGATATCTGATATAAAAGATTCTAAGTCTACGAGTGGATATGTATTCACTCTAGCTGGTGCAGCCATTTCCTGGAAATCTTCTAAGCAAACTGTAATAACCAGATCCACGATGGAATCTGAGTTTATAGTTCTTGACAAATGTGGTGAAGAGGCTGAATGGCTACGACAATTCTTAGAAGATATTCCACGTTGGCCAAAACCTGTGCCGGCGATTTGCATACATTGCGATAGTCAATCAACAATTGGTCGGGCACAGAGCCATCTGTATAATGGTAAGTCTAGACATATACGTCGTAGACATAATACCATTAGACAACTACTCTCAACTGGTGTTATCACTGTTGACTATGTGAAGTCAAAAGATAACCTAGCGGATCCGCTAACCAAAGGGTTAAATCGAGAGTTAGTTGCAAGCTCATCACAGGGAATGAGCTTGATACCGTTGTCAGTGATCAGTACAGAGGGCACCCAACCTATGCTGACTGGAAATACCAAGAACTAGGTTCAAAGGAACAACTAATCTGCACTGACTAGACACACTGTAGGGGAAGCCCCATGAAACAGTGACGAGACCAGGGTAAGCCGATAGACTTTTAATGATCAAAAAGAGTAAATGACAACTCTTGAGGGATCACCTATGTGAGAAAGAAGTGAGGCCGCTTCGAAGCGAATTGGAGGCACAATTCTGAGCTTCTCACAAAATCAGGCGTGCTCATGGCCAAGAACGAACACACTCATAAGACCTGAGCTATATCAGGGAGAGTCTTGGGTAAGATCTGTCCATGCTTACACCAAGGGCCGAACAGTTCAAAGACATCACGTCTACTAATCAGCCAGTGAGTAAACAGACTTTACAAGGGAAGGTTCAAAGGGTAACACCTACCTATCCTATACTCGACTCAACTGTCGAAGACTATCACAAATCCTTGTTTTCATTTATGTGGGGGATTGTTGAAAAAATTGAATGAAAACGCGACGTGTGGGTTGTAGTCCCACAACGATTGAAAGCAAGGCTTTCCGACTTATTCGGAACAAAGGGGGTTGGAAATCCAGGGCCTGGATGACATCAACCCGAGGGGTATTTTTGTGAACCCCATTGTTTGTTACATCAGTCAGACAACTTATTGACCAACATACAAGATAAGGAAGGTCGCCAGCTTACTTACACACCACATGGCACGCTTACTTGTGCCATATGGCAAGCAAGGCCACATGGCAAGCAAGCTTGCAAGCCAAGTGACTTGCATGCAAACCACAACGTGGCTTGCTTGCAGCCACCAGCAAGCCACGTTGTGGCCTTGCTGGCAACTTGCAGCCAACAGCAAGCCACGTTGTGGCTTGCTGTGCTTGCAAGCCAAGCTTGCATAAGGTCTATATAAGACCTTGAGCACAGAAATGAAGGAAAAACACAGCTTCAGTAAGTTTCGTGTGGAAAACTAAGCTTTGTGTGCATGTGCTCTTTCCTTCCTCTTTGAATCCCTATATTTCCTTCCTTTTTGTTGGGCATTTCTTTTGCTCAATAGAAATCGTGATAGTTTTCGGATCTAGTTCAGATCGTCACGACAACCAATGCTCGGTTGTGTTCGTGATCCTGCCGTTTTATCCTGGGAAGCAGACGTCCACATGATCCTCTGAGCACCGCGGAGGGGCCGAATCTGTTTTAAGGAGACAGCGCTCTGCTGGACTCGGCATCCACTCTGAGTTCGTGTTGCAGCTCTCGACATCCTGTCAGCAATTCTCAGCAGCAACGTGGTGCCGCTCGACAACACACGGTGTCCTCGACTCACCTACTCGGCGCGTGGCTCGGCTCGCTAGAGCCGACTGTTTGAGATTATCTGCTCAAACCTACTTTATTGTAAGTTCTTGTGACTCTGGTACGCACTCAGAAGCGTGGAAAAGAGCTTCTGAGACAATCACACAGATTGTAACGGGTTTACTCCCAACACGCAATGCGTGTGCATGATCACACTAGTATGAATGATTTATGAGTGCTTTTTTGTGGGTGTTTTGATTAATAAACAGAGGTGATTGTAATATGTTCATGTTAATTTGATAATATGAATATTATAATCTAAATTCATTTGAATAATCAAACAATGGTAGTTTTCATTACGGTTAACATCTTTGCCGTAATATGCTGTGAACAGATTATGAGATATTTTTATTATTCTGTTAATAATTAAAATTTTGATTTGATTAAAATAATAGATCAATCTATCCTGAACAATTTACGAAATTCAATCCTTAATCAATCTACTATTAATTTGTATCATAATAAAATGACGTTATACCATATGGTACCGTGAAATAAGAGAAGACTTAAAATCTATTTTAATTTATATTAAATAAATAATAAAATATATATATCTTCACTCTCGTGTAATCCATTTTCGTGCTTGGCATGTCGAGCCAAGTGCTAAGATGCTTCTCTCATTTTAAAGTAAAAACATTTGTGGATTGTCATCAAACTCATGTTGTCCGTTGGATAGAATCCTAGAGGGACCCTTTACAATTGATCTGGCACCAGATCCGATCCATATCCCGTGCAGGCGACGAAATCTCCCGAAACCCCACCGAACAAAAGCCACCGCCACCTTTCCTCTCTGTTCTTCCTCCCTCCTTCTCACTCACTCTCTCTCTCTCTCTCTCTCTGCTCATAAACCCTAATCCTCTCCTAACTAAAACCTCCTAGTAATCAGCTCCATTTCATTCTGCTTCGCGAGTGCTGTGCTTTCCTTCTAGGAACACCTTAAAGGAGCATCCATCGCTTCTTCTTCCAGCCGCGGAATTCGTCTAAATCGGTGCAAATTCGCTTCTTTTTGAGGTCACTCCGCCAAAAATTCGATCTTGCCGCCGTTTTCGTCACCTCAAACCGGCGAACTACCTTAAAGTTTCCATCTTTTTTACTAGGCCTTCATGTCGCTTCCGCTGGACCAGCAGCAGCAGCCGCCGCCGGCGTACAGGGGGGCCGCCACCCCTGGCGGCTGCGGCGGCGGGGATGGGTCGATCGGGCTGGTGATCGGCGTTCTGGCGGTGATTGCGGCGCTGGGGGTGGTCGCCTGCGTGGCGGGCCGGCTCTGCTCCGGCCGCTCCATTCTGGGCTACGGGCGGTACGACCTCCACGGCTGGATCGAGCGGAAGTGCGCCACCTGCGTCGGCGGACGGCCGGATTCGGCGCGGCGGCAGAGCGCCCACGGAGCAGGAAGAACCGAGGAGGAAAAGCCGGCAGCGGGGCGGCCGGAGATTACGGAGGCGGTGGCCGAACACTGAGAGCTGACGTGTACACAGTTCTCCTGGCTGGTCCCTCTGTTTGTGTTTATTCTCTGAAATGGTTTCTTTCTCCTTTTCTCTCTGTTCGCATTAATATCTTAGTATAATAATAATAATAATAATAATAACTTAAAAATAAATATTCTTGGATTGACTTGGCATCGGCCGTAAAAAATGTATCATCGTACAGATCGGGGCTGGCTTGTTTGTCGCGGCGTCAGATTGATTGAAAAATCCTCAATTCAAGATTATAAATGGTCATCCTTTGCGTCCACAGTCAATCCATTCTAATCAATACAAAAAAATAAATTATAAACGATTATTAATTTTTTAAATAGTGACTTACACGGAAGATATTTATTTCGATTTTATCAAAATTTGAATCCTAAATTTTATAATGATAATAACTTATGCGTTAGTCACTAGATCGTTCCGAGAAAATAAAAAAAAAACCTCAATTCAAAATTGAGTTACGAGTAGGGCCGTAATCGTGTTAAATTTTACGATATTAAAATTTATTTAATAAAATAATCAAATAAGTTCACTGATTTAAAATGATTCAAATCTTTAAAATAATTATTTAAACTTGATTTTATTTATTTTATATGAATTTTAATTTATTTGAAATTTAATTTAAGTTTGATTTATTTATAGGTCATCGAGTATTTAATTTAATTTTGAGTTAGTGTTTAATTTATGTAGATGTTATCTATCTTTTCAATTCAATTTTTTTTATTATTTAAAAATTTTAATTATTTGATTGATTATTGAATTTGATAATTTAAATTGATTTATTTTATTTTATTATTTATGTAACATATTAATAAGAATTTTATTAATAAATATAATTTATGAATATTTTTCATGAACATTATTCATAAACATTGTTCATGAACGAATTGAACATATACATTCAAATTTATTTATTTAGCTTAACGAGCTATTCAAATTTATTTATTTAATTAATATTATATATATTAAATAGTATAAATAAATTTTATCAAATCGAATATTAAATTTATTCATAAATATTTAATTTATTTACCGTGTAGTTGCAGGGTTAGATGAGTCAAGTAAAAATAAAATAAAATATAATATCAAGTTAATTCACGAGTTTATTATTATTTTTATATTAATTTTAATTTATTTATTTTTTTAATCCGTGGGCCAATTCAGCGTTGGTCCGTTTGGACTTATAACCTATGCAAATTGATCTATCCCGATTCGTCTGTGAAGAGAATGAATCAATAAAATTTTAATTCAACTTAACATATTTGACAAGACGGTTTAATCCAACGACAGCTCAGCTTCCTCTCATTTCTTGTTTCTCTACGTGTGAGTGCAAGATGAGTCCAATTTTGAGCTGTTGAATAGCTGTCATGGGTTTACTCCTTTGCCAAAAGTGGGACCAGATCTTTTGGTCGAATTAAAAAAGTAGGTTAAGAAATACATCACACGTAATTAATTATGATTTAGTTCACAGTATTATTTAAATTGGGATGGATGACTGAACGCTGTCAGCGGATAATCTAGGGGACAGTAATTTTTTTTTAAAAAATTACAATTACTTATGATGAAATCGTAATTATAATTTTATTTTTTTTCTATTGATTTAGGGACGAATTGACGAAGATGTTAAAGATGAGTAAATTATCTTTTACTACCATAATTATAATCCATCCTAATCTATAATTATAAATAATTAATTCCCTGATCCACCTTTAATATATCAGGAGATCTGTGGCACTCGCCAAACGTATTCTTTATCAAGAAAATAACAATAAAAAACAAAGAATCTGATTTTCAGTTGGTCTTGGCTAAGAGGTGCCTCAAAACATGTGAAATTATTCCTCCAGCCGTACGGCGTTGCCCAAATTCAACACTATTTGGGACTCATCTTGAATATAATGGATATAATTAATTAATTAATTTTAAAATAAAAATAAAATAAATATATATAAATATATATTTTTTTAAAAAAATACATGAAACAAAAGTATTGACTCCATGGTGACGACTGCTCCATCATTCCTAAATCCGAATAAAAGAAAAGAATTGTATTAGTTTGTTAGTGTCGAATTAAAATAAATGTTCAATAAATAAATCAATTAAATTATATTACTAATGTTAAATTATTTTTTTAGAAGAAATATGTTATAGGGTTTGACTGTAACGTCTCGACAAGGATCATTACATCTTCAGAACTCGAGTGCAGTGTTAAATATAAGAATTCATGTTGCAGACTCCGACATTATTGATATGGACCACTGCATTTATATGAGAACTATAAATAAGAAATAATGGAAATAGTATATATATGATGATAGGAAAATTAATATTAGAGGAAAATTAATATTCTAAGATTTAAAATATGAAACATAAGAACTCTCAAAGTAAAATAATGGAAATAGTAGATATTATGATTATGAGAAAATTAGTATTTTATATGTACAAAAGACAAAATAGGTAGACACGAAGACAAGATGATAGATAACAAGCTTTAAATGATATTATTCACTTTGGGCCTAAACTTTCATTAATTTTATTTGGATTATATCTAAAAAGTCTCATACCAATGAAGATATCTTTCATCTTATAAACTCATAAAATTTTTCATATATTTTCAATATGTATTCCCAACATGATATGGTTAGATAAACATTCAAAGGTGATTTTCTTGATGAAAATATGAAAAGGGGTGGTAAAAGAAGGAGGATTTTAGAAGGAAAATTAGATTCAATATTGAATTTTTAACCTCACAACTTAGATTTTGAAATTTCTTAATGGTTTAAGTACTCAAAATCATTGTGCAATGATTAAAGTTGGAGCATGCTATGAGGGGGAGGTCTACATTGAAGGCGAGAATTGGAAATAAAAGTTAGACATTTGAAGGATTGAGAAAAAGGATAATAGGTGTATGTTCAAGGTTAAACATTAAAGACAATGGAAGGTAGGGAACTGTTTGGACCAAAAGATTTTACTGTAGGATCAAAAAGATGCTAGAAGGGGGGATAAATAGCATTCATTGTTTTTTCTAAAATCACTAGAATATGCCGTAGAAAATAAATGAAGGAAAGAAGAACACAAAGACAATTGCTAACACAAGGCTTTTTTACTTAGTTTGGAGCCTTCGGTGACTCCTACTCTAAGGTCTACACTCGTGGAGTGTTTTCATTGGGCAATCACAATTAGTTCAAAAATGTTTACAAAATTTAAATACAAGAACTATTAAATTAAAAAAATGCTGACAACAAAAGAAGAAATTATTTGAGTGTTGATTGTTAGAGTAGCCTTTCGGGGTGCCAGAGTCTTCTCGGAGCAGCACGCGAGTCTAAAAGTCAAAGTGAGTGATGTCTAGAAGGCACTGGTCGAAGTCCTTTTTGTTAGAGCAATCTGGGTTCCCTAGGTTTTGATGTTTGTGCAAAGGTTTAAGTTAGGTTTATTGTTGTATTTGATATGCATTGTGAGTGTGCAGGATACAGGTACAACAAGGAAAGTCCAAGTGTGATTTTGGCAAAGGAGAAAAGTCCAAGGATGAATCTTGGCGGTGTAAGTCCAAGCATGTAGTCTTGGCAACGTAAGTCCAAGTGTGACTTGGCAATGGATGAAGTCCCGGAGGCGCGACCTCTTGGTAAAGGAAGACCCGACAATAATGACAAGACCGATGGAAGCTTCAGAAGGCAAGACGTGAAGGATGGGGAGACATCTGAGGGATGCAAGGCTGATGGAGGAGGCTAGAAGGCTAGGTCTAGGTTGGTCGGGTGAGGACGAGTGCTGAGTGAATGTACTCGGGGGTTAAATTCTAGGATTAGGGTTTTACTGTAGCGTTACTGTAGTAGTACCGTAGTGTTACTGCAGCAGTACTGTAGCAGTCGACTGGTGTTTCATCAGTTGACTGGTAGTTGATCGTTGGCTTGTAACAGTCGAAGTTTACTTAGGACCAGTCGACTGGTGGTTGTACCAGTTAGCTGGTGGCGGGGAAAATAGTAGGTATTTTTCTTCCGAGCTCTATTTAATAAAGTTCGGGGTGTTTGGCTAAGGTTGACGAAATTAGTGGTAGTTAACCCTAATTAGAGTCTCCAAGTGCCCAAGTGATATAGTGTGCTTCTACGAGGTTGTGGCGAGATTTCTCCACCCACAAGGAGCTACGCAAGCTTGCCGAAATTTCTCCAGGGAATCATCCACCCACGGATCGGGGTCATCTACTTTAAGGACAACCGTGGCGTAGGCGCTTTTTCTTCGAACCATGTTAAATCAACATGTTAGGTTTGTTTTCTATTGTTAGTATTTGTTTTTGTATTCCGCTGTGAGTAGTAACTATTGTAGGAAGTGACGTTTTGGGTGAGACGCTATTCACCCCCCCTCTAGCGGATGTCAAGGTCCCAACAAGTGGTATCAAAGCCAGGTTAGCTCTTATTGGACTAATCGCCAAGAGAGCCGCTAGAGGAAGAAGATGGAGTCGGAGGGACCTCTTAGATGGGACATCCGAATCCCACCTCCATACGAGCGTGATGACTTCGACTATTGGAGAAAGCATATGGAGATGTGGTTCTAAATGAATTGGAATCAATGGATTACGTTGGAGGAACCATTTAAAGCTCTAACGGATAAAAAGGGAAAACGTCTCCGATCTCAATATTAGATCGAGGAGCAAGGGGGGCAATCAGAGACGGACAAGGAGGTAACTAGAATTTTAATTAATTTATTACCTCCTAATACGGTATTGAATGTAGGTGAATATGAGAACGCAAGCAACCTTTGGAACAAGGTAATTGCGCTTCATGAGAGCCCTACACAAATCCAAGAAGAGGAGGAGCCCAAGGAGAAGGGCTCATTGGTCCAAGAAGAGAATGACCAATCGGATGTTGACACGGGTTGAACATCCGAGGAGGAGAAGGAAGATGTGGAGGTATCATCCACATCTTCAAGGGAGGAAAAAGTGGAACCATCCACATCTTCAAGTGAAGAAGAAGAAGAAGAGCAATCCAACGAAGTGGAGATCTTGGAGGCTCAACCCTCCACCTCAAATACCAAGAAGAGTGCAAAGGATCACATCAAATGCTTTGAGTGTGGTAAGATGAGTCACTACAAGAGTAGGTGTCCTTCGCTCAAGAAGGTAAAGGAGGTAATATGAAAACCTAGTAAAGTTGCTTTAAGAACTAATGTGGGTTGTAGGTATGGAGTCAAGGAGAAGAAGCATATTCGATGCTTCACATGTGGTGAGTGGGGTCACTACCACACAAAGTGCCCAAGAAGAGGAGAGCTCAAGAAATTGTCTCACTTAAAGAAGTGGGAGAAAAAGAGAGCTTCGAGGGTAAGGGAGGTAAACCCTAACTTGAATTCAAGTTCAAATTCAAATTCCTCCATGCATGTTAGAAATAATATGAATTATTTTCCCATGCATATTTATGGTTTTAGATATAATGATAGGAATAGAGTTAATGTAGGTGATAACCCTAGGAAATCATTTTCAAATGATAGACCTAAAAGGAAACAACCTATCTTGCCTAAGGAGAAGAAGGTGGTTGAAAACCTAGGCATTAATCCCAAGAAAGGGAGACACATGCCTAGGAAGGGTAGGTCTAGGAATGTCCATGATGGACATGTTGATTCTAGGGTTAGAACCCTAGAATTGGAAAATCAAGCATTGAAGGCAAAACTTGAGGAAATGGAGAAAGTTCTAGAGAGGTTCATTATTAGACCTAAAGGACTTGACATGTATTTGGGTGGTCAAAGATCCAAAAATGTCGAATTTGATCCCTCCAAGACCAAAAGGAGGTCAAGTGCTAGGGTGACACATGACATTGGTAAGGGAGGTGTGATAAAGGACAAGGGAGAGTCATCCAAGGCCAATAAGAAGAAATATGCTAGGGTGACATATAGTTATGGCAAGGATGAGGTGCCCAAGGTGAAGAACAAGAAGAAATTAACCAAAGACAAGATGTCTAAGGTTAAGAAAATCAAGTTTGTAGACAAATTGTCACCTATGGTACACCATATGGGTGTAGCCATGGTGGATGAGTCACCAAAAAAGGTGACTAAGGTTAAGATTCCTAAGGTTAGGAAGAGCCTCTGGGACCCATGGTAGATGGATTATCAAATGTGACAAGTGGTTAGGAGACGAACTTAAGTCTCTAACCTAGTTGGTTGACATAATTGGGATGTGTTTCATGCATTGAAATGTGAATTGAGTTCATATTGTATGAAAATTAGTTTTTAATGTATAGATGCCATATAAACTAATGCTGAGGATACATTATGGTTTAGTATGGGCAGATACATAAAGAGGAAGCCAAAACTAGAACTTTAGGTCAAGGTTTAATTGAACCATTTAGCTAGTTTTAAATTTTATATCAATCTTGGGATCTATGATAAATATATTTATATATATATTTTTCCCAAGTAGACATGGATAAAATAGACCTCTTCACAAAATTTGAGATTTTTTTAGAGGTTTGTAGAATTTCTAGTGCATTTCTAAAATTGGGTCAAAAGACTGATTTTTGTATAAATATAGTACCAGTCGATTGGTACAGTTACTAGTCGACTGTAATTTTGAGCACGAAATATCTCTATAAGCTCATTTTGATGATGGTAGTCGACTGATACGGTTTGAAAATATTTTTCAGCATTAGAAAATGACCAAAAGAGTGGTAAACATATATGTAATCTTATGGGGGATTAATATATGATGTTTATGGTTACTATAGATCAAAGAGTCTAATAATTAGGATATTGTTGGAGCTCTTTTTGATGTATGAAAAATGGGGAGAAGTTTAGGTTTAAGTGGGAAACCTACACACCTTTACAAGAAATCCTAGCTCAAGGGGAAGTTTAGGTGAAGGGGGAGCGATTGCTCATTTCTTAGCAAAGGGTGAGAAATTTACCTTTGCAAGAAATCCTAGCTCAAGAGGGAGCTTAGGTAGGATTTAGGTTATATTATTTATGCATGAGTTGATTTACATATGTATTTCTATATTGTTTCCCTAATTTAAACGGGTTGCCAAATATCAAAAAATGGGAGATTGTTAGAGCAATCTGGGTTCCCTAGGTTTTGATATTTGAACAAAAGTTTAAGTTAGGTTTATTATTGTATTTGATATGCATTATGAGTGTGCAGGATACAGGTACAATAAGGAAAATTCAAGTGTGATCTTGGCAAAGGAGGAAAGTCCAAGGATGAGTCTTGGCGGCGTAAGTCCAAGTATGTAATCTTGACAACGTAAGTTCAAGTGTGACTTGATAATAGATGAAGTCCCAGAGGCGCGACCTCTTGGCAAAGGAAGACCCGACAACAATGATAAGACCGATGGAAGCTCCATAAGGAAAGACGTGAAGGATGGGGAGACATCCGAGGGACACAAGGCTGATGGAAGAGGCTAGAAGGCTAGGTTTAGGTTGGTCGAGAGAGGACGAGTGCTGAGTGAATGTACTAGGGGGTTAAATCCTAGGATTAGGGTTTTACTGTAGTGTTACTGTAGCAGTACTATAGTGTTACTGTAGTAGTCTGTTGGATCGAGAAGCGCTAGAGGGGGGTCATGAATAGCGCTCGTGGCTATTTCGTACGATTTAGAAATAGAGTTGGAATACGCAATGAAAAATAAAAGAAAACACACACGCAAACACAGGTTGTTTACTTGGTTCGAAGTCTGTGGCGACTCCTACTCCAAGGCCCACTCTCGTTGAGCGTTTACAGTGGGCAACACTTATAATATCGAAAAGATGTTGCAATTTAAGTACAATAAATAGAAATTAAAAATACCAATGATACTGGAAAATAGCAGATTCAGAGCTCCGGGTCGTTGGGATATTGTTGCAGCATTTCGAGATGGACTCGTTAGCAGCTGTATGCAGAAGGATTGCTTTTTCGAAGATGTGCTAGACTGCTGCTCGAGACCTCCTTTTATTCACTGCTGAAGGCGCCTTAAAGCCCATCCGAGGCGCCTCCAACCCGATGAGTCAGTCGCGTGGATCAGCACTAATCCGGTCGCACCTCATCCACTTGAAGGAACCTTCAAGCCACTCCAAGGCGCCTCCAAGCCGCGGTCCAAGGCACCTTCAGTCCCCATGAAGGCGCCTCCAACTCCTCTGCATAGCTGGCTTCGGCTTGCACCCGAGGCGCCTCCAAGCTCGATGGAGGCGCCTCGGACACTATTCATCCGAGGTTTAACTTGTTCCTTTTATACCTGCAAGATATGTTAGTCCCAAAATAACACCGTACCCTGCAAGACAAAGTTAGAACAGATATAAACATAATAAATTAAGTGGTTGACAGTCACCAGACTGTCCGGGTCTGACTTCAGATTTTCGACCGGAAACCCTAGGTCGACCCGACACCTACTGTTCCCTCTACGGGGAGCGTGTCCTCACCTACTCCCCTCAGGAGAGATTACCTGGTGCCAGTTCGGTCCTCCAGACCGACTGGACTTTCTGCCTAGAGTTACCACCCCCTAGGACTTAGTGTTACCGCCCCCTAGGGTTTTTCTCCACCTAGGGTTACCACCCCCTAGGACGTAGGGTTACCACGCCCTAGGGTTTTCCTCCACCTAGGGTTACCACCCCTTAGAATTTTCCTTCACCTAGGGTTACCACCCCCTAGGACCTAAGGTTACCGCCCCTTAGGTTTTTCCACCTGCCTAACCGTAGTTAGGACTTTCCTGAAACCTCATTTAAGCACATTAGATAACAAGGAATCTTAACTTTGAATCCCTTCGCCATTATCAAAACTTAGGTTCGATCGTCGGATGCTTCCCGCACCAACACAGTTGACTGGTAGTCGACCGTTGGCTTGTAACGATCAAATTTCACTTAGGATCAATCGATTGGTGGTTGTACCAGTCGACTGGTGGCGGGGAAAATAGTAGGTGTTTTCCTCTCGAGCTCTATTTAATAGAGTTCGGGGTGCTTAGCCAAGGTTGACGAAATTAATGGTGGTTAACCCTAATTAGAGTCTCCAAGTGCCCAAGTGATATAGCGTACTTGTACGTGGTTGTGGCGAGGTTTCTCCACTCACAAGGAGCAATGTAAGCTAGCAAGAAGTTCTCTGGGGAATCATCCACTGAAGGATTAGGATCGTCCACCTTACGGACAACCATGGAGTAGGAGCTTTATCTCCGAACCACGTTAAATCAACGTGTTAGGTTTGCTTTCTATTGTTAGTATTTGTTTTTGTATTCCGCTATGCGTAGTAACCATTGTATGAAGCGACGTTTTGGGTGAGATTCTATTCACCTCCCTCTAGTGGACGTCAAGGTCATAACACCTTTTATAGGCTCTTTCCGGGAGCCCGGATCACCCTTGAGCGCCTGAAATGCTGATGATGTGGTTGCATCTTAGCAAAACTCAATCTCTAAAATTTCATCCATCTCTAGGCGTTTGTACCTGATCTATGTCGTCCAACCAGTGTGTGCCACCTCAACCAGTCACCCGCTACTTTGCCTCCTTGCTTGGGCACTTGGACCACCTCCGGGTGCTTCAACAAAGTCTGAGCACCTAGAATCATTTTTCAACCTTTTGCTTTCCTGCGTCATAAGTTTTGCACAAAAAACAATAATATAGAAAAAAATAGTAATAATATTTTTTGTAGAATCGATATGCTAGAGGAGGGGGGAGGTGAATAGGGCTCGTGACTTTGCATATTTTTCGTAAAACACTCAATAGAGAAAACACAGTGGAATTAAAAGCAAAGGAAAACAAGCAATGCTAACAAAGCCAAGTTTTACTTGGTTCAGAATTTGTGACGACTCCTACTCCAAGGCCCGTACTTGAGAGTGCTTTCGTTGGACAATTCACTATCAACTTGAATTATTACAAAGTATATCTTGATTATAAAATAAATGCAAATATTTAAAAGTTGCTGACAACTACAGATCTGAAGATTCTTGACTTCGGTTGTCAGAGTAGCGTTTGGGCGTCGTTGAGTCGTTTTCGGAGTAACGCACAAGAGCGAAAGTCGTTCGGATTGTTGTTTTGAAAGTGCTGGTCAAACTCTCCTTTTATAGCCTACTCCAGGCACCTAAATCTACCTTTGAGCGCCCCCACTGGGTTGGCATGGTTGCACCTCATCGAAACTTCATCCTGGAAGCTAGGGGTGTAATTGAGCCGAGCTGAGCCGAACTCTTGGATGTTTGAGTTTGGCTCGTTTATAATTGAGCCGAGCTCGAGCTTTATTTAACGAATATATTCATGGCTCACGAGCTTATTCAAGCTTTTATCGAGACTAAACGAGCTTAATAAATATAAATTATAAATTTAAATATTCATTAAAAACTAAATTATATATTTTAAAAAAATATAATATTCTTGTTAAAATTTATAATTTTATTCTAATAAATAAATTTAATATATTTATCTATGTTTTTCATAAGTAAAGTGTAAAATATATAAATTCAATATCAAAACTATTATTTTTTTTATTTAAAAATTGATTCATGAGCTTAACAAACATGTTCATGAACTAACGAGCCGAATATTGTGAAGCTTGAGTTTGGTTTGTTTATTTTAACGAGCCTAATTGAACAAGCTCAAATGAGCTTTTATCGAATCGAGCTTCGAATAGCTCACGAGCGGCTTGACTCCTTTACACCCCTACTAGAAGCTTATTATGTCCGAGCGCCCAGACCACTTTCGGACGCCTGAACCACTGACGCGGGTTTGCCAGTCGAAGCATGCCACCATAAAATGAAGATGAACTTTTGCCGATCCAGGCGCCTGGACCCGTTTGAGCGCCTAAACCATCCAGGTAACCTCGGCAGCCACCCAGACACTTCCTCTTCGCTGCTGATCCAGGCGCCTGAAGCAACATCAAGTGCTCGGATGTCTGAGCCCCTGGACATGCTCTAGGCGCTTGGACTCCTCTTTTTCAGCCATCAACTTTTTTTAACAAAGGTTAGTACAAGCACAAATAATATATAAAGCAGAATAATTTTGACAATTTTTGGACTGTCCGATCCTAACTTTGAGTTTCGCAGATACTCTAGGTCGGACCGACACCTACTATTCCCTCTACGAGAAACACCTCCTCACCTACTCCTCTTGGAAGAGATTACCTTTTGCCAAATCGGTCCTCTAGATCATCTGAACTTTTGCTCAGCATCCGATACCTTAAGACTTTCCGCTAGACATCTGAACCCTGACCCACCCAGTCTTCTGCCTAGTATCTGTGACCCCCAGAACTTTCACCTAGTGTTCTCTGTAAGTACCCCAAGGTAGTTTTGATGTGATCAACCAAGTCAGGTTAGGTCCTGTTGGTTTTTAACCCCTGTCTTTAAGTGTGCAAGAACTTAGGAGCACAGGAAGTCGAACAAAAGATGCAGCTAGTGAAAAGGATGGCATGGGAAAGAGCCGACAGGCTTGGTACATCCGAGGGACGAGATGCAACAGGCTTGGGAGAAGGAGGCGCACGCCATTTCTGAGGGACGAGAAGCAGGAGCGGAAGATTGCTCGAAGGCCAGAAAATGGGTTCAGGTGAGCCCTATTCCCGATAGCTAAAATTACCCAAGCAAGGGGAGTCGGAGCCGGAGCGGAAGACCTGGACCCTAGCGAGCAGAGCCGAAGCAAGTGTTGGGATGTATATTAAAAGCCTAGCTTTTTGTATGAACATAAGAATCACATTGGTCAAATGTCTGCATTTATGTTAAATGCAATTGTCCATTTAATTTATATTGTAGATAATATGGTGTGTGGTGGCACATAGAAGATCATGTTATCAGTTCCTTATAAATTATAAATAGTAGCTCACAACCAAGATGGATTGGAACAAACCATTGGAATGGTTGTAGTGTAATTTGGTATTAGTTTATCTTGACTATAAAGTTACACTAGTACACTATGTATGTATTGAGCAGGACAATTTGAGGTTGTTTCTTTTTATACTGACTGCATAAAAGAACAAAACCTCTGTTATTATGGATGTGCGTACTCTTAATCCAATATAATAACAAGCACATATACTTAGTATTTATTTCTTTAATTTATCAATGTGTGAGATTTAGTTCGTTAAATCAATAGGCCCGATAAGTTGGGAAATGATATTATTTATATGGTGTGTTGTTGATTATAAAAGGAAACTGTGCCCTAGTAATCTAGGTTGATGATATCCCCTTGAGGAGATCATAAGGATTGTCGTGTAAATCCTGCAGGTGGACTTAGTCCAGCATGACAATGAAGTTGAGTGGTACTACTCTTGGAGCTAGATATTAATTAAATGAGTTGTTAGTAACACATTTAATTAGTGGACATTCGATATCTTAAACACAGGGAGACTAACACACTCATGATAAAAAGGAGCTCATAATATAATTTGGGATTGATGCGGTAGTTCAATAATAACTCTTTAGTGGTATGAGTTATTATTGATGAACTTGAGTTGGGTGCTCGGGGTGAACACAGGAAGCTCAAGCTCATCGGGAGACCAAAACTAATTTCTCCTCTCGGTCCCTGTTGTGGCCGACTAAGCACATCTTGGTGTCCAAGATGTGGCTGGCCAAGTCCTTTATGGAGCCCAAGTAGGGGCCGACTAAGCCATGCTTGGTGACCAAGCATGGGGTCGTCCAAAGTAAAAGGAAAAGGAAGTTTTTGATTAAAATAAAATTTTGTTAAAATCTTTCCTTATTTGTAGTTATCTACAATGGTTAAAAGAGAGATTTTATTTTTGTTAAAATCTTTCTTTTTTTTGTAGTTATCTGCAATGGTTAAAAGAAAGATTTTAATTTTGTTTAAAACTTTTCCTTTTATAGTCATTTACTAAGGGAATTTAAAAAGAGAGATTTTAATCTTTCCTTTTATAGTCATCCACATGGTTTTAAAAGAGAGTTTTAAATTTTAAAATCTTTCCTTAAAAGAGAGATTTTAATTTTTGATAAAACTTTCCCTTTTGGTAACCATGATTTAAAAGAGAAGTTTTAATTTTAATCTTTCCTTTTTTGTAGATGTCTACCTGATTTAAAAGTGAGAGATTAATTTTAAAACTTTCCTTTATTGCCATGTACAATAGGAAATTTAGAAAAGAGAGATTTTAATTGTTGTTAAAATTTCTTCCACAAATAAGGAAGTTTTAATTATGTTTAAAACTTTCCTTTTTTGCCATGAGTAAGGATTATAAAAGAAGAGGAGGTGATGCCTTATGGTGTAACACATATTATTATTCTCCTCTTCTCCTTGCTTGTGGCCGACCCTCTCCTTCTCTCTTCCCTTAAGGCTGGCGACATCTATATTCTCTTCTTCCTCCTTTTCTTCCTTCTAAGGCCGGAGCTTGAAGAAGAAGAAGGAGAAGACAAGAAGTACCTAGGTGGTCGGTTGCTTGGAGGGGAAGAAGAAGAGGAGTTTCCTTTTTTGGCATCCCTTAGTGGCTCGAGAGTCTTGGAGGAGAAGAAGTGGTCCGGGTGGATTTCATCTTGGTAGATCGTTGCCCACACAACATCCAAGAGGTCTTTAACTATAAAGAAAGGTATAACTAATTAATGGTTTCCGCTTCGAATTAATTAGTTAGTTTTCTTTGCATGGATTCTGAAACACCAACACAAGAGGCTTGAGATTTTATGTTTCGATTTCGTTCTATCGATTTTGTATTTCGATCTTGTGTTTCTATTATGGTCTTTGTAGTTAAACCTAGGGTTACTGTAAGAAGTTAAATATCCAATTTCTTTGAAAGACTTTGTCTAGGAAGTGGTTGATGATCCCATAATCAAGAAGGCCTAGTGCCTCGCCATGTTTAACCTTGAAGCCAATCTTTGAAATAGATATTTGATTAACTTCTGTAATATGGTTTAACTTAGGAAGATCACATCAGTTAAACTTGGAGTAAAAATATTAAGTATCGTTTCCAATCCAAGTTTAACTTCTGAAGAGCAACTTGGATTAATAATTGATCCGGTGGTAAGAGCCCGGGACCCCCTAACGAGGGGTCAACGCCACGTAGGGGTCAAATGGCCAAGCAGCCCGCCAAAGAAGGGTGAGCCGACGGGACTTGGAAGAAATGGACCAGACCGATCGGCCGACCAAGGGACATTCGGTAGTAAAAGGCGCCCTGACCGGGTCGGGGTTCCGACGCTCTGTCGAAACAATAGTTAAGAGTCGAGCGGAAGAACCAGGAAAAAATGACACTGCTAACAATCTCTACATAGCGCCTACTGGAAAGTTCCTCAGCACACCAATGTCAACGGCGGGCCGGACGCGAGGTGAGTGCCGTCCGGCCAACGCGTAAAAGGAGGAAGGGCCGGCCGGACGGACTCCCTGTCCAGCCGGTCGGACGCCCCGGATTATGAACAATAAAGAGGGGGGAACATCTTCTGACAGCCGTCGAATCATATGGCTAGGACATACTCCTAGTCTGACAACGGGGTGTCCTGTTGTCCCATCGAAGGCGCAATGGGACTGTCGCAGTATGACGTCAGGTAAGCTCTCTGACAGGTACACACCGAGGCATGGGCTGGGGACACGCACACGCCTCGATAGGCGTGTAGGAGCTTTTTCATCACCCTATATAAAGAGTCATAGACTTCGCCGGAGGTACATATTCTACAAGCTTGGGAGCTCCTTTTTCCGCCACTTACCTGACTTGAGCGTCGGAGGGTCGTCGCCGGGAACTCCTTCTCGGCCCGACTTCAGTGCAGGTTCGCCGGAGATTCGTGCGGCCAGACGGAGACCTACACCATCGACTAGGAGCGCGCCACGTGCCCAGCGTCCTTTGGTTCGGTGGTTCAGACAGGATCAATTTGGCGTCGTCTGTGGGAACGCTCCTGCATCCGAACGGGAACAATGGACGAGGCTGGACGACAACACATGGTGACGCTTTCGAACGAGGAACTCGACGTTCTGATCGAGATGAGGGCCACCAAGCTCGTGGAGCAAAAACAGAAAGTCACAGCCGAGCGGCCGGAGCAACAAGCAACATTAGCGTCTGGTGGCCGAGCGGAAGCACCACCAGCGACAGTACTATTCCATCGGGCTCTCTTCCGCACTCCTGAAGCTGTAGCAACTAATCGAGAGCGGGGATCATCTTCGGATGAAATACCAAGACGAGATAACAGAAAAGGGAAAGCCCCCCGAGTGGACGCCTCTCCCGAGCGGATCAATCGCCAATTTTCGGAGGCCATTCTACAAGACCCTCTGCCCAAGCACTACGTGCCTCCGACGATCGGCGAGTACAATGGGACAACTGACCCGGATGATCATCTGGGTAAGTTCGATAACACAGCCACTCTCCATCAATACACGGATGGAGTAAAGTGTCGAGTTTTTCTTACCACTCTCTCGGGATCGGCCCAACGGTGGTTCCGGAGGCTGCCGGACGGATCCATCACAAGCTTCAAAGATTTCCGAACAGCCTTCCTCCACCATTTTACGAGCAGTCGACGCTACCAGAAAACGAGCGTGAGCCTGTTCTCCATCAAGCAAGAAGCCCGTGAATCGCTTCGAGCTTACATCCAGCGGTTTAACCAAGTGGCGATGGACATTCCAACGGCCACCTCAGAAACCATGATGAATGCCTTCACACAGGGCCTGGTGGATGGGGATTTCTTTCGATCGCTCATCCGAAAGCCGCCCCGAGACTATGATCACATGTTACACCGGGCGAACGAATACATCAACGTGGAAGAGGCACAAGCGGCTAGGAAAAAAGAAACTCCAACCGAGCGGGCTCCTCCAGCCGAGCGGAAGCAACACGTCACTCATCAGCCGCCCAGAGGACCAAGGGTCGAAGCAATCCGATCCCCCCATGCCAGGTCCCACGTGCAAGAGGTAGCCGCCGCCCGGCCCAAGCTAAAAAAGAAATGGACCCCGATGTTCTGCTCCTTCCACCGGACGGATAAGCACAACACAAGGGATTGTCGAAGTCTTCCCTTCGTGTCTCATCCCGTACCCCGGAATGCCGGACGACGGTCTCCCTCAGTCGACAGGCGACAGAGAATTCAAGAAGCCGATCGGACGCGAGCTGATAGGCGACAGCAACAAACTCCCGATCGGCACCGTTCCCCAAGGCAGGAGAATCGCCGAGCGTCCAGAGAACGGTCTCGACCGTCCGCTCGGGAAGAGGAAAATAAAAGCAATACCTCCCGAGGCGAAATCAACGTTATTGCTGGCGGGCCGACCGGAGGAGACTCCAATAGAGCAAGAAAGGCGAGCGTCTGGCAGCTTCAAATCCATGCCGTTGGCTGCAGCCAAGAACGGGAGAACGGACCGAAAATCAGTTTTAGGCCAGGGGACTTGGAAGGAGTTGAAGTACCCCACGACGATGCTCTGCTCATCAAAGCGGTAATAGCCAATTACACAATTCACCGCATATTTGTTGACACAGGGAGCTCAGTCAACATCTTATTCAAGAAGGCGTTCGATCAGCTGCAAATTGATCGAGCCGAGCTGTTACCCATGACAACTCCACTCTACGGGTTTACGGGTAACGAAGTTCAGCCGGTCTGACAGATCCGGCTGGCTACCTCGTTGGGAGAAGAGCCGCTCAGGAGGACAAGGACAACAAACTTTGTGGTGGTCGACTCTCCCTCGTCCTACAACGTCATTCTGGGACGACTGGCGCTCATTGAATTCCGAGCGGCCGTCTCAACCTTCCATCAGAAGATCAAGTTCCCCGTGGAGGACAAAGTGGGAGAAGTACGAGGAGATCAGTTAGCAGCTCGGCGATGCTACAACGAGATGGTCCGAGCAGAAGCCAATTCCGCTCGGAAGGCGCCCTGGATCGAGGTAAACGCCATCACCGAAAAGCCACCCTCTTTAATTTATGAAGAAAAAGAGGAAGTGCAAATTCACCCATCCCGATCGGAGGCCACAACCTTTATTGCGTCCGATCTGGAGGAGAAACAGAAAGAAGAGCTGATCAAATGCCTCCGAAGAAATCATGATGTCTTCGTCTGGTCGACACATGAGCCGCCCGGAATTTCGCCGAGTATAGCGCAGCACGAGTTACATGTCTGACCGGACGCTCGGCCGGTAAAGCAGAGAAAAAGAGATTTCAGCGCCGAGCAGAACGTCATCATCCGAGCGGAGGTGGAGAAGCTTCTGGAAGCCGGCCATATACGCGAGGTTCAGTTCCCGAGCAAGCTGGCGAACGTAGTATTAGTCTCCAAACCGGGCAACAAATGGAGAGTGTGCATTTTTATCCTCTGCCCCGGATAGACCAGCTGGTGGACTCTACGGCCGGCTGCGAATTAATCTGTATGCTCGACGCCTACCAGGGCTATCACCAAGTGTCGTTCGCCCGTGAAGATCAAGAAAAGGTCAGCTTCGTGACGACACTTATTGCTATAATGTGATGCCGTTCGGATTGAAGAATGCGGGAGCCACCTATCAGCGCTTAATGAATAAAGTATTCAGAGAGCAGATCGGGCGGAACCTAGAAGTTTATGTGGACGACATTCTCATCAAATCCGTCCGAGCGGCAGATCTCTTCAAAGACTTGGAGGAAACCTTCCGAACGCTGCGCAAATATGGAGTCAAGCTAAATCCCCAGAAGTGCCTGTTCGGAGCAAAAGGGGGGCGTTTTCTGGGGTACATAGTGACCGAGCGGGGAATCGAAGCAAATCCCAACAAGGTGAAAGCCCTACAAGACATGCCGCCCCCAAGAAATACAAGGGAAGTGCAGTGTTTGACCGGTCGGATAACCGCTCTATCCAGATTCATCTCAAAAACCGCCGACCGGAGCCTTCCTTTTTTCAAGATCTTACGCAAAGCTACAAAATTTTACTGGGACGAAGAATGCGACCGGGCGTTCGAAGATTTGAAGGCATATCTAAATTCGCTCCCGGTATTAGCCAAGCCGACTATTGGTGAGCCACTTTGTATTTATCTATCCTCGACCGAGCAGACAATCGGCTCAGCATTGGTGAGAGCGAGCGGAGAGGAGCCTGTGTATTTCCTTAGTCACATTTTAAAAGATGCTGAATCTCGCTACACCGGGCTCGAAAAGCTAGCCTTCGCTCTGGTCCTCGCCGCTCGGCGCCTTCGTCCATATTTCCTGGCGCATACCATTATTGTCAAAACCAATAGCCCGCTCGGACGTGTTCTACTAAATCCAGAGACATCCGGACGGCTCATCAAATGGACGACAGAGCTAAGTGAATTTGACATCCAATACCAGCCCCGCTCGGCGATCAAAGCGCAATCCTTGGCCAATTTTGTGACAGAGGTGCAAAGGCCGGAGCCGGAAGCTATGTGGAGAATATATGTGGATGGGTCATCCACTCGGTTCGGAAGCGGGATTGGAATATTGCTACTCTCCCCACAAGAAGAAAAGATGCACATATCCGTCCGGATGGATTATAAAGCTACCAACAATGAGGCGGAGTATGAGGCCCTCATAGCTGGCTTGCAAGCTGCCTGGCATGTGGGAGCCGGTCGGGTAACACTCCACTCGGACTCGCAGTTGGCCGCTCAGCAGCTTTCTGGTACCTTCGAAATCAATAGTGCTCGGCTCAAGCTCTACGCTGAAGCCTTCGAGAAGCTCAAAGCTGATTTTAGAGAAGTTATTGTCCAGAAGATACCCAGAGCCGAAAATCAAGCAGCTGATGAGTTAGCCAAGCTCGCGAGCTCAATAACGCCGGTCGCCATTCAGCAGCCAATTGAAAAAGTACTGTTGGTGGCGCACGTCGACCGGATGGAAGGCCTCACATTTCCAAGCGACTGGCGGACGCTCATCATAGAGTTCCTCCGCTCGGGCGCCACACCATCCAATGAGTATGAAGCCCAGCTGCTAAGGAGGAGAGCCGGTCGGTTCATACTCATTGGCGATCAGCTTTATAAAAAGGCTTTCTCACGCCCGTTGTTGAAATGCGTGAGCTCGGAGGACTCGGCTTACATCCTCCAAGAAGTACATCAAGGATCGTGCGGAGGACATCCGGGCGGACGAGCACTAGCTAAGAAGATCCTGCTAGCTGGATACTTCTGGCCGACTTTACAAGCAGATGCCGCTCGGACAGTGTCAACGTGCCTTTCATGCCAAAAGTACCATTACTTCTGTTGGGATCTTAGATGGCTAGAGGGGGGTGAATAGCCTCTTAAAAAACTTAGACAGAGAGTTCTACACAAAAATTAGTTAGCACAGCGGAAGTGGAAAACTAAAACGAAGGAAGAAAAACACACACACAGCAGACACAAAGATATACGAGGTTCGGGGATAACTTGCCCCTACTCCTCGGCGTGTCCGTAAGGTGGACGACTCCTTGATCTTCGGTAGATCGCACCCCGGATAACTTCCGGCTAAAGATGTCTCCTTCTCGGTGGAGCAACCTCTCAACAGAGTCTCAAGAAAGATCTAAATTAAAGCACGAGACTTACAGAAACTCGGTGGCAAAGGAGAATAGAAATGCTTACAACCACGCGAGTATCAGTAGCAGAAAACAGAGATAGCAGTTCACCCGAGAGCTCAAGAACTTCGCACAACAGCACAGACACAGACTTTTCTTTCAAGCTTTCTTCGTTGTATTGTTCTTGTTTTCCTCTCGCTGTTTTTACTGCTTCTCAAATCTGATCTCTGCTGTCACAGATCTGGTCAAAACTGCGCAAATCAGCGCTGCAGCCAATCCCTCTTCCTCCTTACCTGGTTCTCTGAACTCACACCAATGATATCACAGTCATCACTGGCGTCTTCTGAGCTCGAACCAATCCCCAGGAGTCAAGCAGATCGCAGCCCAATCGCAATCAGAAACCCAGTGAACGTTGATGCCTCAAATGCATCTGTTGCAGCAAATCACAGTGTAAAGAGCACTTGTCTTCTTCTCTTAATGAAGCTCAATTTGAATTCAACCATGAGAATGTGACCTGCAACCTGCAAGCTCAAAAGACTCACAGCAGATGGTTAAAAACAGATGGTGAAGACAAATACGGCAATCAGAAAAAGTACATGCAAAATAAACAATACCGTGGATCGGTCCGCAGACCGACCTCGAATCATCGCTGATCGGTGCGGACCGATCAGCATTAATCTGATCGGTCCCCGACCGATCAGGCCTTCACCAGATCGCGTTCCGATCGGCTGCGACCGATCGGGCATTAATCTGATCGGTCCCGAGACCGATCGATAGCGTTCTTCCCAAACGCTACAACCTCCTCGATCGGTCTCGGACCGATCAGTAAAATCACTGATGAGCTCGATCGATTTGATCGGTCTGCAGACCGATCAGTAATCGCTCAGTAGCCACTGATCGATTCCTGATCGGTCGGCAGACCGATCAGGTGTCCAAGGTTTCACTGGATCGGTCTGCCGACCGATCCAGCTTCTTGACTCAGTCCGGGTCGAGCCCTCTCTGACCTAGTCCGGAGAAACGAGCTCCCTAGCTCTCTCCGACTTCATCTGGTCCTAGAGAACGAGCTACCGAGCCCTCTCTGACTTCGCATGCCAAGCTTCCTTCTTGGACTTTTCAACACCAGATGTCCGATCACCCTTGATCCATCTGGATTTTCCCTTGCCTGGCTTCACTCACCAGGACTTGCACCTAGCTTCACTCACTAGGGTTTTCACCTGGCTTCACTCACCAGGATTTCCAATCTGCCTGGCTTCACTCACCAGGACTTTCCAACTGCCTAACATCCCAGTTAGGACTTTCTCAATCAGGTCAACCTAGTCAACCTAGATTAGTAATTAATCTGAGTTAAATATCTGATACAAACTTAAATCAGTGTCAACAGCAAAACAACATCCAGGTCAGACTGTATCAACAATCTCCCCCTTTTTGTTGTTTGACAACACGATTTAAGTTTAGATCAGAAATGCTCATTTACCCATAATTTTAGGGAAATCAGGATCCTCCCCCTAAGACGGATATACCTTAGTTATCTTCTCCCCCCTTTTTCATATTGACTTGATGAAGTCAATTCATCACTTAACTTAGTCGAATAGGTGCGAATTAGGTAAGAGGATTCAAAAAGACTCAACGTCATCCTCTCCCCTTAAATCAACCTTTCATTCATTACTAAACTTAGTTATCTTCTCCCCCTTTGTCAAACACCGAAAAGGAGCAAACAAGGTGAGATAACTTAAAGAGCTCCCCCTTAATCCATACTGTCTTCTGCTTAATCCCCCTAGAATACCTACTAAGTATATTACGAGACAATGATAACAACATAAGAGACATACCAGACATTGCATATGAGCAGTAAATTTATATAAAGAAAACAAATAGGAAATGAAACATAGAGAAAAATAAGAAAAGGAACAGCATAAATATATGAAGTCTGGTCAGACATAAGTATCAACAAGCAACAACCAAAACATCAAAATGAAATCATAGAGCAGTGTGTCTCAGTCAGCCGCCTCATCATGAGGAGCATCAGCAATATCAGCGGGAGGAAAGGATCCCTGAGGTGGCAAGCCGCTGCTCGAAGATGGATAGCCTGGGAAATCCTGCGGAGGTGGATATCTGGCCATCCAGTCCATAATCGTCTGATGGGTCGCCAGCTGCTGACTGCGCAAATCATCGTAGCGCTGGTCAATATGCCCGCACAGGTCATCGTAGCGCTGGTCTATCCGAATGCGTAGTCCATCGAACTCAGCAGCCACCATCTCCTCGTGTCGGTCAAAGCGACTCTCCAGCTCGGCGATCTGCCAGCGCAGATCAGGATCGGCCTCCCCATCGTCAGCAGCAGGAGGAGCAACCTGTCGTCGAGGTAACTCACCTAGTGCCCTCCCATCCTTCCACCTAACTGTCCCATCCTGTCCTAAGATTCCAGACTTGGAAAACGCACGTTTCCCAAGTCGACAATCCTGCCTAACCATCTTTACTATCCTCCCCTTAGAGACATCAATACCCAGGGTCTCAAGCCAGTCAGTAATTATATGCCCAAAAGGCATATAGATGGTGTAACCGCTTGGCTCGCTATGGGATATGATAGAAGTATAGACACTCGACATGACATCAAAGTCAAGACGCCTACGCAACCCGTAAAGCATCAGACAATGATACGGTCGAATCTCTGCCAATGGTTTAGAGGTGATAGGTAGAAGACAGTTTGTGACAATTTTGAAAAGAATGTAATCAGGAGCAGAAAGGCCAAGGGCTGCAAATGTAGGAAAATCGACATCTAACTCATCTAATCCATCCGGTCTCGGATGTCCAAAGAAGTACTCATAAATCGAGTCAGATGAGACATCAAGAGGATGAGGCACGGGTTCAGGCAAAGAAGGATAGAATGAGAACACCGTCCCCGAACACATACGACAGCCTAAATAATCAAAGAAGGCAATTAAGCTGAAATCAACGTTTTGCTTAGCCACTCTTGATCTATAACTACCATCAATAGTCTGATGAAGGTTGTTATAGAATTCAGAAACTAGGTCAAAGTTGATATCCCTCTCCAAATATACCAAGGAATCAAGTTTATAGTAGGCTATGATCTCCGTAATCGCTGGACAAAACTCATTCATGTATTTTTGATCGACTAATCTACATGGAAGCAACTTGAAGGTCCTTTCCTTAAAGGATTTTTCAAACTGTTGGTTGGGAAATCTTCCCGAACTGGATGGTTGAGGTCGGGAAGGAGCAGCAGGAGCTTTGGATTTATCTTTGGACTTGGAAGTACCCTCACCCTCACCTACTGGTTTCTTTCTAATGGGACACAATGGGAAAAAGAAGAGCACAGGAGCCACCCGAAACACAAAGCCACAGATATGTGAGAAATGAAATCGAAATGCCAAAGTTCTAGAGAAATAGGAGTTACCTTGGTGCCATTGAACTCTCGGCTAGAGCTTCGGAGGGCTAGAACTGGGACTAGTGTTCCGGCGTGCAAAGAGAAGAGAACGGATGAGCTGGTGGAAAGAGTCGGCTAGGGTTTCGCGTGAATGAGGGAAAGAAGGGATTGGGAGGTTTTAAGGGTTTAGATGGGTGTACAGTGAAGAAATGATCGGACGGTTGTCCGATCAGAAGATATCAGAAGCCTTCCTGATCGGTCCCTGGACCGATCCAGGATCATCCTGATCGGTCCACGGACCGATCAGGAGACAATCAGTACGATCAGCGAGATTCCTGATCGGTCGGTAGACCGATCAGAGATTGATCGGTGGCTTTTCCGCCGATTGATCTGATCGGTCTCCGGACCGATCGGGGAACTCTCGATCGGTCTGTAGACCGATCAAAAGAGATCAGTAGCGTGCCAGGCTGACTTGATCGGTCCGTAGACCGATCAGTGTCTGATTTCTCCCGTAATTTCAGTAACTGAAAGTAGTAATTTCAGTAACTTGTGTTCGATAATTCGTGGGAGTTTCTCTAGGAAAACTCCCAAGTTCAGCACCTAGAACATGGAGGATCTACACGCATAGCTCTTACCTAAAAGTTATGGTCTGAACATGTTTATAGCCCTAAAGTTTCAGATTCTCATCAACCAAAACCTCACACTAACTCCAACCATATGGAGTTCTGTCTTCTTGGTCCTTAAGAGTTCAAAACATATTTTTGCTAAACTCGTCTCTATGATCAGGTTCAAGTTTGTCAAAATATAGACAACTTGTCCTAATTTGCAATCAAGGCATGAAAGCTGAAATTCTTGATCCTTGTTATGTTTAGTTTCAAGTTTGTCAAAATATATCTAAGTTATTATTATTCCCTTCAATAACCTATCGTTTTATCAATCAAAGTCATGACATGAACCAAACAACAATACCAATCAACACATCAACCATCAACCATGATTAGAAAATTTCTAGGCAAAAGTCCAACCAAGATTCCTTGGTTGGAATATATGAGTACGATCTAGGAACCAATTACACATGAATTATGTAATGGTGTTCCCCATACTCAATTAATGTCTCTTCAACCTAATTATTCAAGAGATGCATGATACATTTTGAATAATTTGGTTGTTCCTAGCATCTCACCCCATTTCTAGCAAACAAAAATATTTTGTTAAACCTTATAGTTTGTGTGAGATGTTCCCAAGTTGCCCAAAATCATTCTCAATTTCTTTTGTCATTTTAATTTGTCCTTATTGATCATGATGAAGTCCTAAGGACCTAAGGAGCCAAACACATCCCCAACTCCCTCCTTAAATGACTAAATTCATTTTCCGGAAGGGGTTTGGTGAAAATGTCGGCTAGGTTTGACTTTGACTCCACATATGTGAGCACAATGTCACCCCTAGCTACGTGATCTCTAATGAAGTGATGACGTACTTCAATGTGCTTGGTCCTTGAATGATGGACTGGATTTTTAGTTAGGTTGATCGTGTTAATGTTGTCACATAGCACTTGTACACCCTTATAAGAAAGTCCATAATCCTCTAGGGTGTGTATCATCCACAACAATTGTGATACACTCTCTCCCATGGCAATATATTCAGCCTCGGTCGTGGAGAGGGCAACACAATGTTGCTTCCGACTTGACCAACTAACTAATGATGAACCTAAAAATTGACAACCCCCACTAGTGCTTTTCCGATCCAATTTGCACCCAGCATAATCGGAATCAGTATAGCCTACCAAGTCAAAAGACTCTGTACGAGGGTACCATAGACCTACTCGAATTGTGCCCTTAAGGTATCTCAATATTCTCTTAACTGCAATTAAATGAGATTCCTTGGCACAGACTTGATATCTAGCGCACATGCCCACAGCAAAAAGTATGTCAGGCCTACTAGCTGTGAGATATAGAAGACTACCAATCATGCTTCTATATTGCGTTAGATCAATTGGTTTCCCACTCTCATCATTGTCAAGGCGAGTGTTTGTCGCCATTGGAGTGGACACTTCCTTAGAGTCACTCATATTGAATTTTCTAAGCATCTCTTGAGTGTATTTCGTCTGATGGACATAAATGTCATCTCGAGTTTGTTTGATTTCAAGTCCAAGGAAGAATGTCAATTCTCCTACTAGACTCATCTCAAACTCACTTTCCATGTGAGAAATAAATTCATTCAAATAGCCCTTGTTATTTGAGCCACAAATTATGTCATCGACATATACTTGGGCTACAAAAATATTTTCACCATCTCTACGTAGAAATAGTGTTGGGTCTATTTGGCCTCTCACAAAACCCTTTTCTAGTAAATATGTTGACAACCTTTCGTACCAAGCTCGTGGTGCTTGTTTAAGCCCATAAAGTGCTTTCTTGAGCTTGTACACGTGGTTTGGAGCTTCGGTATTCACAAACCCCGGTGGTTGTTCAACATAGACTTCTTCTTTAATAAAACCATTTAAGAAGGCAGATTTAACATCCATTTGATAGAGTTTGAAACCTCTATGTGCAGCAAAAGCTAGCATTAAACGAATGGACTCTAATCGTGCCACGGGAGCATAAGTCTCATCATAATCGAGACCTTCGACTTGACTATAGCCCTTGGCTACAAGTCTTGCCTTGTTTCTTACAACTTCTCCCTTTTGATTTAACTTATTTTTGAAGACCCATTTAGTTCCAATAATGGTGGTCTTTTTCGGTCTAGGAACCAAGTCCCACACTTGGCTCCTTTCAAATTGACCTAATTCGTCTTGCATAGCTATGATCCAATCAGGATCGCGCAATGCCTCATCAACTAATTTTGGTTCAATCTCTGAAATCAATGCGACTTCACTAGACTCATTTCTAAAGAATGATCTAGTCCTAACCCCTTGTTGGATATCTCCCACAATTTGGTCTTGGGGATGACTAGTGGCTATCCTAGATTGTCTTGGTGTTGGTGGTGCCTCATGAATGGTCTCACTCGGCACAGGCGAGGACTCAATATCAGGCAAAGGATCAAATTGAGTTCTTTGTTGCCTTTGCTCATCAACATCAGAGTCAACTTCGACTCGTTCTTCATTTTGATCATTCAAACTTAGATTTCTAAGTTCAAATTGAATTTCTCCTACATCTCTTGGTTGATCATTTAAGTTAGGGATTTCTTCAAAGGCTACATCAGAGGACTCTTCAATCAATTTGGTCCTATTGTTGTAGACTCGATAGGCTTTGCTGGTAAGAGAATACCCGACCAGTATCCCTTGATCAGCCTTAGCCGTGAACTTCCCAAGATGGTCCTTGGTGTTCAAAATAAACACCTTACAACCAAACACCCTAAGATGTTTAATTGTAGGTGGTTTCCCAAACCAAAGTTCATGGGGAGTCTTTCCTAAAAACCTATGTATTAAAACTCGATTTTGCACATAGCAAGCTGTATTCACAGCTTCAGCCCATAAGTAGCTTGGTAGTGAGTACTCATTGAGCATGCTTCGTGCAGCCTCTTGTAAGACTCGGTTCTTTCTCTCCATAACCCCATTTTGCTGTGGGGTCCTTGGAGTAGAGAACTCATGCCTATATCCCTTCTCTTGACAAAACTCTAAAAACCTATGATTTTGAAATTCCCCACCATGATCACTTCTAATGGTTTTAATTGTTGTCGATTTTTCATTTTCAGTTCTTCTACAAAAGGAAATAAAAATATCTATAGTTTGGTCCTTATGTTTCAAAAAGAAAGTCCATGTGTATCTAGTAAAATCATCAACGATTACCAAGCAATATCTACTTCCATTCAATGATATTACACTACTGCAATCAAATAGGTCCATGTGCAATAAATCTAAAGCAGTAGATGTACTTACAATGCTTTTACCTTTATGAACACCTTTTGTTTGCTTACCCTTTTGACATGCATCACATAGTTTGGTCTTGTGGTACTTGATGCTGGGTAAGTCTCGCACTAATCCTTGGTTGGCCAACTTCCGGATGTTCTTCATGTTTACATGTGCCAACCTTCTATGCCATAGCCAAGACTCTTCTTCTTTTGACATAAAACACTTAATCAAAGCATTAGTAGCACTTTTAAACGATACTTGATAAATATTATCAACCCTTGTGCCTACTAGTACCGTGTCAAGTGTGTCAATGTGTTTAACCAAACATTGACTTGAATGAAATTCAATTGTGTAACCCGTATCACACAATTGACTGACACTTAGGAGATTAAAAGTCATCCCCTTGACTAGAAGGACATTCTTGATATGGAGACATTCGGATATATGAATGTCTCCAACTCCTACAACCTTAAGGCTACCATTATTACCAAAAGACACATTACCTCTACTTTTGTTTTGAATGGTTGTAAACAGTGATTTGTCCCCGGTCATGTGCTTGGAGCATCCACTATCAACAAACCAAGTTGATAGACGCTCCCCCTTTACCAATGCCTACAAGACACGAAAGATAGATGTTTTAGGTACCCAAATCTTGGGACCTAATGCATCTACAATGAAGGACTTAGGCACCCATGCCTTTGTTACCTTCTTCCTAGTCTCATGAACCCTAGAAACATGCGATCTATGAAATTGGGTTCTTGACACTAAAGAAATAAAGCTAGACTCCTTAGGTTGGTATCCTAATCCAGCCTTGTTGTAGACCGCCCTTTGGGCATTTAGAATCATGTCTAGGGTCTTAGAGCTAGTTGAGAATTTCTCAAGCATTTTCTTGAGTTTCTCAACCTCACCCTTCAAGGCCTTGTTCTCATCTTCAAGGAGCTCTAGATGTAGGTCATCAACCTCATCTTCCCTAAGAGCTCTCAAGTTCTCTACTTCTTCTTTTAATGATTTATTTTCTGTTTTTGATTTTTTAAGCAAGGTAGACAAATGTGTAATAGTCTTATAGCATTTTTCTAAGTGAGAAGAGGTTACCTCTTCATCATCCGAAGATGATGAAGCCGCCGCTGATGTGCTTGAGTCATCACTCTCGGATTCGGACTCCTCCCTTGCCATGAGTGCCAATTGCCGAGTACTCTTCTCCTTCTTCTCTTCCTCCTCCGATGAGCTTGAGGAAGATTCATCCCAAGTGGCCTTGAGAGCTTTCTTCTTCTTGGCTCTTTCCTCCTTCTTTTTGGCCCGTTCCTCCTTCTTGAGTTTTGGACACTCACTCCGGTAGTGGCCTTTCTTGCTACACTCATAACATGTAACATTAGTCTTATCGATATTTTGATCATTAGATTTACCTTTTCCTTTATATCTCCTGCTTCTTCTCATGATCCTCCTCACAAAATTTGCCATCTCGCTTGATGATGATCCACCTTCATCATCGGACTCGGAGGAGGATGAAGATGAAGGAATCTCTTTCTCCTTCTTATTTTCTCTCCTTCTTCTCCCATCCTTGCTCTTTTCTCCTGCAACCAAAGCTATACCTTTCTCCTTTTGACCTTTGTCAGCAAGTTCATGAAGTTCCATTTCACAAAAGAATTCGTCTAATTTAACAATGGAAAGATCCTTGGAAACCTTGTAGGCATCTACCATAGATGACCACAAGGCATTCCTTGGAAAGGATTTAAGAGCGTACCTTACTAGGTCGCGATTCTCCACGCGTTCATCCACGGAATGTAAACCATTGATGATTTCCTTGAACCTCCCATGTAGTTCACTTACCATTTCATTTTCCTTCATGGTGAGATTTTGTAGTTGATTCAAGAATAGGTCCCTCTTGGCTATCCGAGAATCTCGAGTTCCTTCTTGGAGCTCGATAAGCTTGTTCCATAAATCTTTTGCACTCGAGAATGTACCTACCTTGACGAGTTGGTCCTTGGCAATCCCACATTGTAAGGTGACAACCGCCTTGGCATCGGCTTGCCCTTTACGAGTTTGTTCAGTAGACCACCTTGATGAATCGAGTTCCTTACCTTCTTCGTCCTTCGGTGGTGTGAAGCCTTCCTTGACCGAGAACCACATGGAGATATCAGTCTTGAGGTAATACTCCATGCGGCTCTTCCAATACTGGAAATCTGCTCCATCGAAGAACGGTGGTCTGTTGGTGCTGAATCCTTCCTTCATGGCCATCTTGTCGCTCCTTGGAATGTTAGTCCAGATGAAGAGCACCAGGCTCTGATACCACTTGTTGGGATCTTAGATGGCTAGAGGGGGGTGAATAGCCTCTTAAAAAAAACTTAGACAGAGATTTCTACACAAAAACTAGTTAGCACAGCGGAAGTGGAAAACTAAAACGAAGGAAGAAAAACACATACACAGCAGACACAAAGATATACGAGGTTCGGGGATAACTTGCCCCTACTCCTCGGCGTGTCCGTAAGGTGGACGACTCCTTGATCTTCGGTAGATCGCACCCCGGATAACTTCCGGCTAAAGATGTCTCCTTCTCGGTGGAGCAACCTCTCAACAGAGTCTCAAGAAAGATCTAAATTAAAGCACGAGACTTACAGAAACTCGGTGGCAAAGGAGAATAGAAATGCTTACAACCACGCGAGTATCAGTAGCAGAAAACAGAGATAGCAGTTCACCCGAGAGCTCAAGAACTTCGCACAACAGCACAGACACAGACTTTTCTTTCAAGCTTTCTTCGTTGTATTGTTCTTGTTTTCCTCTCGCTGTTTTTACTGCTTCTCAAATCTGATCTCTGCTGTCACAGATCTGGTCAAAACTGCGCAAATCAGCGCTGCAGCCAATCCCTCCCATGCCAATGATATCACTGGCGTCTCTGGATCGAACCAATCCCTCAGAGGTCAAGCGGAGCAGCCCAATCGCAATCAGACACCGGTGAGCGTTGATGCCTCAAATGCATCTGTTGCGGCAAATCACGATGTAAAGAGCACTTGTCTTCTTCTCTTAATGAAGCTCAATTTGAATTCAACCATGAGAATGTGACTGCAACCTGCAAGCTCAAAAGACTCACGCAGATGGTTAAAAGCAGATGGTGAAGACAAATACGGCAATCGAAAAAGTACATGCAAAATAAACAATACTGGTGGATCGGTCCGCAGGCCGATCACGTCCGATCATCTGATCGGTCTGCGGACCGATCGGGCACTAATCGATCGGTCCCGGACCGATCGAGGTCGATCAGTAACCCCTGATCGGTCTGCGACCGATCAGATATCTGATCGGTCGAGACCGATCGGATAGCGTTCTTCCCAAACGCTTACAACCTCCTGATCGGTCTCCGGACCGATCGGTAAAATCACGATGAGGCTCGATCGATTTCGATCGGTGCGGATCGATCAAAAATCGCTCGATAGCCATCGATTCTTGATCGGTCGGCGGACCGATCGAGTGTCAGGTTTCAGTCGATCGGTCCGCCGACCGATCCAGACTTTGAGATCGGGTCGAGCCCTCTCGACCTAGTCCGGAGAAACGAGCTCCTAGCTCTCTCCGACTTCATCTGGTCTAGAGAACGAGCACCGAGCCCTCTCTGACTTCGCATGCCAAGCTTCCTTCTTGGACTTTTCAACACCAGATGTCCGATCACCCTTGATCCATCTGGATTTTCCCTTGCCTGGCTTCACTCACCAGGACTTGCACCTAGCTTCACTCACTAGGGTTTTCACCTGGCTTCACTCACCAGGATTTCCAATCTGCCTGGCTTCACTCACCAAGACTTTCCAACTGCCTAACATCCCAGTTAGGACTTTCTCAATCAGGTCAACCTAGTCAACCTAGATTAGTAATTAATCTGAGTTAAATATCTGATACAAATTTAAATCAGTGTCAACAGCAAAACAACATCCAGGTCAGACTGTATCAACAACTTCAACCACCGACCGGCAGAAGAAATGAAGGCATCCACAGTTTCATGTCCGTTCGATCAATGGGGAATGGATATTGTTGGTCCATTCCCGATGGCGATCGGGCAGCGGAAATTTTTGCTAGTGGCGGTTGATTATTTTTCCAAGTGGGTGGAGGCCGAGCCGCTAGCCAAGATCACCGAACAGATGGTCAAAAATTTTATCTGGCAACACATCATCTGTCGGTTCGGCATCCCTCGCCGATTGGTCTCAGATAATGGGCGGCAATTCACAGGGAAGATGCTAGAGGATTGGTACAAAAACTACGGCATCGAGCAACACTTCACATCCGTGGCTTATCCCCAAAGCAACGGTCAAGCCGAAGTGACCAATCGGGAAATTCTTCGTATTCTGCGAGCTCGGCTCGACCATTTGGGAGGAAGTTGGCCGGATGAAGTGCCGGGCGTCTTATGGGCCATCCGAACGACTCCGAAGGAAGCGACGGACGTCACACCGTTCCATTTGGTCTATGGCGGCGAGGCGGTCATTCCGGTTGAAGTCGGTGTTGAGTCCGTCCGGAGGATGAGCTATGATGATGGCAACGCCGAACGGAGGAATATGGAGCTGGATTTGGTTGACGAGGAGCGAGCCAAGGCGTCCGTTCGGCTGATGGCGTACCGGCAGCGGATGAAGCAAAACTACAACCGCCGCGTAATCCCCAGATCATTCCAGGTCGGTGATCTCGTCTGGAAGAAAGTCAAGCCGGTCGGCGACGTCGGCAAACTGGAGGCACCGTGGGCGGGCCCCTTCAAAGTTATTGAAAAGCTCCGCTCGAGCGCATATTATTTGGAGGATGAAGCCGGGCGGCAGCTGGATCGACCGTGGAGTGCAAATCATCTCCAGCCTTATCGAGCTGGATGAAAGGTGCACGAATGTAATTCATTTTTGTGTATATGCTAGTCGCCTATGTACTTGTAATGCAGGAAGCAAAAAGATGAAAACACATTGAGCATTCTCCGCCGAACGGCTTACTGCGTGAAGACCCCGTGCCGTTCGGCTGGGGCATATAAATAACCGAGCCGCACGCTCGATATCGAAGGCCCCGGACCGTTAGGTCGGAGGTATATTGTACGAGCCGCACACTCGATAACGAAGACCCCTCGCCCCTCGGCAGGGCGTATATAATCAGTTAAAAAGTTAGCCGTAAAAGGCCGTCGAGCTCCGACGTTAAATATCGAGAGACGAGCCGGCGTCTATAAACATCCGAGCGGAAGACCGTCGAGCTCCGACGTTAAATATAGAGAGACGAGCCGGCGTCTATAAACGTCCGTGCGGAAGGGCGTCGAGCTCCGACGTTAAATATCGAGAGACGAGCCGGCGTCTATAAACGTCCGAGCGGAAGACCGTCGAGCTCCGACGTTAAATATCGAGAGACAAGCCGGCGTCTATAAACGTCCGAGCGGAAGGCCGTCGAGCTCCGACGTTAAATATCGAGAGAGGCGTCTATAAAGCGTCGGCGGAAGGCCGTCGGGCTCCGGCGTTAAATATCGAGAGGCGAGCCGCGTCTATAAACGTCCGGCGGAAGACCGTCGAGCTCCGGCGTTAAATATCGAGACGAGCCGGCGTCTATAAACGCCGGCGGAAGGCCGTCGAGCTCGGCGTTAAATATCGAGACGAGCGGCGTTATAAACGCGTCGAGCGGAAGGCCTTGAGCTCCGGCGTTAAATATCGAGAGCGAGCCGGCATCTATAAGCGCCGAGCGGAAGGCCGCCGAGCTCCGGCGTTAAATATCGAGACGAGCCGCGTCTATAAACGTCCGGCGGAAGGCCGTCGAGCTCCGGCGTTAAATATCGAGACGAGCCGGCGTCTATAAAGCGTCCGGCGGAAGACCGCCGAGCTCCGGCGTTAAATATCGAGACGAGCGGCGTCTATAAGCGTCGGCGGAAGGCCGTCGAGCTCCGACGTTAAATATCGAGAGACGAGCCGGCGTCTATAAACGTCCGAGCGGAAGGCCGTCGAGCTCCGACGTTAAATATCGAGAGACGAGCCGGCGTCTATAAACGTCCGAGCGGAAGACCGTCGAGCTCCGATGTTAAATATCGAGAGACGAGCCGACGTCTATAAACGTCCGAGCGGATAACCAGTCACATGATACAATCAACGATAGCCTGGTCATACGGCTGAGCGGCTCGCTTATCAAAAATGTACGGAAAACCCCTTTGGGGGTAAGGCACAAAGAAAAAGTTGGTCAGTGGAAGTTAGAGATATTAGCATGTAAATGCCGAGCGGCTATGTTCGAAAGCCTAGCGGCTGCGCGGTCGCATGATAGATGTCATTAAGACGATCGAACTGAGCCGGACAGAAGCGTGGTGTCGAGCGGAAAGGATATAAAGAACACTGGCGTGACGAGGGAAAAATGCCTTGCTAAAACAGAAGTGAAAGGAGCAGAAGGTCATCTATTACTCATTAGGTAAATCAAACAAGTCATTACAGGAATAAGTTGGGCCGAATGGCGAGAATACAAAAAAGTTCATAAAAACGCTCCTCACACATCAAAATCAAAAAGAGCGTCGGGGATGGAGTCCATCACGCTTGCGAGGTCCTCGGGGGGGATGGTCAGCTCGGCAGGCAGGTGGCCTTTGGTCTTCAGATAGCCCACCGCCGCCTTGATCGCCTCCTCGAAAGTGAGGGATATCTTGTCGGTAAACTTCTCTCCGAAGTCTTCCGAGCGGAGGAACGCCTTCCTCAGTTCGTCAGAACGGGCCGACTCCCCCTCTTGATACTCTTTGAGTGCGGCGTGGGCAGCATCGCTAGCAGCTTGGAGATCTTTCAAGTCTCCATCAAACCTTTGGAGATCGGCCGAGCGGCTCTCCTTCTCGGTAGCCAACAGAGCATCCAGATCCTTGATGCGTTGCTCCAGCCCTCGGATCTCCACCTTCATTCGGTCCATATCATCGATGGCCTGAAGTTTCCGGGTGGTCGCCGTCTTGATTTCTTTATCTCGTTGCTTGATCATCGCCTCAAGCCGAACGACCTTGCTCGCCAGATCGGAAGCCCTTTTCCGTTCGGCTTCCAATATTTTCTTGGCCTTCTCCAGATCGGTACCCCCCCGCAGCTTTTTGTTTTTTCAACTCGTCCTCCAGTTCGGCCAATCGATCGCTAATGGCGATCTGCTCCACCCAGTTCTGCTAGCAAATGTGGACAGGTTAAAAACATAATTCAAATACGCAAACAAAGAAACAGAGCATACCCCGGTGGCCTGTTGTAGGTTGCTGTCGCCGAGCTGTCCGGGAGTCATCTTGGTTATTCGACACCGAGCGTCCACCCAAGCTTGGGTAAGAGGGCCCGTCAAGGTAATCTGCTGCTCAGGGACCATTGGCCGATCAGCAGCAGCCATGTACCCCTCCGAAGGAAGGCGCAGAACAGTTTTAATTAAATTCTGGCCGCTCGGCTCGCTCTGAGAAGCGTCGGCCTTACCGGACGGCCCACCGGTGGACGAGAAGGGAAGCTCGCCCAAGCGCCTGATACGGCGCAGAGTTCTTGTAGGACTGGACGGCGGCACCTCAGAGCTGGCCCTCGGAGAGCCATGTGGGGTCGGAGTACTCTCGAGGGAAACCGTCCCGGACAGCACCGGAGCATCCGCGCCCCGCTCGGACTGCGGCTCATCAAGTGGAGTTGAGGTAGAGGCAGATTCCGGTCGTCGGCGCTTCCGAGTGACTAGCGGAACATCATCTGCCGAACGACCCTCTACCTCAGCTTGGTTAGAGGGTTCAGTGCCGCCCGCTGCCTCGTCGTGAGAGACAGCAGCGGCTAAGGCTTCAGGGACCTCCTGAGTCCCCTCACTTGTTTCGCCGGTCGGATCAGCGGATCCAAGGCCCCGCTCGGCGACCTCCTGGTTCTTCACCGCCTCAATCTGAGTGGCTTTCAGCTTGAGCTTTTCAGTTTCCTTGGCGCGCCACATGACTTCAGCTGCAGAAGCAAAAAATAAATCAGTTAGAACAAAACAAATGGGAAGATAAGGGAACTTACTCATGCTGCAGGGCAGATCGGCTGTGGTGGAAGACAAGTCGAATATGTGCATTACTCCCGGAAGGAGCAGCTTGTCGATATGATAACACTGACCAACCAGCCGTTCGGCTGCATGAAGGTAGGCCGCGTCGCCTCTAAACTTGCCGAGCTCCGGTTGCGCTGGCATAGCCATCTGCCACTTGGTGCGAAAAGTTGGCCGCTCGGGAAAACGTATATAGAAAAAATGTTCCTTCCAATGTTTGTTGGAGCTCGGCATGTTATCGAAGAGGACGAAACCTATCCTAGATTGAAAAACAAAAGTACCCCACTCGGCCTGCTTGGGATAGTAGAAGTAGTGGAAAATTTTTGGGTCTAAGGGGATGCCATTCAGTTTGAACAAAACTATCACTCCGCTCAGCAGCCTAATAGAGTTGGGAACTACCTGGCCGAGCGGAATGCGAAAATAATTACAAACTTCTAAGAAAAACTTGTGGGGTGGAAAACGCAGTCCGGCTAGAAATTGATCTCGGAAGAAAAGAACGGTGTCGGGCGGCGGTTCATGAGGCCGATCGGCCGGTGTGGCTAACACTATTTGGTGGTCGGTCGGCAGGTCGTAAGTCCGAACGAGACGCAATGCGTCTTCCTCATCAAAGCGGCTCTCCATGGTCGTGTACCATAGACCCGGAGCGCCGCCGGTCGACTGTGAGGTGCTAGTCATGGGCGAAAGACGAGAATACGGGACCGAAAGAGAAGGTTCAAGCAAGGAATGGAGGAAAACCGACTGAAGGAAACGAGTAACAAAGAGCAGAAAACGTTGGGGAACAAGAAAGAGGGTCTTACGAGCAAGAAAGATGATCGACGAGGGCCTGGGGTTTGCCGAAGAGTGGAGGGGCGAGGTCGCCGGAGAAAAAAACGAGCAAAGAAGCGCCGGAGGAGGATGAAGCAACAAGGCGGCGGAAACGGAGTCGCGGGCTTTATATCGCCGCCCGGGAGAAACCTCCACCGTCCGATCCAGGTCATCGATAACGAGGTCATCATCCAGCCGTCCATTTCAAACGGCGGCTGTCCCATCGGAAGTGACGCCACCGCCATACGCTGACAAACGCATGATCGCCACGTGTCAGCGGGATACTGGCCGCATTTAATGAGCTCCCCTTACCGTGCGCAGTGCACGTGATGAATAGTAGTGGAGAGCATCGGACATGAGGTCCAAGAGACCACAAGGCACGGATCAGATATCGCCGAACGGACGAGCATCATTAGGCCTGGTCGAGCGGCCCAATGCAATGATCGTTGTTCTGTCAGATCGGCAGTCCAGTCAGTCGGACTTCGCCTCCTTCGACTAGACTCGAAGGGAAGGCAAGTGATCCGGTGGTAAGAGCCCGGGACCCCCTAACGAGGGGTCAACGCCACATAGGGGTCAAATGGCCAAGCAGCCCGCCGAAGAAGGGTGAGCCGACCGGACTTGGAAGAAATGGACCAGACCGATCGGCCGACCAAGGGACATTCGGTAGTAAAAGGCGCCCTGACCGGGTCGGGGTTCCGACGCTCTGTCGAAACAGTAGTTAAGAGCCGAGCGGAAGAACCAGGAAAAAATGACACTGCTAACAGTCTCTACATAGCGCCTACTGGAAAGTTCCTCAGCACACCAATGTCAACGGCGGGCCGGACGCGAGGTGAGTGCCGTCCGGCCAACGCGTAAAAGGAGGAAGGGCCGGCCGGACGGACTCCCTGTCCAGCCGGTCGGACGCCCCGGATTATGAACAGTAAAGAGGGGGGAACATCTTCTGACAACCGTCGAATCATATGGCTAGGCCATACTCCTAGTCTGACAACGGGGTGTCCTGTTGTCCCATCGAAGGCGCAATGGGACTGTCGCAGTATGGCGTCAGGTAAACTCTCTGACAGGTACACACCGAGGCATGGGCTGCGGACACGCACGCGCCTCGATAGGCGTGTAGGAGCTTTTTCATCACCCTATATAAAGAGCCGTAGACTTCGCCGGAGGTACGCATTCTACAAGCTTGGGAGCTCCTTTTTCCGCCACTTACCTGACTTGAGCGTCGGAGGGTCGCCGCAGGGAACTCCTTCCCGGCCCCACTTCAGTGCAGGTTCGCCGGAGATTCGTGCGGCCAGACGGAGACCTACACCATCGACTAGGAGCGCGCCACGTGCCCAGCGTCCTTTAGTTCGGTGGTTCGGACAGGATCAATAATGTTAAGCATCGTTTGCAATCCAAGTTTAACTTCAATAGAACACATGGGTAGCTAGGTTAAGTTCTGTGCTTGTACAAATTTTTATACAGGGGAAACAAAATGATGTTCCGAGTAGCAACCAACAGCAAGAACCTAGACCAAATAGTTAACATAATGTTAACTTAGGTTCGGGCGCCCGGACTAAGAATTTTATCTGGATGGCATCAAACGCGATCTGTTGTGACGAGGATAAAGTTTTATCCCCACGAAGGCGCCTGGAACCCTTCCAAGCATCCCGACCAGGGCTATAAATACAACCCTAGTCCAGATGGTTAAGAAGAACACTTCTGATTGATTTTTCTTTAGTTTTGTTTTGTAATTGAGTGCCTTGAATGCTGTAAAGAGACTTCTCCACCTGAAGGAGAGTTTAATGAGCTTTTAACTTCCTTAGATTAACAACCTCCTCGATTATAATCAAGTAAATCCTTTCGTGCCTCTTCTTTTTCAGTCTTTTATTTTGTTTATACAAGTGTTAGTTTGATTAAGCTATGCAAGTTCGAAGAAGGTTTGTTTTTCTTTATAGGGCTATTCACCCCCTCGCTGACTGCCAAGGGACCTACAATTGGTATTAGAGCAGGTTCGCTTCAAGAGGACTAATCGCCAAACGAAGCACACAAGATGGCCGGACCAAGCATCTACCCACCAAAGTTTGAGGTGGAATTCGTGAGCTTGAAGAAAAAGATGAAGGTATTTTTTAAGACATATTTTGATTTACTTTTAATAATGAAATTCAGTTTTGTAGCACCTGAGGGTAAAGAAGAATACCAATGGACGAAGAAGGAGCATGCCGACTTCGTGGCAAACGGCAAAGCAGAGTTCCATCTACTAAGAATCTTACTGCCACAAGAAGTCAACAGGATCGAAACCTACGAGTCAGTAAAGGAGCTCTGGAAGAAATTCTTATAACTACACAAAAGGGCCTCGAAGGTGAAACTCGCGAGATGAGATCTTCTCAGGAATTAGATCAACAACATCAAATTAGAAGAAGGAGAAACTGTTGGACATCTTCACTCAAGAATAAAGGTGTTAGAATGTATACTAAAAGCCTAGCTTTTGGTATAAAACATTTATCTAGAAATAAGAATCACATTGGTCAAATGTCTACATTTGTGATAAATGTAGTTATTCAATTAATTTATATTGTAGATAACATGTTGTGTGGTGTCACACACAGAAAATCATGTTATCAGTACCTTATAAATTATAAACAGTAGCTCACGACCAAGATGGAAAGGAACAAACCATTGGAAGGTCGTAGTGTAATAAGATATTAGTTTATCTTAATTATCTAATTACACTAGTACACTTAGAGTGTATTGAGTAGGACCATTTGAGGTCGTTCCTTTTATACTGACTTTATAAAGGAACAAAGACCTCAGTTATTATGGAAGTGTGTGCTCTTAATCCTAATATAATAACAAGCATATATATTTGATATTTATTTCTTTAATTTATCAATGGGTGAGATTTAGTTCGATAAATCAATAAGCCCGATAAGTTGGGAAATGATATCACTTATAGTGTGTGTTGTTGATTATAGAAGGAAACTGTGTCCTAGTGATCTAGGTTGAGAATGTCCCCAAGAGGAGCTCATAAGGATTGTCATGTTAAACCCTGCAGGTGGACTTAGTCCGACATGACGATGAAGTTGAGTGGTACTACTCTTGGAGCTAGATATTAATTAAGTGAGTTGTCAATAACTTACTTAATTAGTGGACATTTGCTATCTTAAACACAGGGAGACTAACACACTCATAATAAGAAGGAGCCCAAAATGTAATTTGGGATTGGTGCGGTAGTTCAATAATAGTTCTTTAGTGGAATGAATTATTATTGATAAAATTAAGTTGTGTGTTCGGGGCGAACACGGGATGCTTAATTTTATTAGGAGACCAAAACCAATTCCTCCTCTCGGTCCCTATCGTAGCCTCTAGTATATAGAGATTTATACCCACCGTATACCCACCTTCTTACCCATCCAATGGGGTCGGCCAAGCTAGCTTGGAACCCAAGCTAGGGCCGGCCAAGACCAAGTGGATGAGCCATGTAGGTGGCCGCCCAAAGCTTGGGTCCCAAGCTTAGGTGGCCGGCCACTAGAATATTAAAAGGGTTTTTTTATTAAAATTATTTCTTATGTGGATATCATGATTTAAAAGAGAGTTTAAAAATTAAAATTTCCTTTTATAGCTTTCTACAAAAGATTAAGAGAAGAGATTAATCTCTTTCCTTATTTGTAGATTAAAAGGATCGTTTTAATTTTTATTAAAAACTTTTCTTATTTGTAAATCATCCACATGTTTAAAAGAGAGTTTAAAAATTTAAAATCTTTCCTTATTTATTGATTAAAAGGTGGATTTTAAATTTTAAGAAAACTTTACTTTTTAAACATGTTCATTATTTAAAAGAGAGTTTAAAAATTAAATAATCTCTTTTATAAGTTTCTACAAAAGATTAAGAAAAGATTTGATATCTTTCCTTATTTGTAGATTGAAAGAGATTTTAATTTTTAGAGATAACTTTCTTTTTATCCACATGTTTAAAAGAAAGATTTTAATTTATAAAATTTCTTTTTATTAACCAATCATGAAGGGATAAAATTATTGGAAAAATTTTATAAATTTCCGGAAGCAAATAAGGAAGTTTTAATTTGTGTTTAAAATTTTATTTGCTTGGAGATTTGTATAATGGCCGACCATTGTAAATTGAGAAGAGAAAAATTATTTTTAATTAAATAAATTTTCCTTTTCATGGCAAAAGAATTAAGGAAGTTTTTATTTAAATTTCCTTATTTGCCAGACCAAGGATTATAAAAGAGGGGATAGAGGTGCCTTCATGTATGAACAACTCTATTATTTTTCTCCCTCTTTTCTTCCTTGGGTGTGGCCGGCCCTTTCTTTCCTCTCCTCTCCTTTGTGTGGTCGAAACCTTCTCATGGTGGAGATATCTTTGGTGGCCGGAACTAAGAAGGAGAAGAAGGAGAGAAAAGAAGCCTCTTTTCTAGCATCCCTTGGAGCATGGTGGTGGTGGCCGAACCTCTTCATCCTAGGAGAAGTTTTGATGGCCGAAACTTGTAAGGAAGAAGAAGGTGCTAGGTGGTTCTCATCTCGAAAGATCGTTGCCCACACAATGTCCGAGGTTAGAAGAGGAATACAGTAGAAGATCAAGAGGTCTTTCTAAAAGGTATAACTAGTAATTTTTCTTTCCGCATCATACTAGTTATTTTTTGGAAATAATACTAAATACAAGAGACATACGATTCTAGTGTTTTGAATTTATTTTCGATATAGTGTTCTTTTGTTTTTCTTTTCCTTGTGATTTGATTGTTCTTTTTGGTTGACTTAAAGTTATTTTAGGAAATTAAATATTAACTTTCCTTAAAAGGTTTTGTCTAGTCGGTGGTGGTTGCTCTCATATCCAAGAAGGTCATGTGCCTCGCCACGTCAGTACTGGGAATCAATTTTGGAAATTAATATTTAATGGAATTAATAACTTAGGTGATTTGGATCAAACGTGTTAAGTTCCGCAGGAGATCCAATTCAAAACCTAAAAGAACAAATAGATTAAGTTTTGGATCAAACGTGTTAAGTTCCGCAGGCGATCCAAAATTTAATTTAAAAGAACACATGGTAGCTAGGAAAAGGTTCAGACCTTCGTACAAAATTTTTGTACAGTGGAACCTCTAGGTTTTCCGAGTAGCAACCAACAATTGGTATCAGAGCTAGGGTTTTGCCTCTGTGTATTTGGTATTAGTTTAATTATGCACATGTCATACATAATTTAGGCAGGATAATAGTAGGATGTGCTAACTTTGTGGATGCAGGATCCAACTATTATGGCTTATAGTTATTATGTGTGTGATTGGACCCTTGGACATGTCAAGGACATTTATTGTGTGTGCATGATTGTATTATAAAATACAGCAGGAGCTGTATTTAGTTTTATTAGGATTTTATTTTTGATCTAGTTTACATGTACATTCCTTTTATGGAATATAGGATCGATTAATGTAAATTTTATTTTATGTTCGATCTAGTTTACATGTACATTCCTTCGAGGAATATAGGATCAAAATGTAAAATTCTATTTATGTCGCGGATCGAATCTTGCAAAGCGTGGAACCTTCTAAGGACCAGAGGCGCAGCGGAACTAGGAGCAAGATGGATCTGCAAACTGGAACCTCTGTGGCCAAATATGGCAGCAGCTTGGGATGACAACACACGGAGGACAACAAGAGATAAAAGCCATAATAGTTGAAAATTAGATTTTCTATTTATTGCTTTTATATTGTGCTGTGTGTGCATGTTAGTTTACATATTTAGTAGGCTAGGATAGTTAAAATTCCTCATTTATAAATAACTAAGTGGGAGAGGGATTTTAAGTAAATCCCATGGTCTCCATTCTTGGTTTGTAAGTGATGCAAACAAGCTTGCGTTGGCTCGAGTGCCTTCCTCCATAGCGGATGAGCTTGTTTGTGGATCACTATAAGACTTCCATTTTTGGATGACTATAGGAAGTTAATTAAGAGCGTGTGATCTTCCCCAACGGAAGGGGCATAATCTTATTAATGGACTTAGTGTCAAGTAATGGTATACACTTAGACACATCTAATAGTATCCTCCCCATCGGAGTCACTGCTATTATTTGTGTGCCCAAATGATACCAACTATTAATTTTATTTGTCAAAAAGTTAGGTTGACAAGATAATAAAATTAATGGGTTAAAACCCTCCTTTTACAAATGTTGAATTTGTATACGTCCACACTAACGTGGCATGCAAAATTCACGGTGTTTGAGGTGTTGATGAATTTAAATAATATTGTTTGAGGAATCAATGTTATTTTAAATTCAAAAAGTTTTGACCAAATATTTGATCAAAGACAGATCAATTATTAATTTTATTCATCATAAAGTAAAGTTGACGAGATAATAAAATTAATGAATAAAATCTCCTCTTCGATTTTGTATACGTTCACACAATATTCATACAAAATTCATGGGGATTTTTAGGAGTTGATCTTGACCAAATATTTTTGTGATTCTTAGGATTTAAAATGTTTGTCAATCCCCTAGTAGTCATACTATAGAAAAGACTTAGTAGTCCCAATTGTAATGATTAGAAATAGGACTTGGACATTAAGGTAGACTGTCTTCTTAGAATTAAGAACAATATAGGTGTATTTAATTCATTAGTTGAAACATGTTTAGTGGTGTTATCTACCAGAACCTGGAGTGTAGATACAGATACCATTAATCATGTTCGCAATTCATTGCAGGGTTCCAGGAAACCCAGCAACTAAATGAAAATTAAAACACCGTCCACATGGACACTACTGTAAAAATGGTAGCTGTTGCAGTGGGAGATGTTTATCTTTTGATAAGAATAAAACATGGATTTTTGAGTAATTGTCTTTACGCACCAAGTTTAGAAAGAACTAGTTTTCAGTTTCTAAACTATTCAAAGAACTTGATATTCTGTCTCTTTTAATAACAAAGTTGTTATTAAGAAAGAGAGGGAAGTTATCTGTTCTGGTACGTTGGTTGGCAATTTATAAATCCAATAACTCTCATGATGCAACAAATGGAAATTAGTAACACATTTTCTAACTTTAAGAGAAAGTAACCTACGGAAATGAACCAATTATATCTTTGGCATCTAAGGCTAGGTTATATTAACTTGAGTAGGATTCATTGGTAGCTGATGAACTTTTGGGTTCATTAGTAGTGGAAATTTTTTCAACCTGTGAGTCTTACTTGGAAGGAAAAATAACCAAGAAGCTTTTAAGTCTAAGGGGTATGGAGTCAAAGATATATTGAAATTGGTTCATTCTGATTTGTGTGATCCTATGACTATCCAGACAAGAGGTAGTATTGAATATTTCGTCTATTTTATAGACAACTATTCAAGATACAAATAAATTTACTTAATGTACCGCAAGACTAAGTACTTTGATTAGTTCAAAGAGTACAAGACTGATGCGGAGAAATGTTAAAGTAAAAGTCACTATGGTAAGATCGTAGTGGCAAGTACCTCTTGGGAGAATTTAGGAGTCACTTATCAGAAGTAGGGATTCAATCCCAACTAGTACACCCCTACAGAATGGTGTAGTAGAAAGAAGGTATAAGACTCTTATAGAAATAAGGAGATTGATGATGAATTACCAAATTCATTTTAAGGATATGCTCTGGAAACGGAAGTGAACATAGTGCCTTCCAAAGTCATAACTCTCTACTCATATAGAATTGCTGAATAAGCGTAAGCCTATTTTGAAGCATATTCGGATTCAGGTAGTCCAGCACATATGCTGAAGAGAGACAATGATAAGTTGGACAGGAATTCACTTGTTTGTGGGTTATCCTAGAGAAATGAAAGTAGGTTTATAATCTTAAAAATCAGAAGGTCATTATTAGCATCAATGATCAATTTTTAGAAAATGACTATGTAATAAATCACGTGCCCATAAGAAAATTTGTTCTTAAGGAAATAATAAAAGACATGTCTAATCTAGTACCAACTGTACAAGATGAGATGCCACAAGAAAACTGCATCACGTATCACAAATGATACACAATTGCAGATAGTGCCTCGTCGTAGTGGGAGGGTTGTTAGGCAACCTAAAAAGATTCATGTTTTGGGAGAGTTTTTGGACTCGATCCCTGGAGGACATGAACCTGATCTCCGGACATATGATGAAGCACTCCAAGATAAAGATGCAGCATCTTGGCAAAGAGTAATGAATAAAAGAATTAGAATATATGTATTCTAATAAAATCTGGAAGCTTGTAGAACCACCAAATGGTGTAAAAGCCTTTGGGTGTAAAAAGGTCTATATTAGGAAAAGAGGGATAGACAGGAAGGTAGAAACTTTCAAAGCAATGCTTGATGAAAAAGGAAACTTTTTCACTGGTAGCCATGCTTAAGTCTATCCGGATTCTTTTATCTATTTGGCAAGTGGATGTCAAGACAGTATTCCTTAATGGAAGTCTTGAAGAAAGCATCCATATAAAGCAGTCAGAAGGGTTCATTGCAAAGGGCTAAGAGCATCTTGTGTGCAAGCTCAATCAGTCTATGGACTGAGGCAAAGCTTCAAGGTCTTGGAACATCCGGTTTATCAAAGTAATCTGGATCTATGGATTTAGTAACCGGATAAGTCTTGTGTATACAAAAGATGTGATGGAAACGTGGTGGTATTTCTTGTACTATACTTAGATAACATTTTTGGTAGTTGGAAACAATATCAAAATGTTATCAGAAGTAAGGGTATGGTTGTCCAAACAATTCGATATAAAGGACTTGGGAGAATGTATATATTCTTGAGATCAAAAGTAATAAGGGATTGCAAGAAAAGAATATTTTACTTATCCCAAGCTTCATACATTGGAAAAATCCTTACTCATTTTTAGCATACAAAACTCTAAGAAAGGTTTCTTACCTTTTCAGGATGGAGTAACTTTATCTAAAGATATGTCTCTGTAGACATCAAAGGAGATAAAGGAAATAAAGGCAGTTCTTTATGCTACGGCTGTTGGAAGCCTAATGTATGCTATGCACGAGATCAGAAATCTATTTTGCCAAGAGCATAGTTAGCAGATATCAAAGAAACCCTGGAGTGGACTGCAGTAAAGCATATATTGTAGTACCTTAGAGGCACTAGAGATTATATGCTAGCTTACAAGGCAGTTAATTTAGTCCTTGTGGGTTGCATGGATTTTGACTTCCAATCGGATAGGGACAATAATAAGTCAACCTCGGGGTTTTGTGTTTACTTTAGGAGGAAAAGTCATAACTATGGAAGAGTGATAAGCATAAGTGTTTTTCTGGACTCCACCATAGAAGCTGAGTATATGGCAAGCCTCTGAGGTAGCCATAAAAGCTGAATGACTCAATAACCTCAAGATAGACTTAGATATGATTTCTGGTTTGTCCAAAGATTATTACAATTTATTGTAATAATATTGGTGCAGTAGCAAACTCGAAGAAACCATAAGTCTATAAGGCAAGTAAACACAATAGAGCGCAAGTACCACCCAATACGAGAAATCGTATAAACGAGGAGAAGTTGTTGCCGCCTAGATTGCGTCAGATGATAACCTAAGGTCCTTAAGGCAAGAGCTTTTTGAAAGACATGGGAATCAGATGTATGGCAGCAAATATGACAGCTTAGTCTTTTAGTATAAGTGGGAGATTGTTAGAATGTATACTAAAAGCCTAGCTTTTGGTATAAAACATTTATCTAGAAATAAGAATCACATTGGTCAAATGTCTACATTTGTGATAAATGTAGTTGTTCAATTAATTTATATTGTAGAAAACATGGTGTGTGGTGTCACACACAGAAGATCATGTTATCAGTACCGTATAAATTATAAACAGTAGCTCACGACCAAGATGAAAAGGAACAAACCATTGGAAGGTCGTAGTGTAATAAAATATTAGTTTATCTTAACTATATAATTACACTAGTACACTTAGAGTGTATTGAGTAGGACCATTTGAGGTCGTTCCTTTTATACTGACTTTATAAAGGAACAAAGACCTCAGTTATTATGGAAGTGTGTGCTCTTAATCCTAATATAATAACAAGCATATATATTTGATATTTATTTCTTTAATTTATCAATGGGTGAGATTTAGTTCGATAAATCAATAAGCCCGATAAGTTGGGAAATAATATCACTTATAGTGTGTGTTGTTGATTATAGAAGGAAATTGTGTCCTAGTGATCTAGGTTGAGAATGTCCCCAAGAGGAGCTCATAAGGATTGTCATGTTAAACCCTGCAGGTGGACTTAGTCCGACATGACGATGAAGTTGAGTGGCACTACTCTTGGAGCTAGATATTAATTAAGTGAGTTGTCAATAACTTACTTAATTAGTGGACATTTGTTATCTTAAACACAGGGAGACTAACACACTCATAATAAGAAGGAGCCCAAAATGTAATTTAGGATTGGTGCGGTAGTTCAATAATAGTTCTTTAGTGGAATGAATTATTATTGATAAAATTAAGTTGTGTGTTCGGGGCGAACACGGGATGCTTAATTTTATTAGGAGACCAAAACCAATTCCTCCTCTCGGTCCCTATCGTAGCCTCTAGTATATAGAGATTTATACCCACCGCATACCCACCTTCTTACCCATCCAATGGGGCCGGCCAAGCTAGCTTGGAACCCAAGCCAGGGTCGGCCAAGACCAAGTGGATGAGCCATGTAGGTGGCCGGCCAAAGCTTGGGTCCCAAGCTTAGTTGGCCGGCCACTAGAATATTAAAAGGGTTTTTTTATTAAAATTATTTCTTATGTGAATATCATGATTTAAAATAGAGTTTAAAAATTAAAATTTCCTTTTATAGCTTTCTACAAAAGATTAAGAGAAGAGATTAATCTCTTTCCTTATTTGTATATTAAAAGGATGGTTTTAATTTTTATTAAAAACTTTTCTTATTTGTAAATCATCCACATGTTTAAAAGAGAGTTTAAAAATTTAAAATCTTTCCTTATTTATTGATTAAAAGGTGAATTTTAAATTTTAAGAAAACTTTACTTTTTAAACATGTTCATTATTTAAAAAGAGAGTTTAAAAATTAAATAATCTCTTTTATAAGTTTCTACAAAAGATTAAGAAAAGATTTGATATCTTTCCTTATTTGTAGATTGAAAGAGATTTTAATTTTTAGAGATAACTTTCTTTTTATCCACATGTTTAAAAGAAAGATTTTAATTTATAAAATTTCTTTTTATTAACCAATCATGAAGGGATAAAATTATTGGAAAATTTTTATAAATTTCCGGAAGCAAATAAGGAAGTTTTAATTTGTGTTTCAAATTTTATTTGCTTGGAGATTTGTATAATGGCCGGCCATTGTAAATTGAGAAGAGAAAAATTATTTTTAATTAAATAAATTTTCCTTTTCATGGCAAAAGAATTAAGGAAGTTTTTATTTAAATTTCCTTATTTGTCAAGACCAAGGATTATAAAAGAGGGGATAGAGGTGCCTTCATGTATGAACAACTCTATTATTTTTCTCCCTCTTTTCTTCCTTGGGTGTGGCTGGCCCTTTCTTTCCTCTCCTCTCCTTTGTGTGGCCGAAACCTTCTCATGGTGGAGATAGCTTTGGTGGCCGGAACTAAGAAGGAGAAGAAGGAGAGAAAAGAAGCATCTTTTTTAGCATCCCTTGGAGCATGGTGGTGGTGGCCGAACCTCTTCATCCTAGGAGAAGTTTTGATGGCCGAAACTTGTAAGGAAGAATAAGGTGCTAGGTGGTTCTCATCTCGGAAGATCGTTGCCCACACAACGTCCGAGGTTAGAAGAGGAATACGGTAGAAGATCAAGAGGTCTTTCTAAAAGATATAACTAGTAATTTTTCTTTCCGCATCATACTAGTTATTTTTGGAAATAATACTAAATACAAGAGGTATACGATTCTAGTGTTTTGAATTTGTTTTCGATATAGTGTCCTTTTGTTTTTCTTTTCCTTGTGATTTGATTGTTCTTTTTGGTTGACCTAAAGTTATTTTAGGAAATTAAATATTAGCTTTCCTTAAAAGGTTTTGTCTAGTCGGTGGTGGTTGCTCCCATATCCAAGAAGGTCATGTGCCTCGCCACGTCAGTACTGGGAATCAATTTTGGAAATTAATATTTAATGGAATTAATAACTTAGGTTATTTGGATCAAACGTGTTAAGTTCCGCAGGAGATCCAAGTCAAAACCTAAAAGAACAAATAGATTAAGTTTTGGATCAAACGTGTTAAGTTCCACAGGCGATCCAAAATTTAATTTAAAAGAACACATGGTAGCTAGGAAAAGGTTCAGACCTTTGTACAAAATTTTTGTACAGTGGAACCTCTAGGTTTTCCGAGTAGCAACCAACAAAAGGAACTCATCACCGGACTCACGAATCTTGGAGAAAAGGTAAGCAACCGAGATTCGCTAAGGTACGCACTTAATGCATTTCCTATGACTATTGAATGGACATCATTAGTAGATGCCTATTATATATCTAAGGATCTAGAATCAAGTACTTTAGAAGAATTATTTTCAACATTTGAAGTTCATGAAGCAAGATGTGCAGATCTGAAGAATGAGCCAAAGCACAACATTGCTTTAAAGGTAAAAATGGGCAAACGAGATTCTGAATCTTCTCTCGATGACGACGAAACAACATTGATGGTAAGAAAATTTTAAAAATTATTTAAAACTAAGAAATTTAATCAAGTGCAGGGCACAAGAAGAAAAAGAAAAGTAAAATGCTACCACAGCAATGAAGAAGGACATGTAAAAGATAACCATCCAAAGTTGAAGAACAAGGACAATGAAAAGAACAAGAAGCCAACACAGACCAAGTATAATCTAAAAACAACGTGGGATGAAACATCATCCGAATCAGAGATAGAAGCCCTCGCCAGACTTGCGCTAGTGGCAAGTCACCAAGAAGATGAAGACAAAGGAAGTTCGTCCGAAATGAGCATCGAGAGCATCAATGAAGGGAGAGCGACATCGGAAGAAAGCAACACTTTAGGGGGAGCATCAGATTACGGGATCGACAAGGTAAGATAGGTACAGTCTCTTCCTCCTGACAAGTTATTTCAGTTTGTAAAATATTATCAAAAAAATTGTTGTAAGTTAGAAAAAGAAAATAAGAAATTAAAATCAACCTTAGCTGGTTTTTGTCAATTAAAAGACTTCGGCAAAGTAAAAATAGAAAATGACAAATTAAAAATAGAAATAGAATACTTGAAAAATCATGCATGCTCAAATAATTAAAATATTAGGAGATATAATAGTTTAAACTGATATTTTAAATATCATAAGGGCTAAATTAGGAAAATATCATAGAAATACATTCCTAAAAAAATTTTGATTAATCATGTAGGAAGGAACCTATTTTAGGTTCCAAAATCCATTTAGATTAATTATTTTTTGGCTTGTAGATAGAAAGTTAAATATTTAATTTTTTTAAAAGGTTTTATCTAGAAAAACTCCGCCCATGATGACCGGTCATGACCGGTCCCAAGCCGGATAAAGGAGGAGGGTTGCGTTAGGTTGCCAGCCAGCGTCAAACTATGACAAATATTCAATGAATGAATCCATTAAACTATTGTGGTAATGCTAGGTTGTTTTCCGGAAGGAACGCGTTGTAGGGTCCGACTGTAACGTCTCGGCAAGGACCGCTACATCTCCAGAACTCGGGTGTATTGATAAATATGCAAGAGTTCGCGTTACAGGGTCCGACTGTAACGTCTCAGCAAGGACCGCTACATCTCCATGAGAATTTGGGTGTAGTGTTAAATAGGCAAAAGTTCTCACACCATAGGTTAGATAAGAACAAATATTATAGGAAAACTAATAATCTAATATTTGGAACATGGAATATAGGAACTCTCACTAGTAAATCAATGGAGGTAGTAGATATGATGATTAGGAGAAAAATTAACATTTTGTGTGTTCAAGAGACAAAATGGATAGGCGAGAAGGCAAAGATGATAGAGAACTCGAGTTTTAAGTTATGGTACACTGAAAAAAGTAAAGCAAGAAATGGAGTGGGTGTCATTGTAGATAATTTGTTAAAGGATGAAGTTGTAGGAGTAGTTAGAAAAGGGGATAGAATTATAGCCCTTAAGATAATAGTGGCGAAAGAAACTATGAACATAATTAGCGTATATGCACCACAAGTAGGATTAGATGAAGCTACCAAATCAAGGTTTTGAGAGGACTTAGATGAAATATTATAAAATATTCCACCAAATGAAATGATTTTAATAGGAGGTGATTTAAATGGGCATGTCGGAGTGAAAAATGAGGAATATGAGAGAGTACATGGAAGTTATGGGTTTGGAACGAGGAATGAGGAAGGGAAAACTATATTAGATTTTGCGATAACATATAATCTTATATTAGCTAATACGTTTTTTAAGAAAAGAGAAGAACACTTAGTCACATTCAAAAGTGAGAATAATAAATCACAAATTAACTTTCTTATGGTTAGGAAGAAGGATAGAAAGATTTGTAAATATTGCAAAGTCATCCCTGGAGAAAGCTTAACTACCCAACATAGGGTAGTAGTGTTGGATATACGCCTCAAACATAGTATCAATAGAAAGAAAATATATACAATTCCTAGAATTAAGTGGTGAAAGTTAAAGGATGAGAAACAAAATATATTTAAGGAGAAGGTAGAAGTACAAGCATTAGGTGAAATATACGATGATTCTAATACAACATGGGATAAGATGGTATCAAAGTTGAAAATAGTAGCTAAGAGTGTACTCAGTGAGTCAAAGGGACATGCACCACTAAGTAAAAAATCTTGGTGGTGGAATGAGAAAGTACAAGAGAAAGTGAAGGAAAAATGAATAGTTTATAAGGAATTATATATTTGTAAGAACGAGGAAAACTTAAAAAAATATACAATAGCCAAGAAAGAAGCTAAGAAAGTAGTGAGTGAAGCAAAAAATGAAACTTTTGAACGGTTATATCAAAAATTGGATACAAAAGAAGGGGAAAGAGACATTTATATAATAGCTAAAGTGAGAGAAAGGAAAACAAGAGATCTTAGCTAAATAAAATGTATTAAAGATGAATATAATAGGGTATTAGTAAATGATGGAGAAATAAAAGAGCGGTGGAAGAGGTATTTTCATCAACTTTTTAATGAATGTTTAGGTGACCAACTTAACTTAGGTAATTTAATTTTTATCGTAGAATTCAAACTTCAGAAGTAAAACAAACTTTAAATGAGATGCACAATGGAAAAGTCGTTGGACCAAATGATATTCCGATGGAGGTATGAAAGTGCTTAGGGAAACAAGGTATTGAATGACTTACAAAATTATTTAACATGATATTGAAAACTAAAAGAATGTCTGATATAAGAACAAGGGAGACAAACAAAATTGTGCAAACTATAGGGGTATTAAACTAATGAGTCATTCTATGAAACTTTGGGAAAAAGTAATAGAAAAAAGATTAAGGAAGGAGACCACAGTGACAGAAAATCAATTTGGGTTCATGCCTGGAAGGACGACAATAGAAGCTATACATCTCCTTAGACAATTAATTGAAAAACATCGAGAGCAAAAACAAGATCTACACATGGTATTTATTGACTTAGAAAAAGCTTATGATAGAGTCCCGAGAGAAATTATATAGAGAATTTTAGAAAAGAGAGGTGTTAGCGTAACATATATTGAACTAATTAAAGATATGTATGAGGATGTAACGACCAGAGTAAAGACTTCAGGCGGAGTAACTGAAGCATTTCCAATAAAGATAGGGTTACATCAAGGATCAACCCTAAGTCCCTATCTTTTTACACTAATTATGGACGAACTCACTGCGCACATTCAAGACATAGTACCATGGTGCATGTTGTTTACAGATGATATTATTTTGGTAGATGAGACACGTGAAGGAGTAAATGCTAAGCTAGAATCTTAGAGGGAAACACTAGAAGGGAAAGATTTTAAGCTTAGTAGATTAAAGACAAAATATATGGAATTTAAGTTTAGCAATATTAGAAGTAATGATACCATTATTAAGATAGGAGAGGACGAGTTGTCCAGAATCGAGAGATTTAAATATTTAGGATCATTTTTACAAAATGATGAAGGGATTGAGAGAGACGTCTTACATAGAATACAAACAGGATGGGTGAAATGGAGAGGAGCGTCGGGTGTTTTATGTGACCGTAAAGTACCTCTTAAACTTAAAGGTAAGTTCTATAAAACCGCTGTTAGACCTACTATGTTATATGGAGCTGAATGTTGGGCTATGACTCGAGCACATGAGCATAAGATGAGAGTTGCAGAGATGAGGATGTTAAGGTGGATGTGTGGGCATACGATTATGGACAAAATAAGGAATGCGAGCATTAGAAAGAAAGTCGGAGTTGCATCTATTGAGGACAAACTCCGAGAGACATATTTAAGATGGTACGGACATGTACTTAGACGACCAATAAATGTTCCAGTTAGGCGATGTGAAACTATGATAAACATGCATATCAAACGAACAAGAGGAAGACCAAAAAAGACTTGGTTAGCAACAATAAAACAAGATAAAATTTATTTAAATATAGATGATGATATAAAAGGAGATAGAGCTCAATGGCGTAAAAGGATTCATACAGCCGACTCCACCTAGTGGAAAAAGGCTTGGTTGTTGTTGTTGTTGTTGTTTTGTCTAGAAAGTGGTTGTTGCTCCAATATCCAAGAAGGTCTAGTACATCGCTACAGCCTGAAAGCTAATTATTAAAATAAATATTTAATTGACTAACTTTTAAGAAATTAGTTTTTATAAAAAATACTTTCAATTGTTTGTCAAAAATTTTATTAGAAATTATTTAAAAGTTAATTTTTCGAGAATTTTATTACTTAACTCTACAAAAATTTTCAAATGTTAAAATTTTCTGGATGTTTAATTTTTTTGTACTCTTTTTGGCTTAAATATGTTTTAAAAAAATTTAAAACTTTATTATTTTTTTTATTGTTCCTTAAACTTTTTTATTGTTGTTATGTAGAATTTTTTAATGTATCCCATTTTTAATGTGATCAAAAGGAGAAGTTGTAAAGATTAACTCTAGGGGGAGGGTAGTACAATTTTTTTAAAATTTTTATACTTACAAATTTTATCACTATTATTTTATTACTATTATTTTTATGGTTTATCCTAACTTAACTTGGGTTTGTTTACATAAAAAATGAGGAGATTGTAAGTACCCCAAGGTAGTTTTGATGTGATCAACCAAGTCAGGTTAGGTCCTGTTGATTTTTAACCCATGTGTCTAAGTGTACAGGAATTTAGGAGCATAGGAAGTCGAGCAAAAGATGTAACTAGCGAGAAGGATGGCACGGGAGAGAGCCGACGAGCTCAATGCGTCCGAGAGACGAGATGCTACGGAAGAGTACGCGGGCGGACAAGAAGGAGGCACACAGCGTTTCCAAAGGACAAGAAGCCGGAGCAGAAGATTTCTCAAAGGCTAAAAAATGGGTTCAAGTGAGCCCTATTCCGGATGACCGAAATCACCCAAGCAAGCGGAGTTGGAGTCAGACCCGGAGCGGAAGACCCCGACCCAAGTGAGCGGAACCGGAGCAAGAACTTTGACCAAACAGTTAACATAATGTTAACTTAGGTCCATGCGCCCGGATCAAGAGTTTTATCCGAATAATGTCAAACGAGATCTCTTATGACGAGGATAAAGTTTTATCCCCCTGGAGACACCTGGAACCCTTCTAGGTGCCCCGACCAGGGCTATAAATATAGTCATGGTCCAGATGGTTAAGAACAACACTTGTGATTGATACTTCTTTAGTTTTGTTCTATAATTGAGTGCTTTGAATACTGTAAAGAGGCTTTTCTGCTTGAAGAAGATTTTAGTGAGCTTTCAACTTCTTTGGATTAACAATCTCCCCTATTGTAACCAAGTAAACCCTTTCGTACCTCTTCTTTTTCAGTCTTTTATTTTGTTTATGCAAGTGTTAGTTTGATTAAGCTATGAAAGTTCGAGGAAGGTTTGTTTTTCTTTGTAGGGCTATTCGTCCCCCTCTAGCCGGCCGCCAAGGGACCTACATTCTCAACCCTAGGATTTCGCCCGACGTCCTCGACCTGCCAAGACTTTGTCTGTCCCACAGACCAGAACTTCATTGCCTAGCTATAGCCAGGACTTTCCACCTGCCTAGTGTCCACTAGAACTTCCTTTGCCTAGCGTCAATTAGGACTTTCACCTTACCTAAAATTACTTAGGACTTTCCTGCACACTTAATTAAACTTATTAGATCACAACACAACTTAACTTTAAATTTTTGTCAAATATCAAAACATAAGTTTGATTAGCTGATGCTTCCAGTACCAACATTTTTTACAGTATTCGGACCGTCCGGTTCTGATTTTGAGTTTCTCTGAAACCCTATGTCAGATCGATGCCTACTATTCCCTCAACCAAAAATGCATTTCCACTGGGTCTCTCTTCTAGTTGCTTATCTCCACTTACCAATTACAGACTTCCTTAATGTCAGGTCTCTTGACCCACCAGGATTTTCTGTCAGATCTCAATTAATCTAAACTTCAGCCAGTTGTCAACCCAATTGGACTTTTTCCAGCCATATCTTAACCAATCGAGACTTTGTGTCAGTTATCAACCTAGCTAGACTTCAAGCTGGTGTTTCAATACTCTAGACTTATCAAGTTCATATCATGCACAATTGGTAAAAGGATTAGATCACAACATAATCTAACTTTAACTTTTGTCATACATCAAAATCTAAGTTTGATCATTAGTACAACCTACACCAACATTTACATATCTCCACAATGATATAATAATATCCACTTTGGGCATAAACCCCCATGAATTTATTTTTAGATTCTACCCAAAAGGTCTCATACTAATGAAGATATCTTTCATCTTATAAATCCATGATCTTTTCCATGTATTTTCATTAAGTTTGATTGTATTCCCAATAATCCTCCACCCTCAAAAGAAGGACTACTATTATTCTCATGGTCCAAGCCTTCCCTCAAGCATCCAGTCACCCTTGATCTGTTCTGAGCCTCCCCTCAAGCATCGAATCACACTATTGACCTGCTCTAGGTCTCCCCTCATGCATCTGATCATTCAAGATCACTCCTCTCCTTTAAAACTTTTTCACCACCTATAGTTCACTCCCCTAAGGTTTTCGCCAAGCATTTGGTTACCTTTGACCTAATTAGACTTTTAACATCTAGGGTCTCACTCCCCTAGGATTTTCACCAAGCATTCAATCACCCTTGATATTCAAGGCCATTATTCCATCCACTTGCCTTGATCTCGACTATGACTCTGATACCATTTGTTAGGATGAAAAAATTCACATATCTTCACAATGGTATGATATTATCCACTTTGGATCCAAGCCCTCATTGATTTATTTTAGGGCCTACCCAAAATGCAGCATACCAATAGAGATATCTTTTATCTAATAAACTCATAATCTTTTCCACATATTTTCAATATGGGACTTTAATTGTATTCCAAACGGGAACCTCTATTATGATGTTGGAAATTTAAGATGAATAGATATTGAGAAAAAAAATTTAATGTGTGCTAAAGGGGGATAATGTAGGATTTAAGTTAGAAAACTCACATTCATACTTTGACATGAGAAAAAATGATGAAGAACTAGGGTTGTAAACAAGACAAGTCGAGTTAAGCTTTGGGGTGTCCAAGGTTATTTAATAAAATAACTGAGTTGAGACAAGCCTAGCTTAAAATAAACTAAGCCTTTGAAATGACTGTTCAAGTTTAGTTTGGTTTATTTTTTATGAACTTGAGATTGTTTGAAACTTGGCTTGAGCTTGGTTTGTTTAGATGTTATTGAGCTCTCAATTCAAGCTTGGCTTGAGCTTGGTTCAAGCTTGGTTTGTTTAAATGTTATCAAGCTCTCAATTCAAGCTTATTTGATTATTTAAAACTTTTACTTGTTTGATTAGTTATTAAGCTTGATATGTCAAACTTATTTGTTTATTTTATTTATTTATTTTTTAATTTATATTAATAAGAGTTTTATTAATGAATATGGTCTGTGAATATTGTTTACGAACATTGTTCATGAATATTAACGAGCTGAACATATATGTGTCCAAGCTTATTTATTTAATTTAACGAGTTCTTTAAGGTTGTTTATTTAATTGATCTAGTGTATATTGAACGAATATAAATAAGTTATTACCAAGCCGAAGACCAAGCTTGTTCACAAACGTTTGGTTCATTAACAGTCATATGAAAAAGAAAAGTTGGACTAATGAGTTTGCCTAACTTAAACATATTGTCAAATATTAAAAAAGAGAGATTGTTGGTACAATTGATCTTAAGTCAAGGTTGACCAAGCTTGGATTGACTTAAGTTTGGATTTCAATATTTGATCAATTTCAAAAAGGATTATTTCTATTCCATGACAAGCTAAGCATGAAGAGTCCCCAAGTATGAAGGGTCCCTAAGCTTCTTGCAAAATAAAAACAAGTAAATTAGCAAAAGACATTAAAAGATATTGGTCGCTTGATAAATAAGTGTATGCATATAGTTGTTGATATTTATGTATTGGTATTTCATCTATATTAGAATAATCAACTGTATTAATTGTATCATGAACCATTAATTGTATTATAATATCATTAGTTGTTAAATCCCCAATAACAGTTGTGCCAGATAATGAACCACCAAAAGACTCAATTGTTTCATACAAATAAGATTTTTCATGATAGTACCATTAATTGTAGTAATTTGACACAAAATCATTTCTACATATATGTACTTTCATGGCATCCTCATCATTGAAGACTTTATTTCTACATTTGTAATGATTACACGGGCATCGTAACTTGACATCATCCATACATTTTGGATGATCTTTAACAAAGTTCACAAACTGTTTAGCTACAATAATAAAATCATTTCTAATAAATATATTTTCTAATCGATTGTACATCTAAATTTTGTTCATATACATTATTCCCTAATAAGACTACAATTAACAATATTATTAAACTTATACAATTTGAATTAAGCTTAAATAAAATAATCAAACATAATACTATAATAATAGTAATAGCATGCACCCTCATTAAGCTTAATTATAACTCTTAATTTAAATTTAATTTTGAAAGTCATTGCTTCGCACTATATTTATATTAAACTTTATTAAATCATATAAGTTGTTAAATCTAGTGAGAGCATCATGAGCCTAACATCTTTGTATCATATTAAACTTTAAGAATTTGTATTGAATTACTTATAATCAATTTCAAGTTGTCTAAATATTATTTTAAGTGTATGTTTAGGTTTTATTTCTTCTAATGTGTATTTGATAAGGTTTGGGGTGATAATTCATACTATAAGAAGTCAAATAAGAATATAAAATATATGAGTTGCTAAAACTATTAAATAGATGGTTAAAAATATAACTTGCTTTCGCACATATTGAATTTGCTTTTTAGATGATAAGAAACATCAAATTTCGTTATAATTAGGACCATTAGTAAGAACTACATAAATCATAAAAAATCTAGATCTCAGATGAGACAAATAATATATATTATCATGCAATTAGTATCCAAGAAACATATAAATCACAGATATAATTTTAAACTGTAATCTTTGTAGAAGTCTTATTTGTAATAGTCATGAACTATCTTTTATGTTCCAACCAAAGAAAATGAGCTCTAAAAATAATATGGATGTAAATATACTAATATTAAAATAACAAAATGATTATACCATATTATAGATCAAAATACTAAATTAACCTACATATAAATTCAACCATTTAAAATATCATATAGGTATTGTTTAATAAATTATACCTGAAGATGAGCCGCTCGAGAGGAGAAGAAAATGCAGTATAATACAAAACATAAACAAAAATAACTAAAATCAATCACAAACAATCATAATAAAGGAGCAACTTAGCTTTTGCGGTAAGTCGAGCTAGTAGCTGCGACCTCGCGGTCGGCCAAGTTCGCAGCCAGACCAAGCTAGCGGCCGCAAGCTCACGATTGGCCAAGCTAGTGGTTGCGAGCTGGTGGCTGTGAACTAGCGGCCAGCCAAGCTAACGATCGTGAGCTGGCGATTGGCAGTTTGGCCAGCCGCAAGCTGGCACTAAGCTGGCAGTGCCAGCTTCACCGACCGTGAGCTCACGGGCAGCAAAATAGCGAGAGACGACGGAGAGAGAGGGGCGTACCTAGATTAGAGATGTCGCCGGAGAGAGAGGACACCGAAGAGAGAGACACTGGAGCTGATCGTTGAGATTGTTGAGATAACCGTTGGAAGAGGGGTCGGGAAGGGAAGAGGAGTTGCGCGCGTTAGAAAAATTAGGGCTCAGTCGTAATTTTTTATCCCCAATCTATTGACGGAATATCAATTTCGTCGGTAGACCCAAGATGGAAAATTAAGGCTCTTCCACGGGCATAACCCCTCTTCCATTCCCAATGGAATTGAGATTCCATAGGGCATTCCCGTCAGAATCTCAATTCCATTAGTAACTTATTAATCGATTAAATATTTCTATACAATAAATTACCAACAGAATCTCATTTATGTCTTTGATTATCGATGGAATCACAATTCCATCAGAGTTTTCCGACGGAATACCAATTTTGTTGTAAGGCCCAACGGAATACAATTCCGTCGGTATTTCTGTCGCTATTCTCGGATTTTCATGTAGTGCTCTATTATGCAATAATACCATTGTTTGGGCAAATGTAATTTAATTACCTGATAACAGAAAACTAGTGCAACTTATCTTCTAAATAATTTACCTCCATTGCCATATAATTAACCTCTCGATTACCTGATAGGTTCTGTCTTTAGTTATCAATTTGATTATTTAAATACCTCCAATGACCTCAATCTCATGTCAAAATTTTCATTTGAGTTTCATCTTCCTCTTCAGCTTCATGAATTGCACCCATCAATTTACCTATTCCTCTTCCATCTTCTTACTCCTCTTCCAATTCTTCCTCAATTCTTATCTTTCTTTTTCTCCCTCTTCCTATAATCGGTCAAGCCCTCTTTACCCCCTGAAGAGTAAAAGGACAATTCTCTATTTAGTTGGACATGTTTTAATGAGGTTTATCTGCACATGATTAAGTGATCAGGTCTTCTTACTTATGCCTGAGGGACTCCACCTAAGCTTAGCCATCTTCTGTGCTTTTAGTAGATCATGTAATTAGAATTGATTCCTCGTCTTTGGCAAGGTTGGTTAAGTGGTTAAGTGAGAATTTCTTGTCTATTCTTAAGTATCAAGAGGCCCGAGATAAGCACACATTTTGAGTTTGATTGCCCTCAAGCTTAATTTTATATCCCTGCACCTTCTGATTTTAACAACCTATATATGCACCCTCTTCTAAACCAAATTCCATCACCTTTAAAAAATATGTTAAGGACCAACTAATTATAAAATTATTAGCTAAATGATGGGTTTTCAAAATCCAATTAATTTTTTTCCCACCATGCATGTGATCATGCAAACCTATTTCGCTGATTTATTTCCCCTTGTTTCGTATCTCCTCCGTCATAGCCATGAACAACTTTGCTATCTCACCCTAAATTGCAATCCCAGTCACTGAAATAATAAAATAATTAATATATACTTATACTATTAAGACTTGGTTCGACATTTCAAAGGGACTTGGATTGAATCTATTTGTACCTTATGTGGACTTTAGCCAATTCTTAGCTAAGAGGATTATGAATATCTCAGACCATCACGAGAGAGATAAATCATGGTAATCGAGAAAGCAAGTGGTGGTGAGGTAAGTTGCACAGGATCCGTGGATTTACACCCCGACAGTCCTATGGTTCAACCCCACGATCTCATGTGGTAAGCATATAATCACTTATCATCTCGGATGACCCGTGAGATCGGATGGATTATTGAATGATATATTCTCTATATATATCTAAAGAGAGAAAAAGAGAGAGAATTTTTAACCTACATATCCTTATCCTATATATTTTTAAACACCCCTCGTATGTTTGGATGTTCGGATATATCAAAACCAAGGAAACTTAATTTTGCTAAACACAAGTAAAAAAAAAGGGCATTTACACTTAATTTATAGAAAGAACATATTCTTACTAATTAGCCTTTACCCCGTACTTTATCTATTCATGAAGTTTAAAACAAATTAAAGAGAGTTTATATCATTAAACTTCTTTTGACTTCTAACATTAATAACCTGATAAAACTATAGCATCATCTTAATGCCTTCTATAAAACTAGCTTAAAATAACAGAATTCAAAATTTTCCATCATTTTTAAAGTCGATATCTTATGATAAAACTGGTAATAACAAGATTAAAGGAGTAGCTAAAAGGACAGTTAAAAGATACTGGTAAAAAGAGTTTTTATATTTCATCAATCTTATCAATAATTTTTAGTCCAAGAAAAAATTACAAAATTATTTGGGTAGGTTTGATTTCATATTTTATCGTTAAACAGTCTAATCAAACTAGAACAGAATTTACAGTTGAGAAATAATGCTCTTACTATGTGAAATAACATGCATCTATAAAATTGCAATTAGACATCGAATTCCGATAACAGAATCTCTGTGAATGAAAGGGAAAACCCGAAAAAACAAAAGGAAAAATGCATATGTGTGCAAGAGAGAGAGAGGAGAAGAGTGATGCATCTATAAAATTGCAATTCGACATCGAATTCCAATATCAAAATCTCTGTGAATGATAGGGCAAAACCGAAAAAAAAAAACAAAAGGAAAAATGCATCTGTGCAAGAGAGAGAAGAGAAGAGTGATCGGTGCGCAGTTGATTTCAGGTAGGTGGAGGGAGGTCGGAGAAATCCCACCGATCGCCGCCGTCGATCACCGCCGCCCAAACAACCAACAAGTTGCTCGCGGCCGCCAGAAGAATAAGGAAACATATGATGCTTATCCTTACCTTCCTGCAAAACGCTGAATCCCACCGCTGATCTCTCTCGCCTTCGATGGCCTCCAGGAGAGCGCACAGAAGCGTCTCCGATCGGCCGTTGACGTCCGTCGACTCCATCAGTTCGCGCAGAGCCTTCCGCAGTCGATCCACCAACTCCTCCTCCGGTCGAATCTCCTGCTCCGTCGCAGTCCTCACGATGATGTTGGAGGATCCGTGAGATCCTTCCCCCTCCGATTCGATCTGAAAGGGACGAGAAATCTGCGAATCACAAAACAGGGAAATCCGCGAGCAAAGCAAACTTGGAACCAGAATTAGGGATTCGAGCTCACCTGCGTCGGATCCTCGACGATGCTGCTCGCCTCAGGGGAAAAATCCAACAGATCGCCGCAGTCTTCGAGGGTTTCCTCCGGCACCGTCGAGAAGGGGAAGCTCAAGCGTCTGGAGACGATCTACGGCGAGTAGGCGACCAAGGCGAGTAAGGGAGAGCGAGGAGAGGAGATGGACGAGATCAGGGTTCGGGGGAGTACCTTCGGAGGCTGTGGAGGGGTTTCCTTCGGCCGTCCGCCGCCGTGGAACGCCGGCTGCGGAGATCGCCTCGGAGTCTGGAGGGCGGAAGGCTTCATCGCTGTCGGTGGAGAGCGGAGGGAAAGCAAAGCAATCGTTCGAAATCTGAAATCATTTATGTAGGCCTTGTTCGCCACTGGGCTGGGCCTACTGTGGATTGTTTTTTATAGGCCTCTGTTAGCGTAAATTAGACACTATTTTCAGTTTGCCCCTGTAGGTTATCGACAATTATGATTCACTCCCACATTTTAGTAACTAAAATGATTTAGATGAAATGAAAAAAAACAGAGATATGATTCAGATGATACTAGATGAATGACCTTCCTCTCTAGCTTGTCTATTATTAGATAAATTAGAAATACAATTTATACACACTCAAAAGTTGATATTCATAAGATATTTTTTAATATCATCATTACATGTTGCAAGGATTTGATTTGAAATTTCTAATAGACAATGAAAGTCAAGGTAAAATTTACTCTTCTTTTCTTATTACAGAGTTTTCTTTTATCTACTCACTAATATATTTCATTATCAACAATAAGAATAGATTTTTTGATGTATTAAGAAAAAAATAATTAAGAATTAATACATAATCTAGAAGCATACTAAGTAATAAGCACCAACTGTAATGGAGAAATAGATCAAAACAGGAAAAAAAAAAAAGCATAACAATCAAAAGCAACAACTGTCGGATGTTGATATGTGAAGCACGGTATGCTTTGAATCATCCTTATCGTATATTCGTTCAATCAGCTCGTGTCAATTCACCCTCAACCGGCTCTTGGACGACGAGGAAGTAGAATTATCATCTTCATCAGTGATTTAGATGGAATCTCATTTTAAAATTTTTCTTTTTAAATTTTAAAAAATTATTGAAAAACTAAATACATAGTAAAAAAAATTAAATAAAAAAACACACAGTTGAAAATAAATATGCGAGTTAATTTTATTTAGTTTGAAGTCTTTGACGACTCTTATTTTAAGACTTACGATCCCTTGGATCATATCGATTGGAAAATCTATCAATTTTTCATCCAAAAAATCATCGGACAACGAGATCAATTACAGAAATGAGGAAGGTATAATAATAATTGAAAATACACTTTTATTGACATTTATAGTAGTTATAGTTCATAATTCAAGGTCGGTGTCACTCTAACTGCTATAGTTAGGCGTAGCAGGATCGTAGTAGAGCGGTAGCAAAGAGACAACACAGTAAAATAATTGAAGAAGTTTGTTCAAAAGTGATGTGGAAAGAGTTAGCTAAACCCCTCTTTTATACTGCATTGGAGGCGCATCCAATGACACTGATCCAATTCGAAAACTTCGTTGTTTATCCACTTGAGAATGCCTCTGATGTGTATAATCTGTAAGTACATGGTTGTCGCCAAGTAATAAAAATATCAATCCTACAAGGACTGTTGATTAAGTACTAATTAACTTTGCACTGTGAGTTATCTAGACAATCGAAGATTAGCTCAAGAACACTTAATAGAGGAAGAGAAAGGGAGAGAGAGAGAGAGAGAGAGAAGAGTAGAGAGAAAGGGAGAGAGGGAGCGTAAGTGAGTGAAGGTGAAATTGGTTGGGAGAATAATTCTAGGAGTTCAGTTTCACTATGATACTAGTTAATGTCCCTATGCATTGTTCATCTTTTTAACTTCATCCTTATGCATATGTAGAAAGTCTAACTAAATACTAACACTGCCCTGTGAGGTCATGTTAGAGTGTTACACCTATTGGTATCTGATGTCACTAAGTTGAAGAGGTAACCTAACAAATCTGGTTAAAAGGATATCCTTGTCACTAAGGCCCCCCAATTATACAATTGCTAGATTACATAAGACACTTATTAACATAGAATTAGAGATAACCTATTAAACCTAATTAGATGTTTCCTTGTGGAGAATCACCCTCCCTTTTAAAGCGATACTCTAGATATTTGGTTAAAAGATACCCTTGTCACTAAGGCCCCTGGTCATACAATCTAGAGTATCCCATCTATGGGTGAACAATCAATACACAGCTACATATTTACATCATTCATACATTTCATCAAACACATAAAATGCACAATACATATAGAACATGACATAAACACTTCATTGAATAATAAAACAAGCAAATACATAGTTTATACATCAACATCGCATCACAAATACATCTTAATAATAGGAGGATCTACTCCATTGCAAGAGAATACAACCAAAAGACAATGAAAATAACAAACTACAACTCAATATATGGAAACACTACAATAAAATTGTTAAAAGACAACGGATTTTATCCGTTATCGTAGGCCCTTTAAAACTGTTGTAATTGACAATGTTATTAAATGTGTGGTAAAAGACAACGGTTTAAAATTGTTGTCTTTGAACACAATAGACAACAAACATGCAACGGTTTTAAACTATTATCTTTGAATATCAAAGACAACAATTTTGCAACAGTTAAAAACCGTTGTAATTGGCAGTTTTACAACAATTTTGATCACACACAATAGATGCTTTTGAACACCATTGTCTTTGTTCAAAATTTAGTTTAAAACTGTTGTTTTTAAATACTTTTCACAATGGTTAAAAATTGTTGTTTATCTTATTTAGAAAATGCATTATGAATTGATAAAAATCGTTGTCAGATTTGATAAGAAACATCTATGATTATAAACAATTATGTTTTTAAGAAAAACTATTATATATTTACAATATATATATATACATTCAATTCAATATATATGTACATCTTGTCCCAACCAAAAACTGTTATATAAGTACACAACTTATATACATTCACTTCAGTTAAGTTTAGAAACTTCTACAATTACTACAAATATCCCCAACATGACCACAGTACCCAATCATGACAACCACAAAAATGAGACCATAAAATTAAGTTTATACAGAAGCATACCACAACCTTTTTTCGATCCCTTTTTTGTATACTAATAATGTAGAATGTCAGAGACTTGCAAACCATGCTTTCTCCCTTTTCTGCAAAAGAAAATTATAGTAGTCAAAAGAAAGACAAATTTGTGTTACTGGAGGAAAAAAAGACAAATTAAGTAAAGATAAAGTTTCAATTTAAAATTACTCATCAGAAAAGGTGCATAATATAACAACTACAAAAGATTTTCTTAAAATGGGAAAAGAGAACATAATGAATTGGTAAGGTGAAGTTTCAAAATAATATATAAATCTTCAGTGTCTACTTCTGGGTAGTCTCTAGCTAAGGAACAATTTGCATGCCTCTGATCAGCATATATCCACACCTGTATGACAAAAAATGACAGTGAGGAAATTAATAATACCTTAATCCAATGCCAAGGCCTTGTTGAACTAGTTTTCCACTTTTGTTTTGAACACCAAGAAAAGTTGGAGACTATAAATGCAAGAAGAATGAAGTTTTAAAATGAAATATTTTATTTTGGTATTTTGTTTCTCTTCTTCCAAAACCACAGGATAACATAAGCTGCTCCAATAGAAAATCAAGCAGAAAACATTATGTCATGCAAGAGAAATCAAAAATAAAATCAAGAAATAAATTTCAGACTTAAAACTGGAAGGCATTATTTCCTTTATTTATTTATGTTCTAGAAAAAAGGAAATCACATAATATATATTCCTTGTCTGGTTCTTGATCAGCCAACCATTCCCCTACAAGAAAAATGCTCATTACACATCTAATGGGAAACTATATCCATTGCATTTGGCTACAAATTATTACCTTTAGCTTATAATAATCAAGCTTGATTTGATCCATCAAAAGGGAGCATTGCAAGCTTTCCAACAAGTTGCAAGCATTGCAAGCTTGATTTGCTTTAACCTTTAATAATAGTACATTTGCACTACAACACTATAGAATTGTCTTATATTAATTATGCATTTCCTTTTCAATTGTGCTTCTTGTGCAAGTAGGTCATTAGTATTACTTCGCCCACAACTACAGAGCGTCCAATTCTTTAAGAAGAAGACAGTTGAACAGAATCTTAGAAGCAGTTGCAAAAGTCATGACCAATTCAAAAGTTATTGAATGGAAAGGGAAAATAAAATTTAATCCTTTTTCTAATCAATCTTGATAAAGTAAAGCACTTGAACGAAGCATGATGGTAAAAGGAAGTCAGCATAGCAAAGGCAGATACATCAAACACAAAGTGATTACATGAACAACAGGGATATTGGCTCTAGTGCTAAGGGATTGATCCTTTCTCTGCCCAGTGATCCACACGCAGAGTGTTGGTTGGTCCTAGGAAGATCGTACAGGTTCCACTGTATAAAAATTTTGTATAAGTGTCGAACCTTTCCTAAACAACCTATTATGTTCTTTAGAAATTAAATTAGGAATCGCAAACGGAACTTAACATTATTGATTCCAAATTTAACTTATATGTTCTTAATGGTTTAGATTTGGATCGCAAACGATGCTTAACATTATTGATCCAAATCCACCTATGTTATAAATTTAATTAAATATTAATTTCCAAAATTAGCTTCCAGGACTACATGGCGAGGCATTCGTCCTTCTTGGGTATGAGATCATCCACCACCGCCTAGACAAAGCCTTTTAAGGAAAGCTAATATTTAATTTCCTTATATAACTCTAGATTTAACAACTCTAAATTTAACAACTCTAGATTTAACCAAAAGGAACAATTGAATCACAAATTTGAAAAACAAAAAAAAAATAAACTCGAATCACAAATTCGAAACTCTGGAATCATATGCCTCTTGTGTTTATAATTCATACAAAGACAAACTAGCATGATGCAGAAAACAATTACTAGTTATATCTTTTCTTTGTATGCTAATAACCTCGAGATCTTTTACCGTATTCCTCGCCTCCTCTTGGACGTCGTGTGGGTGACGATCCTCCAAGATGAACACCACCCAAAAGTTCCTCCTTCTTCTCTAATATTTGGCCGCCACCACCACCAAGGAAAAAGAGAGCAAGGGGAAAAGAAAAAGAGAGGGTCGGCCACAAGAGAGAGCATAAGAAATAGAATAAGAATTGATACCTCATGAGGCCTCTCCTCCCCTTCTTTTATAATACTTGCCCAAGGCAAATAAAGAAAGATTTTTACAAAAATTAAAATCTTCCTCTTGTTTTCCTTTTCTCCTTTTAATTGATTGAATGGTCGGCCCCCTTACTTGGGCAACAAGCAAGGGTGACCAACCCTTAAAAGAAGAAAGAAATATTTTGTAAAAAATTTTATAAGCAAAGAAAGCTTTTATAAAATTTTACAAGCTCTTCTAATTTCCTAATGTGGATGTTTAAAAAAGAAAAGTTCTAAAAATTAAAACCAAGTCTTAAAATTTAAAACCTCTCTTCTAGAATTTCCTTTTTTAACATGGTTACAAAAAAAAAAGTTTCAAAATTTAAAACTCTCTTTTAAAAACCATGAGAATGGTTAAAAAAGGAAAGTTTTAAAACTTTTAAAACTTTCTTTTAAACTATGTGGCCTAATTCAAGCAAGGAAAGTTTTATAATTTTAAAATCTCTTTTAAATACTTGTAGATGTCTACAAAGAGAAGATTTTAAAAATTCAAAGCACCCCTCTTAATTTGAATTATGTGGTCGGCCCCTTCATGAAGCATATGGTCGGCCACCTGTTGGTTATTCCTAGGAAAACGTACCGGTTCCACTGTACAAAAATTTTTGTACAAGTGTCGAACCTTTCCTTAAATAACCTATTGTGTTCTTTAGAAGTTAAATTAGGAATCACAGACGGAACTTAACATCATTGATTCCAAATTTAACTTATCTGTTCTTAATGGTTTAGATTTGAATCGCAAGCGGAACTTAACACTATTGATTCAAATCTACCTAAGTTATTAATTCCATAAATATTAATTTCCAAAATTAGCTTCTAGGACTGCATGGCGAGGCACATGACCTTCTTGGATATGGGAGCAACCACCACCGCCTAGGCAAAGTCTTTTAAGGAAAGCTAATATTTATTTCCTTAAATAACTCTAGGTTAACCAAAAAGAACAATCGAATCACAAATTCGAAAAAGAAGAAAACACAAAATCGAAAAATAAATTCGATAAACTAGATCTAATTGCCTCTTGTATTTAGAATTCTTACAAAGAAAATAACTAGTATGATGCGGAAGAAAACTACTAGTTATACCTTCTCTTTGTAAGATGATGACCTCGAGATCTTCTGCCGTATTCCTTGCCTCGCCTTGGACGTCGTGTGGGCGACGATCCTCCAAGATGAACACCACCCAAAAGAGTCCTTCCTCTTCCTCTAGAATTCGGCCACCACCACCACCAAGGAGAAGAGAGCAAAGGGAAAGGGAGAAGGAAGAGGGTCGGCCACCAAGAGATCCTCCAAGCAAAAGAATAAGAGTTGTGTCTCATGAAGCCCCCTCACCCCTTCTTTTATATTACTTGCCCAAGGCAAATAAGGAAAAACATTTTACAAAAAATAAAATCATCCAAGAGTTTTTCCTTTCCCCTTTTTATTTTTCCTTTTCTTTCCTCTTGATTGAATCAATCATCAATCAATGGTTGTGATCAATCCTATTTGGTTTAGGATTAAGCTTGGCCGGCCCCTTGCTTGGGCACCAAGCAAGGTGGCTGGCCACCATATTTTAGGAAAGGAATAATAATTTTTTTTATAAAATTTTACAAGAGAAAAAACTCTTATAAAATTTTACAAGCTCTCTTTCCTAGAGTTAAAAAAGGAAAGTTTTAAAAAATTAAAACCATGTTTTAAAATTTAAAACTTCTCTTATAATATTTCCTTTTTTAACATGATGATAGAAAATTTTAATTTTAAAACTTATCTCCCTTTTTTTCTTAAACCATGAGGATGGTTAAAAAAGGAAAGTTTTAAAACTTTTAAAACTCTCTATTAAAACATGTGGTCAAATTCAAATAAGGAAAGTTTTTTAAAATTAAAATCTCTCTTTTAAAACTTATAGTTTTCTACAAAGAGAAGATTTTAAAAATTCAAAAACAACCCTCCTTGTTTGAATATTGTGGTCGACCCCTTCATGTTTGGTCACTAAGCAAAGGGCCGACCCCTTTAAAGAGGATGTGGCCGACCCTTGCTTGGTCACCAAGCATTGGACCGGCCCACTTCTTGGACACCAAGAAGAGCCTTATATTTGGATGGACTTGAGGCTATAATGAGGCTACGATAGGGACCTAGAGGAGAAATTGGTTTTGACCTTCCGATCAGCTTGAGTATCCAGTGCTCGCCCCGAACACACAACTCAAGTTCATCGATAATAACTCATTCCACTAGAGAGTTATTACCGGACTACCGCACCAATCCCAAATTACATTATGGGCTCCTTCTTATCATGAGTGTGTTAATCTTCCTGTGTTTAAGATTACGAATGTCCACTAATTAAGTAAGTTACTGACAACTCATTTAATTAATATCTAGCTCTAAGAGTAGTACCACTCAACTTTATTGTCATGTCAGACTAGGTCCACCTGCAGGGTTTAACATGGCAATCCTTATGAGCTCCTCTTGGGGACATTCTCAACCTAGTTAACTAGGACACAGATTCCTTCTATAATCAACAACACACACTATAAGTAATATCATTTCCCAACTTATCGGGCATATTGATTTATCGAGCTAAACCTCACCCTTTGATAAGTCAAAGAAATAAATATTAAATATATGTGTTTGTTATTATATTAGGATTAAGAGCACATACTTCTATAATAACTAAGGTATGGTTCTTTTACTAAGTCAGTACAAAAAGAACATACCTAAATGGTCCTACTGAATACACTTAAAGTGTATCAGTGTAATTTATTAGTCAAGATAAACTAATACTTAATTACACTACGACTATTCTGATGGTTTGTTCATTTCCATTTTAGTCGTGAGCAACTTGTTTATAATTTATAGAGAACCGACAACATGATCTTCTGAGTGTGACACCACACTCCATGTTGTCTACTATATAAATTAATTGAACAATTATATTTAATAAATAAATGTAGATATTGACCAATGTGATTCTTTTATTTCAACAAATAAATGTTTACAAAAGCTAGGCTTTTAGTATACACTCTAACAATCTCCCACTTATACTAAAAGACTAAGCTGCCATATCTGTTGCCATACATCTGATTCCCATACCCTTTACATGCCGATCAAAAGCTTTCGCCGGAAGGACCTTAGTGAAAGGATCTGCCAGGTTATCTGCTGATGCAATCTTGGCGATGACAACTTCTCCTCGCTTGACGATGTCTCGTATCAGGTGGTACTTGCACTCTATATGCTTACTTGCCTTATGAGCTCGTGGTTCCTTCGAGTTTGCAACTGCACTGCTATTATCACAATAAATTGTGATGATCTTGGGCAAACCAGGAATCACATCTAAGTCCATTAGAAAGTTCCTGAGTCATACAGCTTCTTTGGCTGCCTCAGAGGCTGCCACATACTCAGCTTCCATAGTTGAGTCCGAGACGTATTTCTGCTTAACACTCCTCCATGCAATGACTCCACCTCCTAGAGTAAACACATAGCCTGACGTTGACTTACTATTGTCCCTATCTGATTGGAAATCCGAATCCGTGTAACCCACAGGGAGCAAATCGTCTGCTTGGTAGACTAGCATATAATCTCTAGTCCTTCTCAGGTACTTTAAAATATGTTTCACCGCAGTCCAATGTCTTTGTCCAGGGTTACTCTGATATCTACTAACCATGCCCACGGAAAAACAGATATCAGGTCTCGTACACAACATTGCATACATAAGGCTTCCTACAGCCGAAGCATAAGGAACTGCCTTCATGTCCTCTATCTCCTTTGATGTCTTCGGAGACATCTCTTTAGATAAAGATACTCCATGCCTAAATGGTAAGAAACCTTTCTTGGAGTTTTGCATGCTAAAATGAGCAAGGATCGTATCTATATATAAAGCTTGGGATAGGCACAACATTCTTTTCTTGCGATCCCTTATAACTTTGATCCCAAGAATGTGTGCACATTCTCCTAAGTCCTTCATATCAAATTGTTTGGACAACTATACCCTTACATCTGATAATACCTTGACATTGTTGTCAATTAACAAAATATCATCTACGTATAGTACAAGAAATACCACCACATTTTCGTTACACTTCTTGTATACACAAGACTCATCTGGACACTGAATAAATCCATATGACTGGATTACTTCGTTAAACCGGATGTTCCAAGATCTTGAAGCTTGCTTCAGTCCATAAATGGACCGATTGAGCTTACACACTAGATGCTCTTTGTCCTTTTCAATGAACCCTTCTGGTTGCTTCATATGGATGTTTTCTTCAAGACTTCCGTTAAGGAAAGCTGTCTTCACATCCATTTGCCAAATCTCATAATCCATATGAGCGGCAATGGATAAGAGTATCCGAATAGACTTAAGCATAACTACCTGTGAAAAAGTCTCCTCATAATCGATTCCCTCTTTCTGAGTATACCCTTTCGCAACAAGCCTTGCTTTGAAGGTTTCTACCTTCCCATCTATCCCTCTTTTCCTTTTGTAGATCCACTTGCATCCAATGGCTTTTACACCATTAGATGGTTCTACAAGCTCCCAGACTTTATTAGAATACATAGATTCTATTTCGGAATTCATTGTTTTTTGCCAAGATACTGCATCTATATCTTGGAGCGGGGATCGGGTTCATGTTTACCCGGGATCAAGTCCGAAGACTCTCCCAAAAATATGAATCTATCAGGCTGCCTAACAACCCTCCCACTACGACGAGGCACCGTCTGTGGTTGTGTATCATGTGTGACACGTGTTGCAGTCTCTTGTGGTACTTCATCTTGTACTGTTGGTACTGAAGTAGACGTGTCCTCTCTAAGTTCTTCTAGAACAATTTTGCTACTGGGCTTGTGATCCATTATATAGTCTTCTTCTAAAAACTGGGCATTGGTGCTAACAATGACCTTCTGGTCTTTAGGACTATAAAATAAACCACCTTTCGTTCCTTTGGGATAACCCACAAACACACGAACTTCTATACGAGATTCTAACTTATCAGCATCTGGTTTCAGCACATGTGCTGGACTACCCCAAATTTGATTTAGAAGGTACTAAGTTCAGAATGTGCACTGCTGTTTCCAGAGCGTATCCCCAAAACAAATTTGATAATTCTGAATAACTCATCATCGATCTAACCATCTCCATAAGAGTCCTATTCCTTCGTTCTGTCGTATCATTCTGTTGGGGTGTACCAGGTGCGGACAATTAGGATTGAATCCCGGCCTCTGATAAGTAATTCCTAAACTCTCCTAAGAGGTATTCGCCACCACGATCAGACCGTAGTGTCTTAATACTTTTACCTAGACGTTTCTCCACATCAGCCTTGTACTCTTTGAACTTATCAAAGCACTCAGACTTGCGGCGCATCAGATAAATGTATCTATATCTTGAATAATCGTCTATAAAAGAGACAAAATATTCAAAACCACCTCTAGCCTGGATAGACATAAGATCATACAAATCAGAATGAACCAGTTCTAACGCTTCTTTGGCTCTATACCCCTTGGCCTTAAAAGGTCTCTTGGTCATTTTACCTTCCAAGCATGATTCACATGTTAGAAAGTTTTTCAACTCTAATGGACCTAAGAGTCCATCGGCTACAAGCCTTTGAATCCTACTTAAGATAATATGACAAAGCCTTAGATGCCAAAGATGCGTTTGGTTCATTTCCGAAGGTTCTCTTCTCTTATTAGAGTTAGAAGATGTGTTATTAATTTCCATATTTTACTTTGTAGGAGAAATTGGATTTAAAGTATATAAATTACCAACCAATGCACCAGAATAGATAATCATCTTATTTCTTTTTATAACCACATTGTTACTAAAAGAAACTGAATATCCATCCAAATATAGTTTAGAAACTGAAATTAAATTTTTTTTATAACTGGGTACATAAAGACAATTTCTTAAAACCAAATTTCTATTCCTATTAAAAGATAAGTAGACGTCTCCCACTGCAACAACCGCCACCTTAGTAGCATTGCCCATGTAGACGGTAATCTCTCCTTCAGTTAGTCGTCGGGTTTCTTGGAACCCCTGCAAGGAATTGCAGACATGATCAGTGGCTCCCGTATCTATACATCAGGTGCTGGTAGATAACACCGCTAAACATGTTTCAACAACTAGAGTATGAGATATACCTTTATTATTCTGATTCCTACGAGGACAGCCTGCCTTCCAATGCCCTGTCTGCTTGCAAATGAAGCACTTGCCTTTCGGCTTCTTCATTCCAACTTTTTGTCCCTGAGGTTTATTCACTCTCTTCACTGAAAAGACATGTTTCTTCTTCTTCTTGCCTTTCGGCTTAGAAGTAGAACCATTTTCAGCATAGTGAATCTGAGAACTTTGACGAAATATACCTTCTGCTGCCTGTAGTTCTGTCAGAAGTTCCGCCAATGTATACTCTCTTTTGTTCATGTTATAGTTCAGGCGGAACTGCTCAAAACTTCTGGGTAGTGTTTGGAGAATTATATCGACCTGGGTTTCCCCATCGATTTCTCCTCCAAGGACTTGTATTTCATCCAGATAAGCCATCATTTTGAAGATATGATCCCTTACGGGTGTCCCCTTAGACATGGTGGCTGTCATTAGCTTTCTCATTGCCTCTTGCCTAGCAGTCCGACTCTGGTGCCCAAAGAGTTCTCTGAGATTGTTCATTATATCATAAGCTGTTGGTAAATCTTGATGCTGATATTGCAATACATTTGACATAGATGCCAAAATATAACACCGCGTCATCTCATCAGCTTTTACCCATTTCTTATGATACTCAATCTCCTCTGGGGTAGAGTCACCGTCAGGTGCATCAGGGCAAGCCTCAGTCAGTACAAACTTATAGCTTTCTGCAGTAAGGACAATGTCCAGGTTTCTTTTCCAATCAATATAGTTGGGACCAGTAAGTTTGTTCTCTTTCAGTATAATGGCCAGTGGGTTGAAAGTCATCCTAAGAATCACAAAAATAACTTTGGTCAGGACTCTAAATTTAGAATAATATTGATTCCTCAAACAATACTATTTTAAATTAACCAACACCTCAAAACACCGTGATTTTTGTATGCCACGATAGTGTGGATGTATACAAATTCATCATTTGTAAAAGGAGGGTGTAACCCATTAATTTTATTATCTTGTCAACCTAACTTTTTGACAAATAAAATTAATAGTTGGTTTCTGTAACGATCCAATTTTCCCTATTTCAAGTTCTAAAAGTCCATAAAAATATTTGGAAATACCTTTAAAATATTCTAGAGATTTTTAGGAATTTTTAGAATATTTTTACGTAATTTTTGGAAGTCGTTTAGTATGTTTACAAAAAAAGAAAGAAATTCTGACAAAAACCGTTGAAGGCGAGGCTCGAACCCGTGACCTCGAATCGAACCCGACCTAACCGGACGCAGCCGACCAGCTGAGCTACGCGGGTTTTGTTAACCCAATATGGAGAGAAATAGATTTAAGTTATAGAAAAGGGCAGAAATAAACCTAGGTTTTAAAGGGTTAATTTTCTTCCTGAGCCCTAATTTCTACTCCTTCTCCTCTTCGGGAGCGTCGGCGTCTCTGGTCTCGGGCGGAAACGCAGCAACTTTGGAGCTTCACTCCGGTGCCGGCGAGGGTTTTCTTTTTCCGGCCAGTCTTCAAGCTTCACCCGTGCGTGGTCATCTCGACAGAGGGAGCTCGGAAGCACAAAGGAGCCGCCGAGAAGCTTCATTCGAACCCTAGTAGCCCTTCCTTCAGTTGTAAGTCCAAGAACAGTAGGTAAGTACTACTCACCTGTGGTAGGAGTTGCTCCGAATTTCAGATTTCCGTTTCCTTTCTCACGGGAATTTCAGTGCCGAATTAATGAGGCTAGGGTTTGGTTTCATTCTTTTCTTCAATTGTTGCTTAGTTATTTTGCCATGTGTTCAAAGTTTCGGTTGGACCTTGTAGCTAATTTTCCAGGCGGTAGAGACAAGCTTTAGGGTTTTGTCCCTTGCTTTCGGTTTTGTTGTGCCGAGTAGGAGTGTATGCTAGGGCCTTCCTTTCTTGCTCTGGTTGCCAAGCCGAACAACCCTACTTATTGGCATGAGAACCTTGAGTTTTGTTATGGACATGCTTCAATTGTGATAACCCGAACAACCCTAATTTCCAGCCTGTGGTTGTGTTTTAAGCATGCCTTTAGCTCTTAAATGTTGTATCCATGTATGTCTACCTGCTGCCCTTAAATTCCAGTTCTGAAATCTTTGTTATTTTGGTTAACATGAACATTCTTATTATAAGGATTCGGAATTTGCTTGTTTTGCTACCTTATTTAGCATTCCAGTATTTGGTTCCTTGCTAAATCAGTAAGCAGGAACAACCACATGTTCAGCACTACGGTTTGGATTTTTCGTTGTTATTTCTGAGCAGGTTCAGCTTAGTTAAGTGTACAGATCATATTTTCCTATTAATCTAATAAGCATGCATAACCTGTTTTAGCAAATCCTATTGGAGATTGATTAGTGGAGCAGCAGTAGCATTCACTGCCACTTAATGAGCATGCACAACTTAGTATACTAGTATGTTTAGATAGATTGTTTGTTGCTGTTTTAAGGGCAAGAATAACCTTGTTATAACAATTCAGAGTTAGCTTATTTTGCTACCCTATCCAGCATTTCAGTGATTGACTTTGCTTTATTTTATAGCATGCCTAGAGAGTTTAGATTTGCTTTCCTTTGCTTTATTTTATATCATGCTTAGAGAGTTCAGATTTGCTTTCCTTTGTGTTATTTTTATATAGCATGCTTGGTTAGTTGTAATCCTATACTTGTTAGATATATCTATAGGATTCTAATAGGCTCCAATAAAGGATTATAAGAAGCATGAGTAAAGAAAAAGACTAAAGTCTAGTTAAAAAGAGATAACAAGTAAATTAAGTAAGAGGCTAGTACCCGACTTCCAAGGTTGTCGTTAAATAAATCCAGGTGACCAATTCCAAGGTCTTGGCCCTAGTAAGACCAATGTCTTTACTTCATAGGACTAGAGGCTCGCTACCTCAGTCACTATTAGAGAGCGCGCAAAACAAAGATGGTACTAAGCCTGGGCCCAAAGAAGAAGAAAAGAAAGAAGAAAAGAAGAAGAAAGTAAAAGAGAAATTAAAAGATTAATTTATGGTATAAAGATATAAGAAAATGAAATAAGTATTATGCTTAGAATCAATAGAAGTTAGTTTCTTTAATTTTGAGCCTACAATAGTAGTTTCATTATTTTCCTATCAGTTAGTGAGCATGTTTAGTATTCAGTTTTATTTCTGTATACCATGAGTACATGCAGCTTTGCTTTTAGCATTTCAGGTTTAGTATTGTTGCATTCTTTTTATGCACTTCGAGTTTTTGTGAGATAGATTAGTACTTACTAAGCGTTTCGCTTATAGTTTTATTTTTCCTCCTACTGCAGATAAAGGAAAAGCTAAGATATGAAAGGGAGGCGAAGGGTGGTGGTGGTGATGAAGGTGTGTGATGACTGGACTATGGAGAGATCAAGAGTTTGCTAGCAAACCTTCAGGACCTATCTGTTTAGAGTTTATGTTTTAGTTCTCTTCTTAAATGCTATTATGAAATTTTGTGAGATTGTGATTGAGTTTGATTCGTATTTGTAGCTTATCATGTCCTACTCTTGGAGTTATGTTTAGTTCTTATTGCTAGACTAGTTTTCGTTGATTATAGTGTGATTTTATTACTGCGTGGTTGTGAAAAATGTGTTCCAGCCGTCTGTGGCTGCGTATATATTGTTTGTATTATGGATTTGGTCACCGGTACAGGGGAGACTCTGCCGAAATTTTTCGGTAGGAATTCCTCTGGGGCCGTGATAAATCTAAGTGTTGCTAATATTAGCATAAGTGACACTAGTAAGTAGAGTATAGATAGGTAACAGTCGCCCTTAGAGAGTAGTAGTAAGAAGAGTGGGTCGTTACAGTTGGTATCAGAGCAGTGTTCCATTCTCCAGCATCACACACACATCAGCATCATCCTTGCCGTCTCCAAGTAAGAAAGTATTTAAATCCTTTCTTTATTCTGCTTTTCTTATTATTAACTGCAGTATAGAGTACTTATTTTTTTTTGGTGCTTAACTAAGATAGAAGATTTAGTTCCCTTTTCGTTATCCATATTTATGTATGATTATAAGGGTTAAAGTAAGATATCAAGCCTTTACCCTTGCATAATTAGATGGCAAGAAGGGGACGTCCCCGTACTGCTCATACTGAGGAACCAGCTTGAGAGAACGAAGTGCCTAGAGCAACTGATCCCAACCTTTCTGAAGTGATTGCTCAGCTCCAGAGACAAGTAGCAAAGCAGCAGCAAGAGATTGCCAATCTGATGGCAAACCAGCAAGCAGTTCCTCCCCCTCCTCCAGCTGTCACTGCAGAGAATCCAGTGGTAACTGAGACTCCACCAGCTGCCCTGGGAGCTATCACATCACCTCAGAGACCAGAAGCTTACCTTATACAGTGGCTAAAGCTGAAACCAGAGAGCTTCTCAGGCACGACTGAGCCCTGGGATGCCCAGGCTTGGTTTAAAATACTGGAGAGCACTATGGAGCTTCTTAACTGGCCAGAAGTCGAGAAGGTCAAGTGCGCCTCTTTCTGTCTGTCAGGAGATGCTCGTATGTGGTGGGAGAGGATAAAGACCAAGAGAGCAGCCGATCAGATGAGCTGGGCTGATTTTCAGTCAGAATTTTATGAAGAGTTCTTCCACCTACAGATCACCAACAAGCACTATGAGGAATTTATAGAGTTCAAACAGGGTGACTTGTCAGTGGAAGAAGCAGCCAAGAAGTTCAACAGACTAGCTCGTCTCTGCCCAGAGCTAGTAAGTACAGAGAAGGAGCAAGTTAGACTGATGCTCAGAATGCTGAGACCCCATATAGCACTGAATGTGAGTAGTGGAGCTCATCGGCCCCAGACTGGTGAAGAGTTGATCAGTAGAGCATTAATTGCTGAACACTACCTGAACAACATCAAAGCACAACGAGCGCAGCACAAGCCAATGAAGATAGAGGACAAGTCAGCGAGGAACCAGAAATCCCAGTCAAGTAAACAGAACTGGAAAGGCAAGGGTAATAAAAGAAAGAAGTGGAACTCAGGAGGTAATCAGAAGGGAGGACCAGCAAACAAGCAGACCAAGTTCCCTCCCTGTCCCAAATGTGGGAGAACACATCCAGGAGTCTGTCTTTTGGGTAAGACTTGATGTTACTCCTGTGGTCAGGAAGGACACATGGCTAAAGAGTGTCCTAACAAATTCAAAGCACCTCAGCCACAGCCATTGCAATATGGAGGCCAGCCTGCACAGTTGCACCACATGGAAGCACATTGGAGGGACTTTATATCGGTCAAGGAAGGTTGGAAGCTCCACCAGTTCTAGCCTTTGATGGTGCCAGAGTATTCTCCCTCACCAAAGAAGAAGCTGCTAGTGCCTCCACGGTCGTAACAGGTCAAGTAGTTATTTTCCAGCACATAGATACTGTACTATTTGACACTGGGGTGACTCATTCTTTTGTATCGATACCTTTTGCCAGTAGATTACAGGTGCCTACAGAGAGTACGAACTCCAAGTTCTTGACGACCCTACCTTCTGGGGAAGTCATGGAATCCAATCAGTGGCTCCGAGCTGTATTGGTCAGGATTGCAGACCGAGAGCTATATGTAAATCTGATAGTTCTCGCCATGCAGGATTTAGATATCATTTTTGGTATGGATTTCCTTAGCAAGTACAGTGCCTCAGTGGACTGTCGTAGAAGGGAAGTGATTTTTAGTCCAGAAGGTGAACCAACTTTTGAGTTCACAGGAGTGCCAAGGAAGAAGACCCAGAAACTTCTCTCATCTCTAGCAGCTCATCGAATGTTAGCTAAAGGGTGTGCAGGTTTTCTTGCATACATAGTGAATGCAGAAGAACAGAAAGGACTCAAGCAGGAGGACGTCCGGGTAGTATGCGAGTATCCAGAAGTATTTCCAGAAGAGCTACTTGGGCTACCTCCCAACAGAGAAGTGGAGTTTGAGATTGAATTGGTTCCTAGTACCGGTCCAATTTCAAAAACTCTGTATCGCATGTCTCCAGCAGAGCTGAAAGAGTTACAAGAGCAACTTCAGGAGCTGCTTGACAAAGGCTTCATTCGCCCTAGTCACTCACCTTGGGGAGCTCCCGTGTTGTTTGTCAAGAAGAAGGACGGATCTATGCGAATGTGCATAGATTACAGAGCTCTGAATCAAGTGACGATCAAGAATAAGTACCCCCTTCCCAGGATCGACGACTTATTTAATCAGCTGAGAGGGGCAACAGTATTCTCGAAGATAGACCTGCGCTCTGGGTACCATCAGCTGAAGGTGAAAGAAAGAGACATACCCAGAACAACTTTCATAACCAGATACGGACACTACGAGTTTGTAGTCATGCCTTTTGGTGTGACTAATGCACCAGCGGTCTTCATGGACTTAATGAACAGAGTGTTCATAGAATATCTTGACAAATTTGTCATCGTATTCATCGACGACATTCTGGTCTATTCAAGGACTCCAGAGGAGCATGACACGCACTTGAGGATAGTACTGCAGACTCTTCAGCAAAAGCAGCTTTACGCTAAATTCTCAAAGTGCGAGTTCTGGTTAGATAAGGTGGCATTTCTAGGTCACATAATTTCTAAAGAAGACATCCAAGTAGATCCAACCAAAATAGAAGCGATCAGCAACTGGAGCAGACCCAAGAACGCCAGGGAGATCAGAAGCTTCCTTGGTTTAGCTGGGTACTACAGGAAATTCGTGGAGGACTTTTCCATGATAGCCTCTCCACTAACAGCCCTCACCAGGAAAAACAAGAAGTTTGAATGGTCAGATAAATGTGAGCAGAGTTTCCAAGAGCTCAAGAAGAGACTGACCAGTGCTCCTATCCTGACAGTTCCAGAGAGTGACAAGAGTTTTGACATCTACAGTGATGCTTCCAAGATGCTTTAAAGACAAGATTTTAAAAATTCCAAAACAACCCTCGTTTGAATATTATGGCCAACCCCTTCATGCTTGGTCACCAAGCAAAGGGTCGGCCCCTTTAAAGAGGATGTGGCCGACCCTTGCTTGGTCACCAAGCATTGGACCGGCCCACTTCTTGGACACCAAGAAGAGCCTTATATTTGGATGGACTTGAGGCTATAATGAGGCTACGACAGGGACCTAGAGGAGAAATTGGTTTTGTCCTTCCGATGAGCTTGAGTATCCCGTGCTCACCCCGAACACACAACTCAAGTTCATCGATAATAACTCATTCCACTAGAGAGACCAATCCCAAATTATATTATGGGCTCCTTCTTATCATGAGTGTGTTAGTCTCCCTGTGTTTAAGATTACGAATGTCCACTAATTAAGTAAGTTACTGACAACTCACTTAATTAATATCTAGCTCCAAGAGTAGTACCACTCAACTTTATTGTCATGTCGGACTAGGTCCACCTGCAGGATTTAACATGACAATCCTTATGAGCTCCTCTTGGGGGCATTCTCAACCTAGATAATTAGGACACAGATTCCTTCTATAATCAACAATACACACTATAAGTAATATCATTTCCCAACTTATCGGGCATATTGATTTATCGAGCTAATCCTCACCCTTTGATAAGTCAAAGAAATAAATATTAAATATATGTGTTTATTATTATATTAGGATTAAGAGCACACACTTCCATAATAACTAAGGTCTGGTTCTTTTACTAAGTCAGTACAAAAAGAACATACCTAAATGATCCTACTCAATACACTTAAAGTGTATCAGTGTAATTTATTAGTCAAGATAAACTAATACTTAATTACACTACGACTATTCTGATGGTTTGTTCCTTTCCATTTTAGTCGTGAGCAACTTGTTTATAATTTATAGAGAACCGACAACATGATCTTCTGAGTGTGACACCACACTCCATGTTGTCTACTATATAAATTAATTGAACAATTACATTTAACAAATAAATACAGATATTGACCAATGTGATCCTTTTATTTCAACAAATAAATGTTTACAAAAGCTAGGCTTTTAGTATACACTCTAACACCACCTTAAGGAGAACATGGCCGACCCCTTTGGCTTGGTCACCATGCCATGGGCCGACCCCTTCTTGGACACCAAGATGGGCTTTACATGGGTGGATATGAGGCATTAATGAGGCTACGACAGGGACCTAGAGGAGAAATTGGTTTTGGCCTTCCGACGAATTCGAGTATCCTGTGTTCGCCCCAAACACACAACTCAAGTTCATCAATAATAACACATTCCACTAGAGAATTATTATTGCACTACCGCACCAATCCCAAATTACATTATGGGCTCCTTCTTATCATGAGTGTGTTAATCTCCCTGTGTTTAAGATATCGGATGCCCACTAATTAATTGAGTTATTGATAACTCATTTTAATTAATGTCTTAGTTCAAGAGTAGTACCACTCAACCTTATCGTCATGTCGGACTAAGTCCACCTGCAGGGTTTAACATGACAATCCTTATAAGCTCCTCTTGGGGACATTATCAACCTAGATTACTAGGACACAGTTTCCTTCTATAATCAACAACACACACTATAAGTAATATCATTTCCTAACTTATCGGGCCTTTTGATTTATCGAACTAAATCTCAGCCTTTGATAAGTCAAAGAAATAACTATTAAATATATGTGCTTGTCATTATATTAGGATTAAGAGTACACACTTCCATAATAATCGAGGTCTTGTTCTTTTATTTAGTCAGTATAAAAAGAAACTATCTCAATGGTCCTACTCAATACACTTTAAGTGTACTAGTGTAATTATATAGTCAAGATAAACTAATACCTAATTACATTACGACTGTTCTGATGGTTTGTTCCTTTCCATCTCAGTCGTGAGCTACTATTTATAATTTATAATGATAACATGATCTTCTGTGTGTGATACCACACACCATGTTATCTACAATATAAATTAATTGAACAACTATACTTAGCATATAAATGTAAATATTTTTGACCAATGTGATTCTTTATTTTAAAATAAATGTTTACAAAAGTTAGATTTTTAGTATACACTCTAACACGGAGGCCTTTCAGCATTCTCCTTAGAGGTCTCACTTTCCTCACCTAGCAGCATTCCTGGTGCCCATCTTCGGAAAAGGAGAAGAGGATTTTGCTTCTAACAAGGGCATGTACTTCCCCTGCATCAGGAAACATGTACTCGATGTTGATCCTATAGTGCTTCTCTACGGTATCAAAGAACCTGTATGTCTCAAGATTCAGCCTCCCAGTATCAAGGCTGAAGGCTCTAAATGGCCGACTAGTTAATTTTGCATATTCTATCAAAGCAACATCCTCTGCTCCGCTATTCCAAAAAACTCCCGTGTCAGTTACAATCTTCTGTCTAAAGTTTTCCAAGACGAGAATAATCTATGCTTCATACAAGAGCATAACAATCAAAAGCATAGGATTAACCTTCTTATGCTTATCCAACAAATTGTTATCCTGAATCACCTTAAATCATAAATAGACAAATCATACTCTTTTACAGTGAAAGATCTTAAATCATAAATATATGCATCAAGCTTTAAAACTTTCATACTATAGTCTTCAACAAGAGAACTGAGGAAGGGGACTCATTGAAAAAGTCGCCTCTATGCATTCTCTTAAACAAGGTGATCTGAATCTAAGAGTTCTTCTATATTGCCTGTCTAATCTCTCACAGTGTTTGATTTGTTGGTTTATAGACATTCTCACCCATGCCTTAAAACTTAAATTGCAGTATCATAGTTTATCAAAAACAAAAATATGAATTAGAAGGGAAAATAATGTTGTAGTAGACAGAAATGACATATTTTGGTGTAAACTACAAACAATCAAACAAACAAGTGTTGTATTGAATTCATAAATAGTATCGTTTGTGTAATTTATGATATATTCAAATACAATTAATATCCAAAACAAAACGAGATTAGAAGATGCCTCTTAAACAAAACGAGTTTATCAAAACAAAATAGAGAGGAGAATTCTGGCTAAAATAATAATAGATAAGAAATAGCGCCTCTTAACATGAAAGTAATGGCAATTTCGTTGTCGAACATCTCCAGAGCCCGATCTATGATCTCCATCGGCGAAGCGATTTCGAGCTCCTTACCCAGCTTCTCATAATCGACGGTGTCTTCCTCTCCCATCGTGGCGCAAGACGCTTCCACCGATGGCGCGGCGTGGACAGTTGAATCAGCTCTCTTGGTAGGCTCCAAGGCATGGCACGGTCGTACCAGCATCAGCCGCCCTCGGGGACGAACGGGAGCTGTCGCTGCCGCCGCCACAACCGGTGCATCCTACCGCTTGACGGATCTAACTACATAGATCCGACAAAAAAAATTCAAGAGTTTGAGAAGAAAAGAGGGAATCCACGGAAGCAAAGAGGCGCTTGTACCTGACGATTCTCATCCATACAAATCTATTATCATTTCATTTCTTGAATCGTTTAGAAATTTACAAGAAGCAAAACAATAAAAATATCATATATATTTTCATAATGCACATGGAACTTATCTCTAGTTGTTCTTGAAGTTGTTTTTGCACCTCCATCTGTATTTTGAATGCTTCGGTAATTTGTATCCCACTAAAATAAGAATATGATGGTCAAAGAGAAGAATTTTTATTTTTATTTTAAAATAGATAAAATGACATTCTACACAAGTTGTCATTAATCTGTTAAAATGAGTTAGATGTGTAACAAAATAAAACATGTCAGTAAGTAACACAACAATAAGAATATTCACTCAAAAAAGAGTGAAGGTAAAAAAGGAAAAGAAAAAAAAGGTGAAGGCATGAACTACGTAGTTATGAAGGACAAAAGAAATAATATGAAAGAAAAATACTCATTTTTGCATATTTTTCCATTCTCAAGTTATGAAGGACTAGTTCTCATATCATATATTCAACCAATATTTTAGAATATAAGAAGGAATATCAGGATGGCTTCCTCACGCACTGCAAAAGATCAAATGGACACAATTAATTTTCATGAGAACAACAAATTAATATACAGCAAAGAATAATAAGAAAGCAAAAGATCCATTTTTTTCCTTTGTCACTAACATGTTTTTTGAGATTCTTACATTGGAGTAAGCAACAGATTGGAACTTATTGATTCCTCCTATTAGAGTGTATACTAAAAGCCTAGTTTTTTGTAAATATTTATTTTGAAATAAAGAATCACATTGGTCAAATGTCTACATTTATATGCTAAGTGTAGTTGTTCAATTGATTTATATTGTAGATAACATGGTGTGTGGTGTCACACACAGAATATCATGTTATCAGTTCCTTATAAATTATAAACAGTAGCTCACGACTAAAATGGATAGGAATAAACCATTGGAATAGTCGTAGTATAATTTGGTATTAGTTTATCTTGACTATAAAATTACACTAGTACACTCTGAGTGTATTGAGCAAGACCATTTAAGGTAATTTCTTTTTATACTGACTACATAAAAGAACAAGACTTTTGTTATTATGGAAGTGTGTGCTCTTAATCATGATATAATAACAAGCACATATACTCAATAGTCATTTCTTTAATTTATCAAAGGGTGTGATTTAGTTCGATAAATCAATAGGCCCGATAAGTTGGGAAATGATATTATTTATATGGTGTATTGTTGATTATGGAATGAAACTGTGTCCTAGTAATCTAGGTTGATAATGTCCCCAAGAGGAGCTCATAAGGATTGTCATGTAAACCTTACAGGTGGACTTAGTCCGACATGACGATAAAGTTGAGTGGTACTACTCTTGAAGCTAGATATTAATTAAGTGAGTTGTCAGTAACTCATTTAATTAGTGGGCATTCGATATCTTAAACACAAAGAGATTAACACACTCATGATAAGAAGGAGCTCATATAGTAATATGAGATTGGTGCGGTAGTTCAATAATAACTCTTTAGTGGAATGAGATATTATTGATGAACTCGAGTTGAGTGTTCGGGGCGAACACGGGAAGCTCAAGTTCATCGGGAGACCAAAATCAATTCTTCCTCTCGGTCCCTGTCGTAGCCTCTTATTTATAAAGTGTTATACCCACTCATACTCTTCTTGCCCACCTTAAGGTGGCCGACCAAGCCTAGCTTGGAGCCCAAGCTAGGGCCGGCCAAACCAAGGTGAGATGGTTTAAAGAGGTGGTCGACCCTAGCTTGAACCCAAGCTTGGTGTGGTCGGCCACAATAAATTAAAAGGATTTTATTTTTTAAAAATCTTTCTTATGTGGAGGCCATGGTTTTTAAAAAAAAAGTTAAAATTTAAATCTTTCCTTTTATAATTTTCTACAAAAGATTAAGTGAAAAGTTTGATATCTTTCTTCATTTGTAGTTAAAAGAAAGATTTTAATTTTTGATAAAAATTTCCTTTTTTATAACCATCCTCATGATTTAAAAGAGAGTTTTAAAGTTTAAATCTTTCCTTTTATAGTTTCTACAAAAGATTAAGAAAAGATTTGATATCTTTCCTTATTTGTAGATTAAAAGGAAGATTTTAATTTTAGAGAAAACTTTCCTTTTTGTAAATCATCCACATGTTTTAATAGAGAGATTTTAATTTATAAAAGTTTCCTTTTATGACCAACCATGAAGGGAATTTTTAAAAGAGAAATTTTTATTAAAAATTTTTAGAAACAAATTAGGAAGTTTTAATTTTGTATTTAAAACTTTCCTTCCTTGAAAGATTAGATATGGCCGACCACATTAATAGAGAAAAGGATTTTTAATTAGTTAAATTTTCCTTTTCAATGGCAAGGAAAATAAGGAAGTTTTTATTAAAACTTTCCTTATTTGTCAAGACTAAGGAATATAAAAGAGATGGCAGAGGTGTCTCACCTCATAATAAGAATATACATCTAGTATTCCTCTCTTTTCTTCCTTGGTGTGATCGGCCCTCTTCCTTCCCCTCTCTTCTTCTTGTGGCCGAACCTCATCTTCTCTTGGAGTTCTTGTGGTGGTCGGATCTTGCTTGGAGAAGAAGGAGGTCTTGTTTCTAGCATTCCTTGGAGCTTGTTGGTGGTGGCCGAACCTCATCTTCTCTTGGAGTTCTTGTGGTGGCCGAAACTTGCTTGGAGAAGAAGGAAGCTTGGGTGGATTCTCATCTCGATAGATCGTCACCCACACGACGTCCGAGATAAGAAGAGGAATACGATAGAAGATCGTGAGGTCAATAAGCTATAAAAGGTATAACTAGTTATTAGTTTCTGCATCATAACTAGTTCATCCTTTTATTTAGATCTTGAAATACCAAACATAAGAGGCTAATGAATCTAGGTAATCGAATTTATGTTTTTGATTTTGTGTTTCTTTTGTTTTTCGAATTTGTGATTCGATTGTTCTTTTTGGTTAAACCTAGGGTTACTATAAGGAAATTAAATATTAAATTTCGTTGAAAGACTTTGTCTAGGAAGTGGTGGATGCTCTCATACCCAAGAAGGCCTAGTGTCTCGTCATGTTTAACCTGGAAGCCAATCTCTGAAATTAATATTTAATTGAATTTGTAACATGGGTGGATTTGAATCAATAAGGTTAAGCATCGTTTGCGATCCAAGTCTAAACCACTAAGAACAGATTTGTTAAATTTGGAATCAATAATGTTAAGTTCCATTTGCGATTCCAAATTTAATTTCTAAATAACACAATAGGTTGTTAGGAATGGTTCAGGACTTGTACAAAATTTTTATACTGGGGAACCGATACGATATTCCCAGTAGCAACCAACACCTCCATGTGGTAGAAAGTCTTCAATTTTTAGTCGAGGGGGAGGGGAGCTTCGTAATGTAACGAACTACTACTACTAGACTTTTTCCCACCTTTTGACTCTATTAATTCATGAAAATATCTAAAAACAAAGAGACTAAACCACAAGTAGATTGAATCAAATGAGAACACAAAAATGAAGATATAAAAAAATAATTTTTATAAGCAAACATAAATGCTAATCAATTACTACGTCATAGGAAAAAAGCAGCCACATCAAATGACGATCCAAGACAAAGGATAATACAACGGCGTAAGTTTACAAAACTAAACAAATGAATATATTTAACAAATAACAAAAGCAGCGACATAGAAGCAAACTATAGAAATCCCCAAAATAAATAAAATCCTACATGCTACAATGCACTAGAAATAAATCATTGCACAAGAAAAAAGATCACCACAAATTCAGATTAACCGATAGCACATCAAGTGAAGAAAAAAAAACTCAGAAAATAATAAGTTGAGGATTCGTGATGTTAATTGAAGAACAAAACAATGGGTTAGAAAACAACAGAAGAAGATCGGAAGACGAACAAAAGAGCATTGCTTAACTCAAATTTATTACAAGAAAACGTACGAGGCCTTATGAGTCTGATGCTGCTTTGCCTATATGTTCCTGATCCTCTCGCCTCTAAAGCCATGGAAGAGCCTTTTTGGTATAAGACTCTTGTAGAAAGAACATAGATAGAATGAGGACCGTAAAGAACAAGGAAACCCTAGAGGTGGATGGATGTGGTGGAAGAAAAGAGGCCACGAGGCCCCTTGTTGTAGTAGGAAACGCCAAGGAAGGTGACATCGTAGTGGAAGAGGTTGATGGGGGTGATTGTGTCACGAATGACAGCTCGGGAGAAGGGAATGAGGAGCCCATCCTTGATGACGCTGACAACGTTCATAGTGTTAGAGTGTATACTAAAAACCTAGCTTTTGTAAACATTTATTTTTGAAATGAAAGAATCACATAGGTCAAATGTCTACATTTTATTTGTTAAGTGTAGTTGTTCAATTAATTTATATTATAGATAACATGGTGTGTGGTGTCACTCACAGAAGATCATGTTATCAGTTCTTTATAAATTATAAGCAGTTGCTCACGACTAAGATGGAAAGGAACAAACCATTGAATTAGTCGTGGTGTAATTAAGTATTAGTTTATCTTGACTAATAAATTATACTAGTACACTCTAAGTGTATTGAGTAGGACCATTTTAGGTAAGTTTTTTTTTATACTGACTTAATAAAAGAACTAGACCTTAGTTATTATGGAAGTGTGTGCTCTTAATCCTAATATAATAACAAGCACATATATCTTTAACTTATCAAAGGGTGAGATTTAGCTTGATAAATCAATAGGCCCGATAAGTTAGAAAATGATATTGCTTATAGTGTATGTTGTTGATTATAGAAGGAAACTGTGTCCTAATTATCTAGGTTGAGAATGTCCTCAAGAGGAGCTCATAAGGATTGTCATGTTAAACCCTGCAGGTGGACTTAGTCCAACATGACAATGAAGTTGAGTGGTACTACTCTTGGAGCAAGATATTAATTAAGTGAAGTTGTCAGTGACTTACTTAATTAGTGGACATTCGTTATCTTAAACACAGGGAGACTAACACACTCATATATGAAGGACCCCATAATGTAATTTGGGATTGGTGCGGAGTGCAATAATAACTCTCTAGTGGAATGAGTTATTATTGATAAGTTTGAGTTGTGTGTTCGGGGCGAACACGGGATACTCAAGCTCATCGGAAGGACAAAACCAATTTCTCCTCTAGGTCCCTGTCGTAGACTCATTAAAGCCTCAAGTCCATCCAAATAAAAGCCCTTCTTGGTGTCCAAGAAGGAGGTCGACCCAAGGCTTGGTGACCAAGCATGGGCCGGCCACCATCTCCTCTTAAGGGGCTGGCCCTTTGCTTGGTGTCGAAGCAATGAAGGGTCGGCCACAATTTGTCAAATAAGGAGGGGTGTTTTGAATTTTTAAAATCTTCTCTTTGTAGAAAACTATAAGTTTTAAAAGAGAAATTTTAAAATATAAAACTTTTCTTATTTGAATTAGGCCACATGGTTTAATAAAGAGTTTTAAAAGTTTTAAAACTTTTCTTTTTTAACCATCCTCATGGTTTTAGAAAAAAGGAAGAGAAGTTTTAAAATTAAAATTTTCTATTTTTGTAACCATGTTAAAAAAGGAAATTTTTAGAAGAGAAGTTTTAAATTTTAAAACATATTTTTAATTTTTAAAACTTTCTTTTTTTAACATCCACTTTAGGAAAGAGAGCTTGTAAAATTTTATAAGAGGATTTCTTCATTTATAAAATTTTATTAAATTTTTTCTTCCCCTTGATGATGTGGCTGGCCACCCTTGCTTGGTGCCCAAGCAAGGGGCCAGCCAAATTAAATCTCCAATCAATCCATGATTGGTGATTGATTCAATCAAGAGGAAAGAAAATGAAAAATAAAAGGGGAAAAGGAAAAACAAGAGGAAGATTTTAATTTTTGTAAAAAATATTTCCTTATTTACCTTGGGCAAGTATTATAAAAGAAGGGGAGGAGAGGCCACATGACATAACAATTCTTATTCTCTTGCTTGGTGATCCTCTTGCGGTCGGCCCTCTCTCCCTCTCTTTTCCCCTTGCTCTCTTTTGCTCCTTGGTGGTGGTGGTGGCCGAATTATAGAGGAGGATGAAGAAGGCTTTGGGTGGTGTTCATCTTGGAGGATCGTCGCCCACATGACGTCCAAGGCGAGGCGAGGAATACCACAGAAGATCTCGAGATTATTCGCATACAAAGAGAAGGTATAATTAGCAATTATTTTCCGCATCATGCTAGTTATTTTTCTTTGTAAGAATTCCAAACACAAGAGGCATTAGATTCTAGTTTTTCGGATTTGTTTCGAAGTTGTGTTTTCTTTGTTTTGTTTTTCGAATTTGTGATTTGATTGTTCCATTTGGTTAAACCTAGAGTTATATAAGGAAATTAAATATTAGCTTTCCTTAAAAGGCTTTGCCTAGGCGGTGGTGGATACTCTCATACCCAAGAAGGTCATGTGCCTCACCATGCAGTCCTGGAAGCCAATTTTGGAAATTAATATTTAATGGAATTTATAACATAGGTGGATTTGGATCAATAGTGTTAAGTTCCGCTTGCGATCCAAATCTAAACCATTAAGAACAGATAAGTTAAATTTGGAATCTATGATGTTAAGTTCCGTCTGCAATTCCTAATTTAACTTCTAAAGAACACAATATGTTGTTTATGAAAGGTTCGACACATGTACAAAATTTTGTACAGTAGAACCGGTACGATCTTCCTATGACCAAACAACAATTGGTATCAGAGCTAGGGTTTGCCTCTATGTGTTTTGGTTTTCAAATTAATTATGCACATGTCATACATAATTTAGGCAGGATAATAGTAGGATGTGCTAACTTTGTGATTGCAGGCTCCAACTATTATGGTGTAACACCCGAAAAAATTCTCAAAATTATTTTAGAAATATTCTATGAATTTTCTGGCATTTTAGAATATTTTTACGGAATTTTTAGAATAACGGAAGTAGCAAAAATAAATGGAAACGTAAAATAGCTTAAGCGGGGATTGAACCCGAGACCTATTGGGTCCTACGACTTATAGTGAACTCTAGTAACCAGGTGAACCCAGCAGGGTCGTGCTGAAAGGAAAGGGGAATAATTATATTTATGTTTCAGTTGGGCCGAATTACCCACTAAATATAAATAGGGATTTAAGTGAGGAATTGTTATTTTCTTAAACGAGAAAAAAACCTTTCCCTCACCCTAGTCACGCCGCCCTCTCCTTTTCTCCCTCACCTCTCGGCGCCAACCTCAAGAAACCTAGGGTTTCCGTCCCAAGGGCAAGAGGAACACCTTCCGGCGATATCTCGGCTACGAGAACGTTCCTCCCCGCGAGAAGAGCACGTGGACGCGAGGAAATCGACGGAGGGATCTTCTCCACCGAAAATCTAGCGATCAGATCGTAAGGAAATCTAGCGCAGGATGTAAGAAACCCCTCACCTGCATTATAAGTAGCTCTCGTGTGAATTTTTACTTTGTTTAGTAGCATACAAATTGGTTGACACATAGGTTATGCAATAGTGCACACTAGGTGTTCGATAATATGTTCGGCACAGGACAAGAATGCAACTTAGGCATTTTAATAGTTTAGTTAAATGCAATAGAAGCATTTATTCAGCATGTACAGTTTACCACAGCTTATATGGGACTACGGTCCAATGGGTGGGCTCCCACAGTCGCCTCTAGGTTCAGATAACCTAGCTCTAGGTTCAGATAACCTAGAAATAGCAATATAAGAAGAATTCAGCTATAATCAGTATTTTATTTTAGCAGTGGCACTGTACTGGATTAGATATCCATTGGGTTGGACTCTCATAGTCGTCCCTAGGTTCAGCTAACCTAGTAAACCCTACTAGATTCGGAATTTGCAACCCCGGGTTTAGTTAGGGATGCGCGCACAGCAAGTACAGTCGCTGGGCCCATCAGCAGCATGATTAGTATTTTCATCTATTATATATATATAGTTTTCAAACTCTCACAAAATAGTTATGTGAAATCAATACAGCTTCCGCATTAGTCTAGCATTAGCTTAGCTCAGTTTTTTTTTATATCAGTTTAGTTTTCCTATTGATGCAATGTGATAGTTATGATTAGCTTTATGGCCATGATTAGTGTTGATTCTGTGTGTTGTATGCCATGCCATGTTTAGCATATTCAATACGTATTTCAAATAGCATGTTTTCGAAGCATAATTTGCATCGTATGCATGTTTTGTGAGGTAGATGGTTTCTTACTAAACATAAAGCTTACAGATACTCTTTCCTTATACTGCAGATAAAGGTAAAGGAAAGATGGACTAGTGGAGGTTGGAGGGCAATGCGATGAAGATGTGTGTGGAAGGAACCTGGAATAAAGATCTTGGAGAAACTAGCAAACTAAGACTTTAGTTTTATATGGTGTTATTTTCCGCATTTCTAGTTATTTTAATGCCTTGAATCATGAACGACTTGCTTAGATTGTTAGTACTTATGCTCATATTCCTAGTTATGTGTCATTGGTATGTTTTCAGTTATTTTAGAACTTATGTAGGTGAGTTTGGCACGAAACAGTGCTGAAATCAGAGCCTTGCTGCGAAATCAGAAACCCCAATCGATCAGCGGATCGATTGGGAGCCCTCAATCGATCAGTGGATCGATTGGGAGCCTGGTTCCACGAACAGTAGGCTTCTGGATCGATCAGCCGATCGATCCAGTCGCATTCTGTCGCAAACAGTAAGCTTCTGGATCGATCAGCCGATCGATCGGGAAATCGCTCCCGCGAACAGAGAGCTCTGGAATCGATCGTTGGATCGATTGGCCAGTCTGGATCGATCAGCCGATCGATCCCGAATATTACCCGAGCACAGTAGCCATCTGAATCGATCCATAGATCGATCCAACAGCTTGCAATCGATTGGGTTCAACCTGGATCGATTGGGAAGCTGGGTTTTGACCCAGTGACCTTGTATTTCAGCTCCTTGACCATAGAGGATGTAGGGTATGCCATGAATACCTTAGATTGCATCCCTTAGCACATGTAGGACCAAGAACTTGTATTAGCTTAGCAAAGTTTTAAATTGGTACAGTTTTCCGCACCTAGACTTAGTAATGGTCATGGATATAGCTTAGCACAGCATAATGTGACGGTCCGGCCTTACAGCCCAGCCAGTAGAAGGCGGGTCGTTACATATGGCATATAGATATTGTGTGTGATTGGACCCTTGGACATGTCAAGGGCATTATTTTGTGTGTGCATGATTGTATGTATTAAATACAGCAGGAGCTATATTAGTTTTAGAATTTTACTTTTTTGTTTGATCTAGCATATATGTACATTCCTTTATGGAATATAGGATCGATATATGTAAAATTCTATTTTTTTCGCGGATCATATCTTTGCGAGGTGTGGTGCTATTGGAGAACCAGAGGTGCAGCGGAATAAGAAGCAAGATAGATGTGACAACTCGACCCGATGGCGGTGGCTAAAGATGGCAGCAGCTAGGGTTGGAGCATACTGAAGACAGTGATGGAAAAGGCCATAATAGTTGGAAAATTAATTTCCAAATTTATTGCTTTTAGTTACTGTAATGTATATGTGCATGTGATGTATGCTAGCATAGGTTAAAATTCCTCACCTTAAATAACTAAGTGGGAGAGGGATTTTTAAATAAATTTCACGGTCTCCATTACTGGTTTATAAGTGATGTAACAAGCTTGCGTGTTGGCTCTGAGTGCCTCCCTCCACAACGGATGGGTTTGTTGCGGATCACTAGATCAAACTTCCTTTATGGATGGTTATAGGAAATTATTTAGGAGCATGTGATCTTCTCCAACTGAAGGGGCGCAATCCTATTTAACGGACTAAGTATCAAGTAATGGTATACACTTAGACGCATTCAATAGTATCCTCCCCAATGGTGTCACTGCTATTGTTTTGCGTGACTAAAGTAAAACCAACTATTAATTTTATTTGTCATAAAGTTAGGATGACAAGATATAAAATTAATGGGTTACACCCTCCTCTTACAAATGTTGAATTTGTATACGTCCACACTAACGTGGCATGCAATATTCACGGTGTTTTGAGGTGTTGGTAAATTTAAATAGTATTGTTTGATGAATCAATATTATTTTAAATTTAGAGTCCTGACCAAAGTTTTATTTTGTGATTCTTAGGATGTCTTTCAACCCATTGGCTATTATACTGAAAGAGAATAAACTTACTAGTCCCAACTATATAGATTGGAAAAGAAACCTGGATATTGTCTTAACTGCTAAAAGCTATAAGTTTGTACTGTCAGAGGTATGCCTGTTGGTTGCTACTCGGAAAACCTATAGGTTCCACTGTACAAAAATTTTGTACAAAGGTCTGAACCTTTTCCTAGCTACCATGTGTTCTTTTAAATTAAATTTTGGATCGCCTGCGGAACTTAACACGTTTGATCCAAAACTTAATCTATTTGTTCTTTTAGGTTTTGACTTGGATCTCCTGCGGAACTTAACACGTTCGACCCAAGTCTCCTTAAGTTATTAATTCCATTAAATATTAATTTCCATAAAAGGTTCCCAGTACTGACGTGGCGAGGCACATGGCCTTCTTGGATATGGGAGCAACCACCACCGACTAGACAAAACCTTTAATAGAAAGCTAATATTTAATTTCCTAAAATAACTTTAGGTTAACCAAAGAGAACAATCAAATCACAAGGAAAAGAAAGAAACAAAAGAACACAACTTCAAAAAAACATATTCGAAATACTAGAACGTAAGCCTCTTGTATTTGGTATTATTTCCATAAATAACTAGCATGATGCGGAAATAGAAATTACTAGTTATACCTTGTAGAAAAAACTCTTGATCTTCTACCGTATTCCTCTTCTAACCTCGGACGTTGTGTGGGCAACGATCTTCCAAGATGAGAAACCTCCAACCACCTTCTTCTCCTCCAAGCAAGGTTCGGCCAAAAAAGAAAAGCTTTACCAAGGAGAAAACCAAAATACTAACCAAGCTCCAAGAGATGCTAGCTTTCTCTCCTTCTTCTTCTTCTTCTCCGAGTAGTATCCGGCCACCACAAGAACTCCAAGGGAGAGGGAGAGGTTCGGCCACCACAAGAGGAAGAGAAGGAGATGATGGCCACACCAAGGAAAAAAAGAAGGAGAGGAATAATAGATGTTGTGTCTTGTGAAGGCACCCTCACCCCTTCTTTTATATTCCTTGGCCTAGGTAAATTAGGAAATTTAATTACAATAAATTTTCCTTAATTTCCTTGACATGATTTAATTGAGAAAAATAAAATAATATTTCCCCAATTAAACAATGATGGCCGGCCAAATCAATAGGAAGCAAATTGGACAAGTTTCAATCAACAATTAAAACTTTCCTTATTTGTTTCGGAAATTTTAAAAAATAAAATTTCTCTTTAAAATCTCTTCATGGTTAATAAAAGGAAATATCTATAATTTTAATTTTATTAACATGTGAATAATTTTAAAGAGAAAATAAAACATCTCTCCAATCTACAAATAAGGAAAGAGATCTAATCTCTTTCTTTAATCTTTGTAAATCTTTTACAAGAGAGATATTTTAATTTTAATTCTCTCTTTTAAATTAAATCTTCCACATAATAATAAACATTAAAATTAAATTTTCTTTTAATTAATTATGGCCGGCCCTACTAGCTTGGGTTCAAGCTAGGGCCGGCCATCTTAAAGCTTAGGCCGGCCCTAGCTTGGTTCCCAAGCTAGCTTGGCCGGCCCCCTTTAGATGGGTATAGAAGGTGGGTATATGTGGGTATAGTACTCTATAAATAAGAGGCTACGATAGGGACCGAGAGGAGGAATTGGTTTTGGTCTCCGATAAAATTAAGCATCCCATGTTCGCCCGAACACACAACTTAATTTTATCAATGATAATTCATTCCACTAGAGAACTATCATTGAACTACCGCACCAATCCCAAATTACATTTTGGGCTCCTTCTTATTATGAGTGTGTTAGTCTCCGTGTTTAAGATATCGAATGTCCACTAATTAAGTGAGTTCGACAACTCATTTAATTAATATCTAAGTCCAAGAGTAGTACCACTCAACCTTATTGTCATGTCGGACTAAGTCCACCTGCAAGGTTTAACATGACAATCTTTATGAGCTCCTCTTGAGGACATTATCAACCTAGTATCACTAGGACACAGTTTCCTTCTATAATCAACAACACACACTATGAGTGATACCATTTCCCAATTTATCGGGTTTATTGATTCATCGAACTAAATCTCACCCATTGATAAATTAAAGAAATAAATATCAAACATATGTGCTTGTTATTATATTAGGATTAAGAGCACACACTTCCATAATAACTGAGGTCTTTGTTCCTTTATAAAGTCAGTATAAAAGGAACGACCTCAAATGGTCCTACTCAATACACTCTGAGTGTACTAGTGTAATTATATAGTCAAGATAAACTAATATCTAATTACACTACGACCTTCTAATGGTTTGTTCCTTTCCATTCTGGTCGTGAGCTACTGTTTATAATTTATCCGATAACATCATCTTCCGTATGTGACACCACATACTATGTTATCTACAATATAAATTAAATGAACAACTACAAACAAATGTAGATAATTAGACCAAATGTGATTCTTTATTCATAATGAATGTTTACAAAGCTTAGGCTTTCAGTATACACTCCAACAATCTCCCACTTATACTAATGACTAAGCTGCCATATCTTCTACCATACATCTGATTCCCATTCCCTCCACATGCCGATCGAAAGCTTTCGCCGGAAGGGCCTTAGTGAAAGGATCTGCCAGGTTATCCGCTGATGCAATCTTGGCGATGACAACTTCTCCTCGCTTCACGATATCTCGTATCAGGTGGTACTTGCGCTCTATATGTTTACTCGCCTTATGAGCTCGTGGTTCTTTCGAGTTTGCAACTGCACCGCTATTATCACAATAAATTGTGATGATTTTGGGCAAACCAGGAATCACATCTAAGTCCATTAGAAAGTTCCTGAGCCATACTGCTTCTTTAGCTGCCTCAGAGGCTGCTACATACTCAGCTTCCATGGTTGAGTCCGAAACGCATTTCTGCTTAACACTCCTCCATGAAATGGCTCCACCTCCTAAAGTAAACACATAGCCTGATGTAGACTTACTATTGTCCCTATCTGATTGGAAATCTGAATCCGTGTAACCCACAGGGAGCAAATCATCTGCTTGGTAAACTAGCATATAATCTCTAGTCCTTCTCAGGTACTTTAATATATGCTTTACCGCAGTCCAATGTCCTTGTCCAGGGTTACTCTGATATCTGCTGACCATGCCTACGGTAAAACAGATATCAGGTCTCGTACATAGCATACATTAGGCTTCCTACAGCCGAAGCATAAGGAACTGCTTTCATGTCCTCTATCTCTTTTGATGTCTTTGGAGACATCTCTTTAGATAGAGCTACTCCATGTCTAAAAGGTAAGAAACCTTTCTTGGAGTCTTGCATGCTAAAACGAGCAAGGATTGTATCTATATATGAAGCTTGGGATAGACACAACATTCTTTTCTTGCGATCCCTTATAACTTTGATCCCAAGAATGTGTGCACATTCTCCTAAGTCCTTCATATCAAATTGTTTGGACAACCATACCCTTACGTCTGATAATACCTTGACATTGTTGCCAATTAACAAAATATCATCTACGTATAGTACAAGAAATACCACCACGTTTCCGTTACACTTCTTATATACACAAGACTCATCCGGACTTTGAATAAATCCATATGACTGGATTACTTCATTAAACCGGATGTTCCAAGATCTTGAAGCTTGCTTCAGTCCATAAATGGACCGATTGAGCTTGCATACTAGATGCTCTTTGCCTTTTTCAATAAATCCTTCTGGTTGCCTCATATGGATGTTCTCTTCAAGACTTCCATTAAGGAAAGCTGTCTTGACATCCATTTGCCAAATCTCATAATCCATATGATAATCCATGAGCAGAATGGATAAGAGTATCCGGATAGACTTAAGCTTGTCTGAGTGTACCTTTCGCAACAAGCCTAGCTTTGAAGGTTTCTACCTTCCCGTCTGTCCCTCTTTTCCTTTTGTAGATCCACTTGCATCCAACGGCTTTTACACCATCAGGTGGTTCTACAAGCTCCCAGACCTTATTAGAGTACATAGACTCTATTTCAGAATTCATCGCATTTTGCCAAGATGCTGCATCTATATCTTGGAGTGCTTCGTCATATGACCGGGGATCAGGTTCATGTTTTCCCGGGATCAAGTCCGAAGACTCTCCCAAAAACATGAATCTTTCAGGCTGCCTCACAACCCTCCCACTACGACGAGGCACTATCTGTGGTTGTGTATCATGTGTGACACGTGTTGCAGTCTCATGTGGTACTTTATCTTGTACTGTTGGTATTGAAGTAGACATGTCCTCTCTAAGTTCTTCTAAAACGACTTTACTACTGGGCTTGTGATCCATTATATAGTCTTCTTCTAAAAACTGGGCATTGGTGCTAACAATGACCTTCTGGTCTTTAGGACTATAAAATAAACCACATTTTGTTCCTTTGGGATATCCTACAAACACGCGAACTTCTGTACGAGATTCTAACTTATCAGCATCTGGTTTCAGCACATGTGCTAGACTACCCCAAATCCGAATATGTCTTAGACTGGGTTTTCGCCCATTCCACAATTCTATGGGAGTAGAAGAAACTGATTTAGAAGGTACTAAGTTCAGAACGTATACTGCTGTTTCCAGAGCATATCCCCAAAACGAATTTGGTAATTCTGAATAACTCATCATTGATCTAACCATCTCCACAAGAGTCCTATTCCTTCGTTCTGCCATACCATTCTATTGGGGTGTTCAGTGTTGGGATTGAATCCCGACCTCGATAAGTAATTCCTAAACTCTCTAAGAGGTATTCGCCACCATGATCCGACAGTAGTGTCTTGATACTTTACCTAGTCGTTTCTCCACATCACCTTGTATTCTTTGAACATATCAAAGCACTCGGACTTGCGGCGCATTAGGTAAATGTATCCATATCTTGAATAATCGTCTATGAAAGAGACGAAATATTCAAAACCTCCTCTTGCCTGGACAGACATAGGACCACACAAATCAGAGTGAACCAACTCTAACACTTCTTTGGCTCTATACCCCTTGGCCTTGAACGGCCTCTTGGTCATTTTACCTTCCAAGCAAGATTCACAAGTTGGAAAATTTTCCAACTCAAATGAACTCAAAAGTCCATCGGCTATAAGCCTCTGAATCCTACTTAAGTTAATATGTCCAAGCCTTAGATGCCAAAGATATGCTTGGTTCATTTGCGAAGGTTCTTTTCTCTTATTAGAATTAGAAGATGAGTTATAAATTTCCATGTTTTGCTTTGTGGAAGAAATTGGATTTAAAGTATACAAATTGCCAACTAATGTACCAGAACAGATAATCACTTTATTTCTTTTAATAACTACATCGTTACTAAAGGAAACTGAATATCCATCTAAAAACAGTTTAGAAACTGAAATTAAATTCTTTCTAAAACTGGGTACATAAAGACAATTTCTTAAAACCAAATTCCTATTTCTACTAAAAGATAAGTAGACGTCTCCCACTGCAACACCTTAGTAGCATTGCCCATGTAGACGGTAATTTCTCCTTCAGATAGTCGTCGGGTTTCTGGAACCCCTGCAAGGAATTGCAGACATGATCGATGGCTCCGTATCTACACACCAGGTTTTGGTAGATAACACCGCTAAACATGTTTCAACAACTAGAGTATGAGATATACCTTTGTTTTGGTTCCTACGAGGACATTCCGCCTTCCAATGTCCTGCCTGCTTACGGATGAAGCACTTGCCCTTCGGCTTCATTCCAGCTTTAAATCCCGTACTCTGAGATTTATTCACTTTCTTTGTGAACCGACTTGTTTCTTCTTCTTCTTTCCTTTCGGTTTAGAAGTAGAACCATTTTCAAGATAGTGAATTTGAGCATTGTGACGAAATAATCCTTCTGCTTCTAGTTTCAGTAGTTCCGCTAATGAATAAACTCTCTTATTCATATTATAGTTCGGGCTGCCCAAAACTTCTAGGTAGCGTTTGGAGGATCATATCGATCGGGTTTCCCATCAATTTCTCCTCCAAGGATCATATCTCGTTCGGATAAGCCATCATCTTTAGGATATGATCCCTTACGAGTACCCCCTGCATGGTGGCGGTCATTATCTTTCTCATGGCTTCTTGCCTAGAAGCCCTATCTTGATGACCAAAGAGTTCCTTGAGATTGTTCATAATATCATAGGCTGTTGGTAAATCTTGATGTTGATGTTGAAATACATTTGACATTGAAGCCAAAATGTAACACCGTGCCATCTCATCTGCTTTTACCCATTTCCTATGATATTCAATCTCCTCTTGGGTAGATTCACCAGTGGGTGCATCAGGGCAAGGCTCAGTCAGTACATATTTATAGCTTTCAGCAGTAAGAACAATGTCCGGGTTTCTTTTCCAATCTATGATGGACAGTGGGTTGAAAGACATCCTAAGAATCACAAATAACTTTTGGTCAGAACTCTAAATTTAGAATAATATTGATTCCTCAACAATACTATTTTAAATTAACCAACACCTCATCACACCGTGAATTTTGTATGCCACGTTAGTGTGGACGTATACAAATTCAACATTTGTAAAAGGAGGGTTTTAACCCATTAATTTTATTATCTTGTCAACCTAACTTTTTGACAAATAAAATTAATAGTTGGTATTATTTGGTCACACAAATAATAATAGTGACTCCGTTGGGGAGGATACTATTAGATGTGTCTAAGTGTATACCATTACTTGACACTAAGTCCATTAATAAGATTATGCCCCTTCCGTTGGGGAAGATCACACGCTCTTAATTAATTTCCTATAGTCATCCAAAATGGAAGTCTGTTCTAGTGATCCACAAACAAGCTCATCCGTTATGGAGGAAGGCACTCAGAGCCAACGCGCAAGCTTGTTTGCATCACTTACAAACCAGTAATGGAGACCATGGGATTTATTTAAAAAACCCTCTCCCACTTAGTTATTTATAAATGAGGAATTTTAACTATGCTAGCCTACTAAACTTGTAAACTAACATTCACACACAGCACAATATAAAAGCAATAAATAGAAAATTTAATTTTCAACTATTATGGCTTTTATCTCTAAATTGTCCTCCGTGTGTTGTCATCCCAAGCTGCTTCCATATTTGGCCACCGCCTCCGGTCTGTCGCATCCATCTTGCTCCTAGTTCCACTGCGCCTCTGGTCCTTAGAAGGTTCCACGCTTTGCAAGATTCGATCCATGACATAAATAGAATTTTACATTTTGATCCTATATTCCATAAAAGGAATGTACATGTATCTAGATCAAAAATAAAATCCTAATAAAACTAAATACGACTTCTGTATTTTAATACAATCATGCACACACATATAAATTGCCCTTGACATGTCCAAGGGTCCAATCACACATAATTAACTAAAAGTCATAATAGTTGGATCCTGCATCCATAAAGTTAGCACATCCTACTATTATCCCGCCTAAATTATGTATGACATGTGCATAATTAAACTAAATACCAAATACACAGAGGCAAAACCCTAGCTCGATACCAATTGTTGGTTGCTACTCGGAAAACCTATAGGTTCCACTGTACAAAAATTTTGTACAAAGGTCGAACCTTTTCCTAGCTACCATGTGTTCTTTTAAATTAAATTTTGGATCGCCTGCTGAACTTAACACGTTTGATCCAAAACTTAATCTATTTGTTCTTTTAGGTTTTGACTTGGATCTTCTGCGGAACTTAACACGTTCGACCCAAGTCTCCTTAAATTATTAATTCCATTAAATATTAATTTCCATAAAGGTTCCCGATCTGGCGTGGCGAGGCACATGGCCTTCTTGGATATGGGAGCAACCACCACCGACTAGACAAAACCTTTAATAGAAAGCTAATATTTAATTTCCTAAAATAACTTTAGGTTAACCAAAGAGAACAATCAAATCACAAGGAAAAGAAAGAAACAAAAGAACACAACTTGAAAAAACATATTCGAAATACTAGAACGTAAGCCTCTTGTATTTGGTATTATTTCCATAAATAACTAGCATGATGCGAAATAGAAATTACTAGTTATACCTTGTAGAAAAAACTCTTGATCTTCTACCGTATTCCTCTTCTAACCTCGGACGTTGTGTGGGCAACGATCTTCCAAGATGAGAAACCACCAACCACCTTCTTCTCCTCCAAGCAAGGTTCGGCCACAAAGAAAAGCTTTACCAAGGAGAAAAACCAAAATACTAACCAAGCTCCAAGAGATGCTAGCTTTCTCTCCTTCTTCTTCTTCTTCTCCGAGTAGTATCCGCCACCACAAGAACTCCAAAGGAGAGGGAGAGGTTCGGCCACCACAAGAGGAAGAGAAGGAGATGATGGCCGGCCACACCAAGGAACAAAAGAAGGAGAGGAATAATAGATGTTGTGTCTTGTGAAGGCACCCTCACCCCTTCTTTTATATTCCTTGGCCTAGGTAAATTAGGAAATTTAATTACAATAAATTTTCCTTAATTTCCTTGACATGATTTAATTGAGAAAAATAAAATAATGTTTCCCCAATTAAACAATGATGGCCGGCCAAATCAATAGGAAGCAAATTGGACAAGTTTCAATCAACAATTAAAACTTTCCTTATTTGTTTCCGGAAATTTTAAAAATAAAATTTCTCTTTAAAATCTCTTCATGGTTAATAAAAGGAAATATCTATAATTTTAATTTTATTAACATGTGAATAATTTTAAAGAGAAAATAAAACATCTCTCAATCTACAAATAAGGAAAGAGATCTAATCTCTTTCTTTAATCTTTGTAAATCTTTTACAAGAGAGATATTTTAATTTTAATTCTCTTTTAAATTAAATCTTCCACATAATAATAAACATTAAAATTAAATTTTCTTTTTAATTAATTATGGCGGCCCTACTAGCTTGGGTTCAAGCTAGGGCCGGCCATCTTACAACCTAGGCCGGCCCTAGCTTGGTTCCCAAGCTAGCTTGGCCGGCCCCCTTTAGATGGGTATAGAAGGTGGGTATATGTGGGTATAGTACTCTATAAATAAGAGGCTACGATAGGGACCGAGAGGAGGAATTGGTTTTGGTCTCCGATAAAATTAAGCATCCCATGCTTCGAACACACAACTTAATTTTATCAATGATAATTCATTCCACTAGAGAACTATCATTGAACTACCGCACCAATCCCAAATTACATTTTGGGCTCCTTCTTATTATGAGTGTGTTAGTCTCCCGTGTTTAAGATATCGAATGTCCACTAATTAAGTGAGTTATTGACAACTCATTTAATTAATATCTAAGTCCAAGAGTAGTACCACTCAACCTTATTATCATGTCGGACTCCACCTGCAGGGTTTAACATGACAATCTTTATGAGCTCCTCTTGAGGACATTATCAACCTAGTATCACTAGGACACGGTTTCCTTCTATAATCAACAACACACACTATGGGTGATACCATTTCCCAATTTATCGGGTTTATTGATTCATCGAACTAAATCTCACCCATTGATAAATTAAAGAAATAAATATCAAACATATGTGCTTGTTATTATATTAGGATTAAGAGCACACACTTCCATAATAACTGAGGTCTTTGTTCCTTTATAAAGTCAGTATAAAAGGAACGACCTCAAATGGTCCTACTCAATACACTCTGAGTGTACTAGTGTAATTATATAGTCAAGATAAACTAATACCTAATTACACTACGACCTTCTAATGGTTTGTTCCTTTCCATTCTGGTCGTGAGCTACTGTTTATAATTTATAAGGTACTGATAACATCATCTTCTGTATGTGACACCACATACTATGTTATCTACAATATAAATTAAATGAACAACTACAAACAAATGTAGATAATTAGACCAAATGTGATTCTTTATTCATAATGAATGTTTACAAAGCTTAGGCTTTCAGTATACACTCCAACAATGCCCAGATACACCTAATGGTGATTCTACCCCAGAGGCGATTGAGTATTATAAGAAATGGGTAAAAGCAGATGAGATGGCACGGTGTTACATTTTGGCTTCAATGTCAAATGTATTACAACATCAGCATCAAGATTTACCAACTGCTTATGATATAATGAACAATCTCAAAGAACTCTTTGGGCACCAGAGTTGGACTGCTAGGCAAGAGGCAATGAGAAAGTTAATGACAGCCACGATGTCGGAGGGGACACCCGTAAGGGATCATATCCTCAAAATGATGGCTTATCTGAATGAAATACAAGTCCTTGGAGGAGAAATCGATGGGGAAACCCAGGTCGATATAATTCTCCAAACGCTACCCAGAAGTTTTGAGCAGTTTCGCCTGACCTATAACATGAATAAAAGGGAGTATACATTGGCTGAACTTCTGACAGAACTACAGGCAGCGGAAGGAATATTTCGTCACAGTTCTCAGATTTACTATGCTGAAAATGGTTCTACTTCTAAGTAGAAAGGAAAGAAGAAGAAGAAACAGGTCTTTTCAGTAAAGAAGGTGAATAAACCTCAGGGTACAGGACATAAAGTTGGAATGAAGAAGCCGAAGGGCAAGTGCTTCATCTGCAAGCAGTCAGGACATTGGAAGGCGGACTGTCCTCGTAGGAATCAGAACAATAAAGATATATCTCATACTCTAGTAGTTGAAACATATTTAGTGGTGTTATCTACCAGTACCTGGTGTGTAGATACAGGAGCCATTGATCATGTCTGCAACTCTTTGCAGGGGTTCCAGGAAACCCGACGACTATTTGAAGGAGAGATAACTGTCTACATGGGCAATGCTACTAAGGTGGCGACTGTTGCAGTGGGAGATGTCTACTTATCTTTGATAGGAATAGAAGTTTGGTTTTAAGAAATTGTCTTTATATACCCAGTTTTAGAAAGAATTTAATTTCAGTTTCTAAACTATATTTGGATGGATATTCTGTTTCTTTTAGTAATAATATGGTTATAAAGATAAATAAGGTTATTATCTGTTCTGGTGCATTGATTGACAATTTATATATTTTAAATCCAATTTCTCCCACAATGCAAAATATGGAAATTAATAACGCATCTTCTAACTCTAATAAGAGAAAAGAACCTTCGGAAATGAACCAAACATATCTTTGGCATCTAAGGCTTGGTCATATTAACTTAAGTAGGATTCAAAGGCTTGTAGCCGATGGACTCTTGGGTTCATTAGAGTTGGAAAACTTTCCAACCTATGAATCTTGCTTGAAGGTAAAATGACTAAGAGACCTTTTAAGACTAAGGGGTATAGAGCCAAAGATGCGTTAGAACTGGTTCATTCTTATTTGTGTGGTCCTATGTCTATCCAGGCAAAAGGTGGTTATGAATATTTCGTCTCCTTTATAGACGATTATTCAAGATACGGATACATTTACTTGATGCGTCGTAAGTCTGAATGCTTTGATAAGTTCAAAGAATATAGGGTTGATGTGGAGAAACGTCTTGGTAAAAGTATCAAGACACTACAGTCTGACCGTGGTGGCGAATACCTCTTTGGAGAGTTTAGGAATTACTTATCAGAAGCCGGGATTCAATCCTAATTGTCTGCACCTGGTACACCCCAACAAAATGGTGTGACAGAACGAAGGAATATGACTCTTATAGAAATGGTTAGATCGATGATGAGTTATTCAGAATTACCAAATTCATTTTGGGGATATGCTCTGGAAACAGCAGTATACATTCTGAATATGGTACCTTCTAAACCAATTTCTTCTACTCCCATGGAATTATGAAATGGGTGTAAGCCTAGTCTGAATCATATCCGGATATGGGGTAGTCCAGCACATGTGCTGAAGGGAGATACTGACAAGTTGGAATCACGTACAGAAGTATGTCTTCTTGTGGGATATCCTAAGGGAACGAAAGAGGGTTTATTTTATAATCCTAAAAATCAGAAGATCATTGTAAGCACCAATGCTCGATTTTTAGAGGAAGATTATATAATGAACCATAAGCCCATGAGTGAAGTTATACTAGAAGAAATAAGAGAGGTCACGTCTACTTTAGTACCAACAGTACAAGATGAAGTACCACAAGATACTGCAACACATGTCACACATGATATACAACCAGAGATAGTGCCTCGTCGTAGTGGGAGGGTTGTAAAGCAACCTAAAAAATTCATATTTTTGGGAGAGTCTTTGGACTTGATCCCGGGTAAACATGAACCTGATCCCCGGACATATGACGAATCACTCCAAGATAAAGATGCGGTATCTTGGCAAAAGGCAATGAATTCTGAAATAGAGTCTATATATTCTAATAAGGTCTGGGAGCTTGTAGATCCACCAGATGGTGTAAAAGCCATTGGATGCAAGTGGATCTACAAAAGGAAAAGAGGGACAGACGGGAAGGTAGAAACCTTCAAAGCAAGGCTTGTTGCGAAAGGGTATACCCAGAAAGAGGGAATCGATTATGATGAGACTTTTTAGCCGATAGCTATGCTTAAGTCTATCCGGATACTCTTATCCATTGCCGCTCATATGAATTATGAGATTTGGCAAATGGATGTCAAGACAGCTTTCCTTAACGGAAGTCTTGAAGAAAACATCCATATGAAGCAACTAGAGGGGTTCATTGAAAAGGGCAAAGAGCATCTAGTGTGTAAGCTGAAATGGTCTATTTATAGAAGGAAGCAAGCTTCAAGATCTTGGAACATCCGGTTTAATGAAGTAATCCAGTCATATGGATTTATTCAATGTCCGGATGAGTCTTGTGTATACAAGAAGTGTAACGGAAACGTGGTGGTATTTCTTGTACTATATGTAGATGATATTTTGTTAATTGGCAACAATGTCAAAGTTTTATCGGACGTAAGGGTATGGTTATCCAAATAATTTGATATGAAGGACTTAGGAGAATGTGTACACATTCTTGGGATCAAAGTCATAAGGGATCGTAAGAAAAGGATATTGTGCCTATTTCAAGCTTTATATATAGATACAATCCTTGCTCGTTTTAGCATGTAAAACTCCAAAAAGGGTTTCTTACCTTTTAGGCATGGAGTAGCTTTATCTAAAGAGATGTCTCTGAAGACATCAAAGGAGATAGAGGACATGAAGGCAGTTTCTTATGCTTCGGCTGTGGGAAGCCTAATGTATGCAATGCTGTGTACGAGACCTGATATCTATTTTGTCGTGGACATGGTTAGCAGATATCAGAGTAACCCTGGACAAGGACATTGGACTGTTGTAAAGCATATATTGAAGTACCTAAGAAGGACTAGAGATTATATGCTAGTTTACCAAGCAGACGATTTGCTCCCTATGGGTTACACGGATTCAAATTTTCAATCAGATAGGGACAACAGTAAGTCTACATCAGACTATGTGTTTACTTTAGGAGGAGGAGTCATTGCATGGAGAAGTGTTAAGCAGAAATGCGTTTAAGACTCGACCATGGAAGCTGAGTATGTGGCAGCCTCTGAGGCAGCCAAAGAAGTTATATGGCTCAGGAACTTCCTAATAGACTTAGATGTGATTCCTGGTTTGTCCAAAATCATCACAATTTATTGTGATAATAGCGGTGCAGTTGCAAACTCGAAGGAACCATGAGCCCATAAGGCGAGTAAATATAGAGCGCAAGTACCACCTGATACGAGACATCCTCAAGCGATGAGAAGTTGTCATCGCCAAGATTGCATCAGCAGATAACCTGGCAGATCCTTTCACTAAGGCCCTTCCGGCGAAAGCTTTTGATCGACATGTGGAGGGGATGGGAATCAGATGTATGGCAGCAGATATGGCAGCTTAGTCTTTTAGTATAAGTGGGAGATTGTTAGAGTGTATACTAAAAGTCTGGCTTTTGTAAACATTTATTTTTGAAATGAAAGAATCACATTGGTTAAATGTCTATATTTTATTTGTTAAGTGTAGTTGTTCAATTAATTTATATTGTAGATAACATGGTGTGTGGTGTCACTCACAAAAGATCATGTTATCAATTCTTTATAAATTATAAACAGTTGCTCACGACTAAGATGGAAAGGAACAAACCATTGGAATAGTCGTAGTGTAATTAAGTATTAATTTATCTTGACTAATAAATTACACTAGTACACTTTAAGTGTATTGAGTAGGACCATTTTAGGTAAGTTCTTTTTATACTGACTTAATAAAAGAACTAGACCTTAGTTATTATGGAAGTGTGTGCTCTTAATCCTAATATAATAACAAGCACATATATTTAGTATTTATTTCTTTAACTTATCAAAGGGTGAGATTTAGCTCGATAAATCAATAGGCCCGATAAGTTAGGAAATGATATTACTTATAGTGTGTGTTGTTGATTATAGAAGAAACTGTGCCCTAGTTATCTAGGTTGAGAATGCCCTCAAGAGGAGCTCATAAGGATTGTCATGTTAAACCCTGCAGGTAGACTTAGTTCAACAAGACAATGAAGTTGAGTGGTACTACTCTTGGAGCTAGATATTAATTAAGTGAAGTTGTCAGTGACTTACTTAATTAGAGGACATTCTGTTAGAATGTATACTAAAAGCCTAGCTTTTGATATAAAATATTTATCTAGAAATAAGAATCACATTGGTCAAATGTCTACATTTGTGATAAATGTAGTTGTTCAATTAATTTATATTGTAGATAACATGGTGTGTGGTGTCACACACAGAATATCATGTTATTAGTACCTTATAAATTATAAACAGTAGCTCACGACCATGATGGAAAGGAACAAACCATTGAAAGATCGTAGTGTAATTAGTTGTTAGTTTATCTTAACTATATAATTACACTAGTACACTAAGAGTGTATTGAGTAGGACCATTAGAGGTCGTTTCTTTTATACTGACTTTATAAAGGAACAAAGACCTCAGTTATTATGGAAGTGTGTGCTCTTAATCCTAATATAATAACAAGCACATATATTTGATATTTATTTCTTTAATTTATCAATGGGTGAGATTTAGTTCGATGAATCAATAAGTCCGATAAGTTGGGAAATGATATCACTTATAGTGTGTGTTGTTGATTATAGAAGGAAACTGTGTCCTAGTAATCTAGGTTGAGAATGTCTCCAAGAGGAGCTCATAAGAATTGTCATGTTAAACCCTGCAGGTGGACTTAGTCCGACATGACGATGAAGTTGAGTGGTACTACTCTTGGAGCTAGATATTAATTAAGTGAGTTGTCAGTAACTTACTTAATTAGTGGACATTTGTTATCTTAAACACAGGGAGACTAACACACTTATGATAAGAAGGAGCCCAAAATGTAATTTGGGATTGGTGCGGTAGTTCAATAATAGTTCTCTAGTAGAATGAATTATTATTGATAAAATTAAGTTGTGTGTTCGGGGCGAGCACGGGATGCTTAATTTTATCGGGAGACCAAAACCAATTCCTCCTCTCGGTCCCTATCGTAGCCTCTAGTATATAGAGATTTATACTCACTGCATACCCACCTTCTTACCCATCCAATGGGGCCGGCCAAGCTAGCTTGGAACCCAAGCTAGGGCCGGCCAAGACCAAGTGGATGAGCCATGTAGGTGGCCGGCCAAAACTTGGGTCCCAAGCTTAGGTGGCCGGCCACTAGAATATTAAAAAGGATTTTTCTTAAAATTATTTCTTATGTGGATATCATGAGAGAGTTTAAAAATTAAAAATTTCCTTTTATAGCTTTCTATAAAAGATTAAGAGAAGAGATTAATCTCTTTCCTTATTTGTAGTTTAAAAGGATGATTTTAATTTTTGGTAAAAACTTTCCTAATTTGTAAATCATCTACATGTTTAAAAGAGAGTTTAAAATTTGAAATCTTTCCTTATTTGTTGATTAAAGGAGGATTTTAAATTTTAAGAAAACTTTCCTTTTTAACCATGTTCATGATTTAAAAGAGAGTTTAAAATTAAATATTCTCTTTTATAAGTTTCTACAAAAGATTAAGAAAAGATTTGATATCTTTCCTTATTTGTAGATTAAAAGAGTTTTTAATTTATAGAGATAACTTTCTTTTATCCACATGTTTAAAAGAAAGATTTTAATTTATTAAATTTCCTTTTATAAACCAATCATGAAGGGATAAAAATTATTGGACAAATTTTTATAAATTTCCGGAAGCAAATAAGGAAGTTTTAATTTTTGTTTAAAATTTTATTTGCTTGGAGAATTTATGTGGTGGCCGGCCATTACAAATTGAAAAGAAAAATTGTTTTTAATTAAATAAATTTTCCTTTTTAATGGCAAAAGAATTAAGGAAGTTTTTATTAATTTTTCCTTATTTGCCAAGACCAAGGATTATAAAAGAGGGGGTAGAGGAGGCTTCAAGGCGAAGGACTCTATTCTATTTTTCTCCCTCTTTTCCTTGGTGTGGTGGCCGGTCCTTCCCTTTCTCTTCTCTCCTCTTGTTGTGGCCGAAATCTATCATCTCTTGGAGCTTGGAGGATGTGGCCGGATCAAGGAAGGAGAAGAAGGAGAGAAAGCATGCATCTATTGGAGCTTGGTTGGTGGAAAATTCTTTATCCTTTGGAAGTTCTTGTGCTTGGCCGAAACTTGAAGGAAGAAGGAAGAAGGTGCCTAGGTGGTTCTCATCTCGGAAGATCGTTGCCCACACAACGTCCGAGGTTAGAAGAGGAATACGGTAGAAGATCAAGAGGTCTTTCTAAAAGGTATAACTAGTAATTTTTCCTTTCCGCATCATACTAGTTATTTTTGGAAATAATACTAAATACAAGAGGCATATGATTCTAGTGTTTCGAATTTGTTTTCGATATAGTGTTCTTTTGTTTTTCTTTTCCTTGTGATTTGATTGTTCTTTTCGGTTGACCTAAAGTTATTTTAGGAAATTAAATATTAGCTTTCCTTAAAAGGTTTTGTCTAGTCGGTGGTGGTTGCTCACATATCCAAGAAGGTCATGTGCCTCGCCACGTCAGTACTGGGAACCAATTTTGGAAATTAATATTTAATGGAATTAATAACTTAGGTGATTTGGATCAAACGTGTTAAGTTCCACAGGAGATCCAAGTCAAAACCTAAAAGAACAAATAGATTAAGTTTTGGATCAAACGTGTTAAGTTCCGCAGGCGATCCAAAATTTAATTTAAAAGAACACATGATAGCTAGGAAAATGTTCAGACCTTTGTACAAAATTTTTGTACAGTGGAACCTCTAGGTTTTCCGAGTAGCAACCAACAATTGGTATCAGAGCTAGGGTTTTGCCTCTGTGTATTTGGTATTAGTTTAATTATGCACATGTCATACATAATTTAAGCAGGATAATAGTAGGATGTGCTAACTTTGTGGATGCAGGATCCAACTTTTATGGCTTATAGTTATTATGTGTGTAATTGGACCCTTGGACATGTCAAGGGCATTTATTGTGTGTGCATGATTGTATTATAAAATACAGCAGGAGCTGTATTTAGTTTTATTAGGAATTTATTTTTTGATCTAGTTTACATGTACATTCCTTCGAGGAATATAGGATCGAAAAATGTAAAATTCTATTTATGTCGCGGATCGAATCTTGCAAGGCGTGGAACCTTTTTGAGGACCAGAGGCGCAGCGGAACAAGGAGCAAGATGGATGCGACAACTAGACCCGGTGATGGTGGCCAAAGATGGCAGCAGCTAGGGTTGGCGACACACGGAGGACAGTAATAGATAAAAGCCATAATAGTTGAAAATTAGTTTTTCTATTTATTGCTTTTTATGTTGTGTTATGTGTGCTTGTTAGTTTGCATGTTAGGTAGACTAGCATAGTCAAAATTCCTCACTTTAAATAACTAAGTGGGAGAAGGATTTATTTTAAATAAATTCCACGGTCTCCATTACTGGTTTATAAGTGATGTAACAAGTTTGCGCGTTGGCTCTGAGTGTCTTCCTCCATATCGGATGAGCTTGTTTGCAGATCACTATATTAAACTTCCATTTTGGATGACTATAGGAAGTTAATTAAGAGTGTGTGATCTTCCCCATCGGAAGGGGCATAATCTTATTAATGGACTTAGTGTCAAGTAATGGTATACACTTAGGCACGTCTAATAGTATCCTCCCCATCGGAGTCACTGCTATTATTTGTGTGACCGAAGAAAACCAACTATTAATTTGTCAAATAAATAGGTTGACAAGATAATAAAATTAAAAACCCCTCTTACGAATGTTTGATTTTGTATACGTCCACACTATCGTGGCATACAAAATTCACGGTGTTTGAGGTAATTTTATTCGTCATAAAGATTTATTGACAAGGTAATTAATGGGTAAACCCCTCCTCTTACAAATGTTTAATTTTGTATACGTCCACACTATCGTGGCATGCAAAATTCACGGTGTTTGAGGTGTTGGTGAATTTAAATAATATTGTTTGAGGAATCAATGTTATTTTAAATTCAAAAAGTTTTGACCAAATATTTGATCAAAGACAGATCAACTATTAATTTTATTCGTCAGAAAGTAAAGTTGACGAGATAATAAAATTAATGAATAAAATCTCCTCTTCGATTTTGTATACGTTCACACTATCGTGGCATACAAAATTCATGGGGATTTTAAGGAGTTGATCTTGACCAAATATTTTTGTGATTCTTAGGATTTAAAATGTTTGTCAATCCCCTAGTAGTCATACTATAGAAAAGACTTAGTAGTCCCAATTGTAATGATTGGAAATAGGACTTGGACATTAAGATAGACTGTCTTCTTAGTATTAAGAACAATATAGGTGTATTTAATTCATTAGTTGAAACATGTTTAGTGGTGTTATCTACCAGAACCTGGAGTGTAGATACAGATGCCATTAATCATGTCCGCAATTCATTGCAGGGTTCCAGGAAACTCGGCAACTAAATGAAAATTAAAACACCGTCCACATGGGCACTACTGTAAAAATGGTAGTTGTTGCAGTGGGAGATGTTTATCTTTTGATAAGAATAAAACATGAATTTTTGAGTAATTGTCTTTACGCACCAAGTTTAGAAAGAACTAGTTTTCAGTTTCTAAACTATTCAAAGAACTTGATATTCTGTCTCTTTTAATAACAAAGTTGTTATTAAGAAAAAGAGGAAAGTTATCTGTTCTGGTACGTTGGTTGGCAATTTATAAATCCAATAACTCTCATGATGCAACAAATGGAAATTAGTAACACATCTTCTAACTTTAAGAGAAAGTAACCTTCGGAAATGAACCAATTATATCTTTGGCATCTAAGGCTAGGTTATATTAACTTGAGTAGGATTCATTGGTAGCTGATGAACTTTTGGGTTCATTAGTAGTGGAAATCTTTCCAACCTGCGAGTCTTACTTGGAAGGAAAAATAACCAAGAAGCTTTTAAGTCTAAGGGGTATGGAGTCAAAGATATGTTGAAATTGGTTCATTCTGATTTGTGTGATCCTATGACTATCCAGACAAGAGGTAGTATTGAATATTTCGTCTATTTTATAGACAACTATTCAAGATACAAATAAATTTACTTAATGTACCGCAAGACTAAGTACTTTGATTAGTTCAAAGAGTACAAGGCTGATGCGGAGAAATGTTAAAGTAAAAGTCACTATGGTAAAATCGTAGTGGCAAGTACCTCTTGGGAGAATTTAGGAGTCACTTATCAGAAGTAGGGATTCAATCCCAACTAACTGCACCTGGTACACCCCAACAGAATGGTGTAGAAAAAGGAAGGTATAGGACTCTTATGGAAATAAGTAGATTGATGAGTTATTTAGAATATTACCAAAAAGGATATACTCTGGAAACGGAAATGAATATAGTACCTTCCAAAGACAGAACTCTGTACTCATATAGAATTGCTGAATAGGCGTAAGCCTATTTCGAAGCATATTCAGATTCGGGTAGTCCAGCACATATACAGAAGAGAGACAATGATAAGTTGGACAGGAATTCACTTGTTTGTGGGTTATCCTAGAGAAATGAAAGTAGGTTTATAGTCTTAAAAATCAGAAGGTCATTGTTAGCATCAATGACCGATTTTTAGAAAAGGACTATGTAATAAACCATGTGCCCATAAGAAAATTTGTTCTTAAGGAAATAATAAAAGACATGTTTAATCTAGTACCAACTATACAAGATGAGATATCACAAGGAAACTGCAACACGTATCACAAATGATACACAATTGCAGAAAGTGCCTTGTCGTAGTGGGAGGGTTGTTAGGCAACCTAAAAGGATTCATGTTTTGGGAGAGTTTTTTTTTTACTCGATCCCTGAAGGACATGAATCTGATCTCCGGACATATGACGAAGCACTCCAAGATAAAGATGCAACATCTTGGCAAAGAGTAATGAATAATAGAATTAGAATATATGTATTCTAATAAAATCTGGAAGCTTGTAGAAACACCAAATGGTGTAAAAGCCTTTGGGTGTAAAAAGGTCTATAATAGGAAAAGAGGGATAGACAGGAAGGTAGAAACTTTCAAAAGCAAGGCTAGATGAAAAAGGAAACTTTTTCACTGGTAGCCATGCTTAAGTCTATCCGGATTCTTTTATCTATTTGGCAAGTGGATGTCAAGACAGCATTCCTTAATGGAAGTCTTGAAGAAAGCATCCATATAAAGCAACCAGAAGGGTTCATTGTAAAGGGCTAAGAGCATCTTGTGTGCAAGCTCAATCAGTCTATGCACTGAGGCAAAGCTTCAAGGTCTTGGAACATCCAGTTTATCAAAGTAATCCAGACCTATGGATTTATTGAAGTCTTGTGTATACAAAAGGTGTGATGGAAACGTGGTGGTGTTTCTTGTACTATACATAGATAACATTTTTGGTAGTTGGAAACAATATCAAAATGTTGTCAGAAGTAAGGGTATGGTTGTCTAAATAATTCGATATAAAGGACTTGGGAGAATGTATATATTTTTGAGATCAAAGTAATAAGGGATCGCAAGAAAAAAAAATATATTACTTATCCCAAGCTTAATACATCGGAAAAATCTATGCTCGTTTTTAGCATGCAAAACTCCTAGAAAGGTTTCTTATCTTTTTTAGCATGGAGTGTCTTTATCTAAAGAGATGTCTCCGATGACATCAAAGGAGATTGAGGACATGTAGGCAGTTCTTTATGCTTCGGCAGTTAGACAACCTAATGTATGCTATGCACGAGATCAGAAATCTGTTTTGCCAAGGGCATAGTTAGCAGATATCAAAGTAACCCTAGACAAGGACATTGGACTGCAGTAAAGCATATATTAAAAGTACCTTAGAGGCACTAGAGATTATATGCTAGCTTACAAGGCAGTTAATTTGGTTCCTGTAGGTTGCACGGATTTTGACTTCCAATCGTATAGGGACAATAATAAGTCGACCTCGGGGTTTTTGTGTTTACTTTAGGAGGAAAAGTCATAACTATGGAAGAGTGATAAGCATAGGTGTTTTTCTGGACTCCACCATAGAAGCTGAGTATATGGCAATCATCTGAGGTAGCCATAAAAGTTGAATGACTTAAATAACCTCAAAATAGACTTAGATATGATTTCTAGTTTGTCCAAAGATTATTACAATTTATTGTAATAATAATGGTGCAGTAGCAAACTCGAAGAAACCATGAGTCTATAAGGCAAGTAAACACAATAGAGCGCAAGTACTACCCAATACGAGAAATTGTATAACGAGGAGAAGTTGTTGCCGCCTAGATTGCATCAGATAATAACCTAAGGTCCTTAAGGCAAGAGCTTTTTGAAAGGCATGGGAATCAGATGTATGGCAGCAGATATGGCAGCTTAGTCTTTTAGTATAAGTGGGAGATTTTTAGAATGTATACTAAAAGCCTAGCTTTTGGTATAAAACATTTATCTAGAAATAAGAATCATATTGGTCAAATGTCTATATTTGTGATAAATATAGTTGTTCAATTAATTTATATTGTAGATAACATGGTGTGTGGTGTCACACACAGAAGATCATGTTATCAGTACCTTATAAATTATAAATAGTAGCTCACGACCATGATGGAAAGGAACAAACCATTGAAAGGTCGTAGTGTAATTAGGTGTTAGTTTATCTTAAATATATAATTACACTAGTACACTAAGAGTGTATTGAGTAGGACCATTAGAGGTCGTTTCTTTTATACTGACTTTATAAAGGAACAAAGACCTCAGTTATTATGGAAGTGTGTGCTCTTAATCCTAATATAATAACAAACACATATATTTGATATTTATTTCTTTAATTTATCAATGGGTGAGATTTAGTTCGATGAATCAATAAGTCCGATAAGTTGGGAAATGATATCACTTATAGTGTGTGTTGTTGATTATAGAAGGAAACTGTGTCCTAGTAATCTAGGTTGAGAATGTCCCCAAGAGGAGCTCATAAGAATTGTCATGTTAAACCCTACAGGTGGACTTAGTCCGACATGACGATGAAGTTGAGTGGTACTACTCTTGGAGCTAGATATTAATTAAGTGAGTTGTCAGTAACTTACTTAATTAGTGGACATTTGTTATCTTAAACACAGGGAGACTAACACACTTATGATAAGAAGGAGCCCAAAATGTAATTTGGGATTGGTGCGGTAGTTCAATAATAGTTCTCTAGTGGAATGAATTATTATTGATAAAATTAAGTTGTGTGTTCGGGGCGAGCACGGGATGCTTAATTTTATCGAGAGACCAAAACCAATTCCTCCTCTCGGTCCCTATCGTAGCCTCTAGTATATAGAGATTTATACCCACCGCATACCCACCTTCTTACCCATCCAATGGGGTCGGCCAAGCTAGCTTGGAACCCAAGCTAGGGCCGGCCAAGACCAAGTGGATGAGCCATGTAGGTGGCCGGCCAAAACTTGGGTCCCAAGCTTAGGTGGCCGGCCACTAGAATATTAAAAAGGATTTTTATTAAAATTATTTCTTATGTGGATATCATGAAAGAGTTTAAAAATTAAAAATTTCCTTTTATAGCTTTCTACAAAAGATTAAGAGAAGAGATTAATCTCTTTCCTTATTTGTAGTTTAAAAGGATGGTTTTAATTTTTGGTAAAAACTTTCCTAATTTGTAAATCATCTACATGTTTAAAAGAGAGTTTAAAATTTGAAATCTTTCCTTATTTGTTGATTAAAGGAGGATTTTAAATTTTAAGAAAACTTTCCTTTTTAACCATGTTCATGATTTAAAAGAAAGTTTAAAATTAAATATTCTCTTTTATAAGTTTCTACAAAAGATTAAGAAAAGATTTGATATCTTTCCTTATTTGTAGATTAAAAGAGTTTTTAATTTATAGAGATAACTTTCTTTTATCCACATGTTTAAAAGAAAGATTTTAATTTATTAAATTTCCTTTTTATAAACCAATCATGAAGGGATAAAAATTATTGGACAAATTTTTATAAATTTCCGGAAGCAAATAAGGAAGTTTTAATTTTTGTTTAAAATTTTATTTGCTTGGAGAATTTATGTGGTGGCCGGCCATTACAAATTGAAAAGAAAAATTGTTTTTAATTAAATAAATTTTCCTTTTCAATGGCAAAAGAATTAAGGAAGTTTTTATTAATTTTTCCTTATTTGCCAAGACCAAGGATTATAAAAGAGGGGGTAGAGGAGGCTTCAAGGCGAAGGACTCTATTCTATTTTTCTCCCTCTTTTCCTTGGTGTGGTGGCCGGTCCTTCCCTTTCTCTTCTCTCCTCTTGTTGTGGCCGAAATCTATCGTCTCTTGGAGCTTGGAGGATGTGGCCGGATTAAGGAAGGAGAAGAAGGAGAGAAAGCATGCATCCATTGGAGCTTGGTTGGTGGAAAATTCTTTATCCTTTGGAAGTTCTTGTGCTTGGCCAAAACTTGAAGGAAGAAGGAAGAAGGTGCCTAGGTGGTTCTCATCTCGGAAGATCGTTGCCCACACAACGTCCGAGGTTAGAAGAGGAATACGGTAGAAGATCAAGAGGTCTTTCTAAAAGGTATAACTAGTAATTTTTCCTTTCCGCATCATACTAGGTATTTTTGGAAATAATACTAAATACAAGAGGCATATGATTCTAGTGTTTCGAATTTGTTTTCGATATAGTGTTCTTTTGTTTTTCTTTTCCTTGTGATTTGATTGTTCTTTTCGGTTGACCTAAAGTTATTTTAGGAAATTAAATATTAGCTTTCCTTAAAAGGTTTTGTCTAGTCGGTGGTGGTTGCTCCCATATCCAAGAAGGTCATGTGTCTCGCCACGTCAGTACTGGGAACCAATTTTGGAAATTAATATTTAATGGAATTAATAACTTAGGTGATTTAGATCAAACGTGTTAAGTTCCGCAGGAGATCCAAGTCAAAACCTAAAAGAACAAATAGATTAAGTTTTGGATCAAACGTGTTAAGTTCCGCAGGCGATCCAAAATTTAATTTAAAAGACCACATGGTAGCTAGGAAAAGGTTCAGACCTTTGTACAAAATTTTTGTACAGTGGAACCTCTAGGTTGTCCGAGTAGCAACCAACACATTCGTTATCTTAAACACAGGGAGACTAACACACTCATATATGAAGGAGCTCATAATGTAATTTGGGATTGGTGCGGTAGTGCAATAAAAACTCTCTAGTGGAATGAGTTATTATTGATGAGCTTGAGTTGTGTGTTCGGGGCGAACACGGGATACTCAAGCTCATCAGAATGCCAAAACCAATTTCTCCTTTAGGTCTCTGTCATAGCCTCATTAAAGCCTCAAGTCCATCCAAATAAAATCCCTTCTTGGTGTCCAAGAAGGAGGCCGATCCAAGGCTTGGTGACCAAGCAAGGGTCGGCCACCATCTCCTCTTAAGGGGTCGGCCCTTTGCTTGGTGTCCAAGCAATGAAGGGTCGGCCACAATTTGTCAAATAAGGAGGGGTGTTTTGAATTTTTAAAATCTTCTTTTTTAGAAAACTATAAGTTTTAAAAGAGAAATTTTAAAATATAAAATTTTCCTTATTTGAATTAGGCCACATGATTTAATAGAGAGTTTTAAAGTTTTAAAACATTCCTTTTTTAACCATCCTCATGTTTTTAGAAAAAAGGAAGAGAAGTTTTAAAATTAAAATTTTCTATTTTTGTAACCATGTTAAAAAAGGAAATTTTTAGAAGAGAAGTTTTAAATTTTAAAACATGTTTTTAATTTTTAAAACTTTCCTTTTTTAACATTCACTTTAGGAAAGAGAGCTTGTAAAATTTTATAAGAGGATTTCTTCTTTTATTAAATTTTTTCTTCCCCTTGATGATGTGGCCGGCCACCCTTGCTTGGTGCCCAAACAAGGGGCCGGCCAAATTAAATCTCCAATCAATCCATGATTGGTGATTGATTCAATCAAGAGGAAAGAAAAGGAAAAATAAAAGGGGAAAAGGAAAAATAAGAGGAAGATTTTAATTTTTGTAAAAAGTCTTTCCTTATTTGCCTTGGGCAAGTATTATAAAAGAAAGGGAGGAGAGGTCACATGACATAACAATTTGTATTCTCTTGCTTGGTGATCCTCTTGTGGCCGGCCCTCTCTCCCTCTCTTTTGCTCCTTGGTGGTGGTGGTGGTGGTGGCCGAATTCTAGAGGAGGAGGAAGAAGGCTTTGGGTGGTGTTCATCTTGGATGATCGTCGCCCACACGACGTCCAAGGTGAGGCGAGGAATACGACAGAAGATCTCAAGGTTATTAGTATACAAAGAGAAGGTATAATTAGCAATTGTTTTCCGCATCATGCTAGTTATTTTTCTTTGTAAGAATTCCAAACACAAGAGGCATTAGATTCTAGTTTTTCAGATTTGTTTCGAAGTTGTGTTTTCTTTGTTTTATTTTTCGAATTTGTGATTCGATTGTTCCTTTTGGTTAAACCTAGAGTTATATAAGGAAATTAAATATTAGTTTTTCTTAAAAGGCTTTGCCTAGGCGGTGGTGGATGCTCTCATACCCAAGAAGGCCATGTGTCTCACCATGCAGTCCTGGAAGCCAATTTTGGAAATTAATATTTAATGAAATTTATAACATAGGTGGATTTGGATCAATAGTGTTAAGTGTTAGGATGTATACTAAAAGTCTAGCTTTTGGTATAAACATTTATCTAGAAATAAGAATCACATTGGTCAAATATCTACATTTATGATAAATGTAGTTGTTCAATTAATTTATATTGTAAATAACATGGTGTGTGGTGTGACACACAGAGGATCATGTTATCAGTACCTTATAAATTATAAACAGTAGCTCACGACCAAGATGGAAAGGAACAAACCATTGGAAGGTCGTAGTGTAATTAGATATTAGTTTATCTTAACTATATAATTACACTAGTACACTTAGAGTGTATTGAGTAGGACCATTAGAGGTCGTCTCTTTTATACTGACTTTATAAAGGGACAAAGACCTCAGTTATTATGGAAGTGTGTGCTCTTAATCCAAATATAATAACAAACACATATATTTGATATTTATTTCTTTAATTTATCAATGGGTGAGATTTAGTTCGATAAATCAATAAGCCCGATAAGTTGGGAAATGATATCACTTATAGTGTGTGTTGCTGATTATAGAAGGAAACTATGTCCTAGTGATCTAGGTTGATAATGTCCCCAAGAGGAGCTCATAAGGATTGTCATGTTAACCCCTGTAGGTGGACTTAGTCCGACATGACGATAAGGTTGAGTGGTACTACTCTTGGACTAAGATATTAATTAAGTGAGTTGTCAGTAACTCATTTAATTAGTGGGCATTCGACATCTTAAACACAGGGAGACTAACACACTCATAATAAGAAGGAGCCCAAAATGTAATTTGGGATTGGTGCGGTAGTTCAATAATAGTTCTTTAGTGGAATGAATTATTATTGATGAAATTAAGTTGTGTGTTCGGGGCGAACACGGGATGCTTAATTTCATCGAGAGACCAAAACCAATTCCTCCTCTCGGTCCCTATCGTAGCCTCTTGTGTATAGAGATTTATACCCACCACATACTCACCTTCTTACCCATCCAATGGGGTCGGCCAAGCTAGCTTGGAACCCAAGCTAGGGTCGGCCAAGACCAAGTGGATGAGCCAAGTTGGTGGCCGGCCAAAGCTTGGGTCCCAAACTTAGGTGGCCGGCCACTAGAATATTAAAAAGGATTTTTATTAAAATTATTTCTTATGTGGATATCATGGTTTTAAAAGAGAGTTTAAAAATTAAAAATTTCCTTTTATAGCTTTCTACAAAAGATTAAGAGAAGAGATTAATCTCTTTCCTTATTTGTAAATTAAAAGGATGGTTTTAATTTTTTGGTAAAAATTTTCCTTATTTGTAAATCATCTACATGTTTAAAAGAGAGTTTAAAATTTGAAATCTTTCCTTATTTGTTGATTTAAAGGTGGATTTTAAATTTTAAGAAAACTTTCCTTTTTAACCATGTTCATGATTTAAAAGAGAGTTTATAAATTAAATATTCTCTTTTATAAGTTTCTACAAGAGATTAAGAAAAGATTTGATATCTTTCCTTATTTGTAGATTAAAAGAGATTTTAATTTTTTAGAGATAACTTTCTTTTTATCCACATGTTTAAAAGAAAGATTTTAATTTATTAAATTTCCTTTTTATAAACCAATTATGAAGGGATAAAAATCATTGGAGAAATTTTTTATAAATTTTCGGAAACAAATTAGGAAGTTTTAATTCTTGTTTAATTAAAACTCTCCTTGATTTGGGGAAATAAGTAGCAGACCATGTTATAATGAAAATAAAAATTATTTTTAATTAAATAAATTTTTCCTTTTCATGGCAAAAGAATTAAGGAAGTTTTTATTTAAATTTCCTTATTTGTCAAGATCAAGGATTATAAAAGAGGGGGTAGAGGAGGCTTTATGGTGAACGACTCTATTATTCTTTTCCTCCCTCTCTTCCTTGGTGGCCGGCCTCTTCCTCTTCTCTCTTCTCCTTCTTGTGGTCGAACCATCTTGTTCTCTTGGAGTCCTTGTGGTGGTCGGATCTAGCTTGGAGAAAAGGAGAGAAAGGAGGCTTCGTTCTTACATCCCTTGGAGCTTGGTGGTGGTGGTCGAACCTCATCCTTTCTTGGAGTCATGTGGTGGCCGAACCTTGCAAAGAAGAAGAAGGTGCCTTGGTGGTTCTCGTCTCGGAATACGGTAGAAGACCTAGAGGTTTTTGTTTGCAAAAGAAAAGGTATACTAGTATTTAATTTCCGCATCATACTAGTTTTATTTCTTTGTAAAAATACCAAATACAAGAGGCATGCGATTATAGTATTTCGAATTAGTTTTCGATGTTGTGTTCTTTTATTTTTCTTTTCCTTGTGATTTGATTGTTCCTTTTGGTTGACCTAAAGTTATTTAAGGAAATTAAATATTAGCTTTCCTTAAAAGGCTTTGTCTAGGCGGTGGTGGTTGTTCCCATATCCAAGAAGGCCATGTGCCTCGCCATGCAGTCTTGGAAGCCAATTTTGGAAATTAATATTTAATGGAATTAATAACCTAGGTGATTTGGATCGAACGTGTTAAGTTCCGTAGGAGATCCAAGTCTAAACCTAAAAGAACAAATAAATTAAACTTTAGATCAAACGTGTTAAGTTCCGCATGCGATCCGAGTTTAATTTAAAAGAACACATGGTAGCTAGGAAAAGGTTCAGACCTTTGTACAAAATTTTTGTACAGTGGAACCATTAGGTTTTCTGAGTAGCAACCAACAATTGGTATCAGAGCTAGGGTTTTGCCTCTGTGTATTTGGTATTAGTTTAATTATTCACATGTCATACATAATTTAGGCAGGATAATAGTAGGATGTGCTAACTTTGTGGATGCAGGATCCAACTATTATGGCTTATAGTTATTATGTGTGTGATTGGATCCTTGGACATGTCAAGGGCATTTTATTGTGTGTGCATGATTGTATTATAAAATATAGCAGGAGCTGTATTTAGTTTTATTAGGATTTTATTTTTTGATCTAGTTACATGTACATACCTTTTATGGAATATAGGACCGATGGATGCAAATTTTATTTTATGTTCGATCTAGTTTACATGTACATTCCTTCGAGGAATATAGGATCGAAAAATGTAAAATTCTATTTATGTCGCGGATCGAATCTTGCAAGGTGTGGAACCTTTTGAGGATCAGAGGCGCAGCGGAACAAGGAGCAAGATGGATGCGATAACTAGACCCGGTGGCGGTGGCCAAAGATGGCAGCAGCTAGGGTTGGCGACACACGGAGGACAGCAATAGATAAAAGTCATAATAGTTGAAAATTAGTTTTTCTATTTATTGCTTTTTATGTTGTGCTGTGTGTGCTTGTTAGTATGCATGTTAAGTAGGCTAGCATAGTCAAAATTCCTCACTTTAAATAACTAAGTGGGAGAGGGATTTATTTTTAAATAAATTCCACGGTCTCCATTACTGGTTTATAAGTGATGCAACAAGCTTGCGCGTTGGCTCTGAGTGTCTTCCTCCATATCGGATGAGCTTGTTTGTGGATCACTAGATTAAACTTCCATTTTGGATGACTATAGGAAGTTAATTAAGAGCGTGTGATCTTCCCCCATCGGAAGGGGCACAATCTTATTAATGGACTTAGTGTCAAGTAATGGTATACACTTAGGCACGTCTAATAGTATCCTCCCCATCGGAGTCACTGCTATTATTTGTGTGACCGAAGAAAACCAACTATTAATTTGTCAAATAAATAGGTTGACAAGATAATAAAATTAAAAACTCCTCTTACAAATGTTTGATTTTGTATACGTCCACACTATCGTGGCATACAAAACTCACGGTGTTTGAAGTAATTTTATTTTGTCATAAAGATTTATTGACAAGATAATTAATGGGTAAAACCCTCCTCTTACAAATATTTAAATTTTGTATACGTCCACACTATCGTGGCATGCAAAATTCACGGTGTTTGAGGTGTTGGTGAATTTAAATAATATTATTTGAAGAATCAATGTTATTTTAAATTCAAAAAATTTTGACCAAATATTTGATCAAAGATAGATCAACTATTAATTTTATTCGTCGTAAAGTAAAGTTGACGAGATAATAAAATTAATGGATAAAATCTCCTCTTTGATTTTGTATACGTCTACACTATCGTGGCATACAAAATTCATGGGGATTTTAAAGAATTGATCTTGACCAAATATTTTTGTGATTCTTAGGATTTAAAATGTTTGTCAATTCCCTAGTTGTTATACTATATAAAAGACTTAGTAGTCCAAATTGTAATGATTGGAAATAGGACTTGGACATTAAGGTAGACTGTCTTCTTAGAACTAAGAACAATATAGATGTATTTAATTCATTAGTTGAAACATATTTAGTGGTGTTATCTACCAAAACCTGGAGTGTAGATACAGATGTCATTAATCATGTCCGCAATTCATTGCAGGGTTCCAGGAAACCCGACAACTAAATGAAAATAAAAACACCATCCACATGGGCACTACTGTAAAAGTGGTAGATGTTGCAGTGGGAGATGTTTATCCTTTGATAAGAATAAAATATGAATTTTAGAAATTATCTTTACGTACTAAGTTTAGAAAGAACTTGTTTTCAGTTTCTAAACTATTAAAGAATAGATATTATGTCTATTTTGATAACAAAGATGTTGTCACGAAAAATAGGGAAGTTATCTATTCTGGTACGTTGGTTGGCAATTTATAAATCTGATAACTCCCACAATGCAACAAATGGAAATTAGTAACACATCTTCTAACTATAAGAGAAAGCAACCTTCGGAAATGAACCATTTATATCTTTGGCATCTAAGGCTAGGTGATATTAACTTGAGTAGGATTCATTGGTAGCTGATGAACTCTTGGGTTCATTAGTAGTGGAAATCTTTCCAACCTGCGAGTCTTACTTGGAAGGAAAAATAACCAAGAAGCTTTTAAGTCTAAGGGGTATGGAGCCAAAGATATGTTGGAATTGGTTCATTCTGATTTGTGTGATCCTATGACTATCCAGACAAGAGGTAGTATCGAATATTTCGTCTATTTTATAGACAACTATTCAAGATACAAATACATTTACTTGATGTGCCGCAAGACTAAGTGCTTTGATTAGTTCAAAGAGTACAAGGCTGATGCGAAGAAACGTTAAAGTAAAAGTATCAAGTCACTATGGTAAGATCGTAGTGGCAAGTATCTCTTGGGATAATTTAGGAGTTACTTATCAAAAGTAGGGATTTAATCCCAACTAACTGCACCTGGTACACCCCAACAGAATGGTGTAGTAGAAAGAAGGTATATGACTCTTATAGAAATAATTAGATTGATGATGAGTTATTCAGAAAATTACCAAGTTCGTTTTAAGGATATACTCTGAAAAAGAAAGTGAACATAGTACCTTCCAAAGTCAGAACTCTCTACTCATATAGAATTGTTGAATAGGCGTAAGCCTATTTTGAAGCATATTCGGATTCGGGTAGTCCAGCACATATGCTGAAGAGAGACAATGATAAGTTGGATAGGAATTCACTTGTTTGTGGGTTATCCTAGAGAAACGAAAGTAGGTTTATAGTCTTAAAAATCAGAAGGTCATTGATAGCATCAATGACTGATTTTTAGAAGAGGACTATATAATGAACCACAAGCCCATAAGTAAATTTGTTCTTAATAAAGGACATATCTAATCTAGTACCAACTGTACAAGATGAAATATCATAAGAAACTGCAACACGTATTACAATTGATACACAATTATAGACAGTGCCTAATCGTAGTGGGAGGGTTGTCAAACAACCTAAAAGATTCATGTTTTGGGAGAGTCTTTTGGACTTGATCCCAAATGAACATGAGCCTGATCCCGGACATATGATGAAGCACTCTAAGATAAAGATACAACATCTTGGCAAAGAGCAATGAATACAGAATTAGAATTCTAATAAAATCTGGAAGCTTGTAGAACCACTAGATGGTGTAAAAGTCATTGGGTAAAAATAGGTCTACAATAGGAAAAGATGGATAGACAGGAAGGTGGAAACTTTCAAAGCAAGGCTTGATGAAAAAGGAAATTTTTTCACTGGTAGCCATGCTTAAGTCTATCCGGATTCTTTTATCTATTTGGCAAGTGGATGTCAAGACAGCATTCCTTAATGGAAGTCTTGAAGAAAGCATCCATATAAAGCAAACAGAAGGATTCATTGCAAAGGGCAAAGAGCATCTTGTGTGCAAGCTCAATCAGTCTATGGACTGAGGCAAAGCTTCAAGGTCTTGGAACATCTGGTTTATCAAATTAATCCATACCTATGGATTTATTTAGTAAACGGATAAAGTCTTGTGTATACAAAAGGTGTGATGGAAATGTGGTAGTATTTCTTGTACTATACGTAGATAACATTTTTAGTAGTTGGAAACAATATCAAAATATTGTCAGAAGTAAGGGTATGGTTGTCCAAACAATTCGATATGAAGGACTTGGGAGAATGTATATATTCTTGGGATCAAAGTAATAAGGGATCGCAAGAAAAGAATATTTTACTTATCCCAAGCTTCATATATCGAAAAAAAAAACCTTGCTCGTTTTAAGCATGCAAAACTCCAAGAAAGGTTTCTTACCTTTTTTAGCATGGAGTAACTTTATCTAAAAAGATATCTCCGTAGACATCAAAGAAGATAGAGGAAATGAAGGCAGTTCTTTATGCTTCAGCTATCGGAAGCCTAATGTATGTTATGCACGAGATCAGAAATCTGTTTTGCCAAGGGCATAGTTAGCAGATATCAAAGTAACCCTGGACAAGGACTTTGGACTGCAGTAAAGCATATATTGAAGTACCTTAGCGGCACTAGAGATTATATGCTAGCTTACAAGGCAGTCAATTTGGTCCCTGTGGGTTGCACGGATTTTGACTTCCAATCGGATAGGGACAATAGTAAGTCAACCTCGGGATTTTGTGTTTACTTTAGGAGGTAAAGTCATAACTATGGAAGAGTGATAAGCATAGGTGCTTTTCGGACTCCACCATAGAAGCTGAGTATATGGCAGCCTCTGAGGTAGTCATAAAAGCTGAATGACTCAATAACCTCAAGATAGACTTAGATATGATTTTTGGTTTGTCCAAAGATTATTACAATTTATTGTAATAATAGTGGTGTAGTAGCAAACTCGAAGAAACCATGAGTCTATAAGGCAAGTAAACACAATAGAGCGTAAGTACCACCCAATACGAGAAATCGTATAAACGAGGAGAAGTTGTTGTTGCCTAGAATGCATCAGATGATGACCTATAGATCTTTTCACTAAGGCCCTTAAGGCAAGAGATTTTGAAGGGCATGTTGAAGGGTTGGGAATCAGATGTATGGCAGCAGATATAGCAGCTTAGTCTTTTACTATAAGTGGGAGATTGTTAGGATGTATACTAAAAGTCTAGCTTTTGGTATAAATATTTATCTAGAAATAAGAATCACATTGGTCAAATATCTACATTTATGATAAATGTAGTTGTTCAATTAATTTATATTGTACATAACATGGTATGTGGTGTCACACACAGAGGATCATGTTATCAGTACCTTATAAATTATAAACAGTAGCTCACGACCAAGATGGAAAGGAACAAACCATTGGAAGTGTAATTAGATATTAGTTTATCTTAACTATATAATTACACTAGTACACTTAGAGTGTATTGAGTAGGACCATTAGAGGTCGTCTCTTTTATACTGACTTTATAAAGGGACAAAGACCTCAGTTATTATGGAAGTGTGTGCTCTTAATCCTAATATAATAACAAACACATATATTTGATATTTATTTCTTTAATCTATCAATGGGTGAGATTTAGATCGATAAATCAATAAGCCCGATAAGTTGGGAAATGATATCACTTATAGTGTGCGTTGCTGATTATAGAAGGAAACTATGTCCTAGTGATCTAGGTTGATAATGTCCCCAAGAGGAGCTCATAAGGATTATCATGTTAAACCCTGCAGGTGGACTTAGTCCGACATGACGATAAGGTTGAGTGGTACTACTCTTGGACTAAGATATTAATTAAGTTAGTTGTCAGTAACTCATTTAATTAGTGGGCATTTGACATCTTAAACACAGGGAGACTAACACACTCATAATAAGAAGGAGCCCAAAATGTAATTTGGGATTGGTGCGGTAGTTCAATAATAGTTCTTTAGTGGAATGAATTATTATTGATGAAATTAAGTTGTGTGTTTGGGGCGAACACGGGATGCTTAATTTCATCGGGAGACTAAAACCAATTCCTCCTCTCGGTCCCTATCGTAGCCTCTTGTGTATAGAGATTTATACCCACCACATACCCACCTTCTTACCCATCCAATGGGGTCGGCCAAGCTAGCTTGGAACCCAAGCTAGGGCCAGCCAAGACCAAGTGGATGAGCCAAGTTGGTGGCCGGCCAAAGATTGGGTCCCAAGCTTAGGTGGCCGGCCACTAGAATATTAAAAAGGATTTTTATTAAAATTATTTCTTATGTGGATATCATGGTTTTAAAAGAGAGTTTAAAAATTAAAAATTTCCTTTTATAGCTTTCTACAAAAGATTAAGAGAAGAGATTAATCTCTTTCCTTATTTGTAGATTAAAATGTTGGTTTTAATTTTTTTGGTAAAAATTTTTCCTTATTTGTAAATCATCTACATGTTTAAAAGAGAGTTTAAAATTTGAAATCTTTCCTTATTTGTTGATTAAAAGGTGGATTTTAAATTTTAAGAAAACTTTCCTTTTTAACCATGTTCATGATTTAAAAGAGAGTTTATAAATTAAATATTCTCTTTTATAAGTTTCTACAAGAGATTAAGAAAAGATTTGATATCTTTCCTTATTTGTAGATTAAAAGAGATTTTAATTTTTTAGAGATAACTTTCTTTTTATCCATATGTTTAAAAGAAAGATTTTAATTTATTAAATTTCCTTTTTATAAACCAATCATGAAGGGATAAAAATTATTGGAGAAATTTTTATAAATTTCCGGAAACAAATTAGGAAGTTTTAATTCTTGTTTAATTAAAACTCTCCTTGATTTGGGGAAATAAGTGGCCGGCCATGTTATAATGAAAATAAAAATTATTTTTAATTAAATAAATTTTTCCTTTTCATGGCAAAAGAATTAAGGAAGTTTTTATTTAAATTTCCTTATTTGTTAAGATCAAGGATTATAAAAGAGGGGGTAGAGGAGGCTTTATGGTGAACGACTCTATTATTCTTTTCCTCCCTCTCTTCCTTGGTGGCCGGCCTCTTCCTCTTCTCTCTTCTCCTTCTTGTGGCCGAACCATCTTGTTCTCTTGGAGTCCTTGTGGTGGCCGGATCTAGCTTGGAGAAAAGGAGAGAAAGGAGGCTTCGTTCTTGCATCCCTTGGAGCTTGGTGGTGGTGGCCGAACCTCATCCTTTCTTGGAGTCATGTGGTGGCCGAACCTTGCAAAGAAGAAGAAGGTGCCTTGGTGGTTCTCGTCTCGAAAGATCGTTGCCCACACAACGTCCGGGATTAGAAGAGGAATACTGTAGAAGACCTAGAGGTTTTTGTTTGCAAAAGAAAAGGTATACTAGTATTTAATTTCCGCATCATACTAGTTTTATTTCTTTGTAAAAATACCAAATACAAGAGGCATGCGATTATAGTATTTCGAATTAGTTTTCGATGTTGTGTTCTTTTATTTTTCTTTTCCTTGTGATTTGATTGTTCCTTTTGGTTGACCTAAAGTTATTTAAGGAAATTAAATATTAGCTTTCCTTAAAAGGCTTTGTCTAGGCGGTGGTGGTTGTTCCCATATCCAAGAAGGCCATGTGCCTCGCCATGCAGTCCTGGAAGCCAATTTTGGAAATTAATATTTAATGGAATTAATAACCTAGGTGATTTGGATCGAACGTGTTAAGTTCCGCAGGATATCCAAGTCTAAACCTAAAAGAACAAATAAATTAAACTTTGGATCAAACGTGTTAAGTTCCGCATGCGATCCGAGTTTAATTTAAAAGAACACATGGTAGCTAGGAAAAGGTTTAGACCTTTGTACAAAATTTTTGTACAGTGGAACCATTAGGTTTTCCGAGTAGCAAACAATGTTAAGTTTCGCTTGCGATCAAAATCTAAACCATTAAGAACAGATAAGTTAAATTTGGAATCAATGATGTTAAGTTCCGTCTGTGATTCCTAATTTAACTTCTAAATAACACAATAGGTTGTTTAGGAAAGGTTTGACACATGTACAAAATTTTGTACAGTGGAACCGGTACGATCTTCCTAGGACCAATCAACACATAGTGAGCGTAGTGGTCTTCACGACTAGCAAGAAGATGGTGAGGTTGAGGGTGAAGGTGTAGAAGGAGTTGGTGTCAAAGATGAGAGGATTAGGGTGGAAATCAGCCTAATCGTGGAGGAGGGGCAACTCGATCAAAGACCAGGGAAGGAGGAAGAAAAAACAGCAAGGGTTCGTTGCGTGAAGAGATTGTATAAGAAGAGGGAAAGAAAAATGGGTTAGGGTTCGAGAAGTCCAGGGGAGACATGGCGCTAAAAATTTTTGGCAGAAAGGGAAAGTAAAACACGGTTGCAATAAAAAATACGAAGGGGAAAACAACGAAAGAATAAAGTCAAAGACAACAGTTTATTAAAATTGTTATCTTTAACTATATAAAATAATATAAAAACACAACGGTTTATAAAACTGTTGTCTTAACCCCTAAAAAGTATTTAAAGATAACAGTTTTAGATACCCGTTGTAAAATGTGTTGTTGATTTAAAATAAAATTGCTCAACAATAACGATTTTCACAAAACTGTTGTCTTTTGTATTTTATAAGAATTCAAAGACAACAATTTTATCAAAAGTCGTTGTCTTTTATCAAATTCACAACAGTTTCTTCCAAAATCGTTATCTTTGTGGTGTTGTCTTTTAACATTTTTGTTGTATTGAAATAGAGAGAAAATAGTGCTTATTCTTGAGGCCCGACGTATTTGGAGGCATTCCCTTGCTACGAAGGTGGACGGATTGATGGAGATGAAAGCTCTAAGGTTGCCCGCTAAGGGAAGTACCCTTCCCCGAGGAGAGGGATGAAGTCTCAAACCCAAGATGAGTCAACGAATGAGGTTCTTAACCATTTTATACCTCCTCCAAACTGCAAAGATTAACCAGGATTACATGGGTCTGATAAATTAGATTTCTCACCCCTTTTCTCGTATTTCACCCTAAACCAAAGTTGTATTCCTTGAAATTATCTACATTCTGATATTTGGATCGAGTCTTGGCTCTAACTAAGCCGAAAGTTATGATAGTTCAAATTTTGGTCTGCAGTCTATGCGGAGGGCCCAATAAAGCTACGGATGGGAGGCACGGTCATGCCTTTTAGAATAGCTAGACCATGGTTTCTATTTGTTGAACCTGAATCAAAGTTGTAGATCTTGAAATTATCTACATTTCAATATAAAGAACAGCCTGTAACTTCAATCGAGCACAAAATTATAGTCGTTTCAAAATAAGTATACAATCTGCCCAAATTCAACTCAGCCTTGTTTTCACGCGACACGATCTCGACTCCACGCCATACGGCTCCCTTGTATTTTACACCACACGGACATGCCTGGTGGCATGAATAGCCTCGGGTGGAGAGGCATGGTCGTGCCATTTGGCAAACCGAACACTGAATCGGCTCTCGCACGACAGCACGATCGTGTTAATCCACACGACCTGGAGGAAACACACAGTCGTGTGGTTTCACACGGTTTGAGCTTGATTTGTCTCTAGTGAGAGGCACGACCATGCCTTTTCGCACGACCGAAGCATGCTTTGCTTCGGGAGAGAGCACACGGCTGTGCCAGGAGGCACGACCCATGTTGATGATCTTCATAAGTTGCTTCAATGTGTGCCTTTTGCTTCATTTTCGCTCCAAATGACGTCCTATCAATCAAAATATACAAAGAGTAGATTTCCGAACAAATATAATGGAAGTATAATATAATAATGAAATATAGTGCAATAAACATAGATTATATGCATGAAATACAAGTAGATGTGCATTAAATAATGCTTAAAAATATATATAATTTACGCACATTAGCCTCCAACCATCTAAGGGCACCTCCAGTCCCACCCGAGGTACCTCCAGTCAACCCTAGATGCCTCTAATGGTTGAAACTTCATCTGTAAAGTTTATCTCTTCGGAGGCGGCTCCATCCATCTAGGGCGACGTGCCTCTAATCAGCCTAGGCACCTCCTGTACTGTTCATATAGGGTGTCTTCCATTCAACTAAGGCACCTATATCATTGTTTATCCGAGACTATTTTTAGCTCTGACTCCTGCAAAAATATATTAGTTTAAAATAATAAGGAATACCTGTAAAATAGAGTTAGCACACATAATAAAATTTATAAATTAGATCATGTTTGATAGGACCAGGATCTAGTCTTGGTCTCTGTTGGATCGTTGATTCGATAGAGGGGGGGTGAATACTGATTAAAAAAATTTCGAGTAAGCAGCGGAATAAGAAATGCGAAAAGAATGACACAAGTAATTTTTTACTTAGTTCGGAGCCTATGTCGACTCCTACTCCAAGGCCCGCACGCAAGGGTGCTTTCGATGGGCAATTCACTAGCAATTCGAAATAATTGTTTACAACTTAAAGTACACGAAAGCTAATGAAAAAATAATACTGACAAGAAAAATAAGAATGAAAAGAGTAGAGCGTTAGCAGACTGTCTTCGCAGCGTCGCAGGAGCACCAGAGAGCGAATCATGAGTTGTTGTTGGAGTTTCAGCCTTTACCCTCCTTATATAGGAGGTTCGGGGCACCTGGAATCTCTAGGGCGCCCTGAATATGATGTAGCTGAGCCAACCAGGGCGCTCTGCGTGGTGAAATGATGTTACGGATAAAAGTTCACCTATGGGCGCCCGAACCCTCATTTTCCAACAGATTCCTTCCTGTAAGAAAATGTTAGTCTAAAGGCAAATATAAGATATATATCCTGCAACACAGAGTATTAGCACAGTTTAAAATCAGATAGAATATTAATTAGATTCCATCTCGGAGAGATGGGATCTAGTCAAGATCTTGACTTAGAGTTCCGAAATGGTTCTAAGTCGGATCGGCTCCTAAGCTCCCTTCCCGAGAACACGTCCTCACAGTCACTCCCCTCCAGTGACTTACCTTCACTTACCTGCCAGACGTCCGGTCAGCCCTTCGACCCGTCTGGGCTTCGTGCCAACTATCCGGTCAGTCCGTCGACCTAACTGGATTTCGTGTCAAACGTCCGATCAGCCCGTCGACCCGTTTGGACTTCGTGCCAGCTATCCGGTCGGCTCATCGACCTAGCTGGACTTCTCCTGCACACTCAGTCAGAGTGTTAGATAACAACAAAACTAATTTAACCTATTTTATCATTCATCAAAACTTGAGTTAGACCGCTAGTGCTAACTGCACCAACAATCTCCCCCTTTTTGATGTAATGACAACCTGGTTAAATTAGTGAAGAATATGCAAGTAAAACAAGCTTTTAGGTTGTTAAGTTAGCTTTTTAATTTTTGTTATGTTTGCTGTTTGTTTAACTAACTTAACCACCTAACCCTCCCCCTTTGCATTCATCAAAAGATTAACATAAAACGACTTGTAATTGAAAAATACAAAGTAAAAACAATTTAGAAATGTAAGTCAGATTATCTTGGGGGAGTATAACATAGAAAAAAAATTTAAGCTTTAAACTTATATCTTTTTCAAAAAGTAGCATTTTTAACTGTAACTTAATCTTTCGAAACGAGTTTTGTAATTTGGAAACATAATTTGCAAAGATAGCAATTTTGAAAAAGGTTATTAGGGTTAAGTTCAGTTTGCAAGTCAAGTTTTTAAAACCAAGTAAAATCAAGTTTTAGTTTGTAAAACTTAACTAAGTAAAACTTATTTTTAAATCTGACTCTGTATCCTTTTAGATAAATTTCCAAAAATACGCTTTGAAACCCAAGTAGAATCCAATTTCCAAAAATACCATAATTTTCAAAATGAAGAATCTAATTTTCAAAACCAACTTTTTACCTAAGTTTGAAGGGTTTAAATCAAAAACTAAGTTTAGAAGTTTTTATTTTCAAAATTGAATTTAAAAAGTTAAAAATTTGAAAATAAAATTGATTTTCAAATTTAAGTTTAAACAATTTTAACTTTCAAAACTAATTTTGAAACATCCAAAAAAAATTTTAAACCACTTAGTTTTGACTTGATTTAAAAAGAGGTATTTTTGAAAAATTAATTTAAAATAAAAATAATTAATCCTCCCCTTGAACCTGATATTACAAAATCTGTCTAACCATTTAGCTACTCACTGACTATTAGAGGATAGCAGCTTTCACTTGGTTAATCAAGTTAAGTCTAAGCATCAGGTAGTGTTTGACTAAACTGAATGACTTAACTTGATTAATATCTGTTTGGTATTTAACGCCCAAACTTATGTCGATGCACTGAAATAAGCATCTTAAGTCAAGGCAATTTGCCTATGCATCTCACCCCTTTCTATATTTGACAATCACAAACAAGGAAATCCTAGGGTGTTGGTGATATACTCAAGTACTAGCCCTAAGGGAACATGCTTTCTAAGAGATTATTCTAGTATAAGGCTAAAACAGATTTAAAACTCTAGAAACGGAAGATTTTAAAAGAAATAAAGATTTTATCCTAGAATTTAAAAATATTATTTTTTAAAACAGTTTTTGCAATTTTAGCATCCTAGTCTATTAAGCACATTCTTAGTTTTCTGCGTAGATTACTAAACTCACTTTCAGAGAGGGGTTTAGTAAATATGTCAGCTAAGTTAGATTTGGACTCAATGTACTTGAGTTCAATGTCTCCTTTAGTGACATGATCCCTTATAAAGTGGTGTCTAATTTCAATGTGTTTGGTTCTGGAATGATGCACAGGATTTTTTGTTAAATTAATTGAGCTAAATATTATCAATTAATACTTTTAGATTTGTAATGTTTAAGTTAAAGTATTTTAAAGTGTGCATCATCCATAGTAGTTGAGCAACGCATTCACCTATGACTATGTATTCTGACTTAGTTGCAGACAAAGAAATACAGTGTTGCTTTCTACTAAACTAACTAACAAGTGATGGACCTAGTAGTTGACATCTACCACTTGTGCTCTTACGGTCTAATTTGCATCCAGCATAATCTGAGTCAGAGTACCCTATTAATTCAAAATTGTTAGTCCTAGGATACCAAATTCCTACATTTGTTGTTCCTTTAAGGTATCTAAAGATTCTTTTGACTTGAGTCAAATGAGATTCTTTAGCACAGGTTTAGTATCTAGCACACATACTCACTGCAAATAAAATATCGGGTTGACTTGTAGTTAAGTACAGTAAGCTACTTATGACACTCCTATAGTATTTTAAGTCAACTGGCTTTCCACTTGGGTCATCGTCTAGAATAGTATTAATGGTCATAGGTGTTTTTATTTCTTTAGGATTTTCCATCCCAAATTTTTTAAGTAATTCTTTGGTATATTTTTGTTGAAAAATATAATTTCCTTCATTTGTTTGTTTGATTTGTAATCCTAAAAAGTAAGTTAATTTTCCTACTAAATTCATTTCAAATTCTTGTTCCATTAAGTTTGTGAATTCTTATAAAAATTCTGAATTAGTTGAGCAAAAAATTATATCATCTACATAGATTTAGGTTATAAATATGTCCTCTCGTATTAATTTAACGAATAGGGTCGGGTCAATTTTGTTAGAGTATATACAAAAAGCCTAGCTTTGTATAAACATTTATTTAGAAATAAAGAATCACAATGGTCAATATCTGCATTTATTTGCTAAATGTAATTTGTTCAATTAATTTATATAGTAGACAACATGGTGTGTGGTGTCACACACAGAAGATCATGTTGTCGGTTCTTTATAAATTATAAACAGTTGCTCGCGACTAAGATGGAAAGGAACAAACTGTTGAAGTAGTCGTAGTGTAATTAAGTATTAGTTTATCTTAACTAATAAATTACACTGATACACTCCAAGTGTATTGAGTAGGACCATTTTAGGTAAGTTCTTTTTGTACTGACTTTATAAAAGAACTAGACCTTAGTTATTATGAAAGTGTGTGTTCTTAATCATAATATAATAACAAACACATATATTTAGTATTTATTTCTTTGACTTATCAATCGGTGAGATTTAACTCGATAAGTCAATAAGCCCGATAAGTTGGGAAATGATATTACTTATAGTGTGTGTTGTTGATTATAGAAGGAATCTATGTCCTAGTTATCTAGGTTGAGAATGTCCCCAAGAGGAGCTCATAAGAATTGTCATGTTAAACCCTACAGGTGGACTTAATCCGACATGACGATGAAGTTGAGTGGTACTACTCTTGGAGCTAGATATTAATTAAGTGAGTTGTCAGTAACTTACTTAATTAGTGGACATTTGTTATCTTAAACACAGGGAGACTAACACACTTATGATAAGAAGGAGCTCATAATGTAATTTGGGATTGGTGCGGTAGTGCGATAATAACTCTCTAGTGGAATGAGTTATTATCGATGAACTTGAGTTGTGTGTTAGGGGCGAACACGGGATACTCAAGCTCATCGGAAGGCCAAAACCAATTTCTCCTCTAGGTCCCTGTCGTAGCCTCATTATAGCCTCAAGGCCATCCAAATATAAGCTCATCTTGGTGTCCAAGAAGGGGGTCGGTCCAATGCTTGGTGACCAAGCAAGGGTCGGCCACATCCTCTTCTATAGGGGTCGTCCCTATTGCTTGGTGATCAAGCTAGTAGGGGCCGGCTACAATAATTCAAACAAGAAGAGTTGTTTTGAATTTTTAAAATCTTCTCTTTGTAGAAAAATATAAGTTTTAAAAGAGATATTTTAATTTTTTTTAAAACTTTTCTTATTTGAATTAGGCCACATGTTTTAATAGAGAGTTTTAAAAGTTTTAAAACTTTCCTTTTTTTAACCATCCTCATGGTTTAGAAAAAAAAAGGGTAGATAAGTTTTAAAATTTAAATTTTCTATCATCATGTTAAAAAAAGAAAATTTTATAAGAGAAGTTTTAAATTTTAAAGCATGGTTTTAATTTTTAGAACTTTCCTTTTTTTTTAACTCCTACTTTAGGAAAGAGAGCTTGTAAAATTTTATAAGAGTTTTTCTTCTTGTAAAATTTTATAAAAAATAATATTCCTTTCCTCTTATGGGGGTCGGCCACCCTTGCTTGGTGCCCAAGCAAGGTGGTCGGCCATATTAAAAAATAAAAATCATCATCAATTAATTTTGGTGATTGATTCAATCAAGAGGAAAGAAAAGGAAAAAATTAAAAGAGAAAAGGAAAATTAGAAGAAGATTTTAATTTTTGTAAAAATTCTTCCCTATTTGCCTTGGGCAACTAATATAAAAGAAGGGGTGAGGGAGTTTCATGAGACACAACTCTTATTCTCTTGCTTGGAGGATCTCTTAGTGGTCGACCCTCTCTCTTCTCCCTTTCCCTTTGCTCTCTTCTCCTTGGTGGTAGTGGTGGCCGAATTTTAGAGGAAGAGGAAGAAAGTTTTTGGGTGGTGTTCATCTTGGAGGATTGTCGCCCACACGACGTCCAAGGCGAGGTGAGGAATACGGCAGAAGATCTCTAGGTCATTAACATACAAAAAGAAGATATAATTGGCAATTGTTTTCCGCATCATGCTAGTTATTTCTTTTTGCAAGAATTCCAAACACAAGAGGCATTAGATCTAGTTTTTCGAATTAGTTTTTCGAGTTTGTGTTTTCTTTGTTTTCGAATTTGTGATTCGATTGTTCTTTTTGGTTAACCTAGAGTTATTTAAGGAAATTAAATATTAGCTTTCCTTAAAAGGCTTTGTCTAGGCGGTGGTGGTTGCTCCCATATCCAAGAAGGTCATGTGCCTCGTCATGCAGTCCTGGAAGCCAATTTTGAAAATTAATATTTAATGGAATTAATAACATAGGTGGATTTGAATCAATAGTGTTAAGTTCCACTTGCGATTCAAATCTAAACCATTAAGAACAAATAAGTTAAATTTGGAATCAATGATATTAAGTTCCGTCTGCGATTCCTAATTTAACTTCTAAAGAACACAATAGGTTATTTAAGGAAAGGTTCGACACTTGTACAAAAATTTTTATACAGTGGAACCGGTACGATTTTCCTAGGACTAACCAACAAATTTGACCCTGGTTAAACCCTTTGGATATAAGGTAAGAGGTTAACCTTTCATACCAGGCTCTGGGTGCTTGCTTAAGTCCGTATAAGGCTTTCTTTAATTTAAAGACATAGTCAGGGTGCTCTAGACATTCAAACATAGGTGGTTGGCCTACATAAACCTCCTCTTTGATCAGCCCATTTGGAAAGGTAGATTTAACATCCATTTGATACAGTCTGAACCTTTATGGGCTGCATAACTAAGTAACATTCTAATGGACTCTAGTCTAGCTACTGTTGGTTGCTACTCGAAATATTGTACCGGTTCCCCTGTACAAAAATTTTGTACAAGTCCTGAATCATTTCTAATAACCTATTGTGTTCTTTTGAAATTAAATTTGGAATCGCAAACAGAATTTAACATTATTGATTCCAAATTCAATTTATCTGTTCTTAGTAGTTTAAACTTGGATCGCAAACGAAGCTTAACATTATTGATCTAAATTCACCCATGTTATAAATTCAATTAAATATTAATTTCAAAAATCAACTTCCAGGTTAAACATGACGAGACACTAGGCCTTCTTGAGTATGGGAATATCCACAATTTCCTAGACAAAGTCTTTCAACGAAATTTAATATTTAATTTTCTTATAATAATCTTAGATTTAATAAAAAAAAATAATCGAATCACCAATAATCATCTGACTAATCTTGAAAGTAATCATACCCTTCCCTCTTATTCGTTTACCTTAACCAAATAAATTTAAGATATTTGTTCTATTTAAAATTTAAATCCTGATTCTTTTATTGTTCATTTGAATATTTTACTACACCGCACCTCATGAACCATAAAACTAAGAATGTATCGACGTATGATTTTTACCGCTATGACATATATTATTTTTACACGTATTGAGTTGGTCGATAAACTTTGACTTTTCTAATGTAAGGTTTCACAACCATTAAACCGTTGGTAGTTTGTCTACTACCAAGACAATTACAATATCATTATAAGATATTACATGCTTAATGAGTTCCTTTTCGATTTCAAGACTCTTATCCAAATCAACTACGAGACAAATAAGTTCCAACACTAACGCTCGATCCAAACATACAAGTTTCAGGTATATAATTTCTATATCCCACCAAGTGATCAATTCATTCAGAATGATATATGATTTCGTCCGGAAGTTGAGTCAGACAGAGGTTAGTTGCGCTGTCACTGATATTGACAGAAAGTCGCGGAGACACCTGGGTGACCTGATACTTCCTAAAAAGGTTCCCACGGATGGATGATGGAGGGTGATGACGGGGACGATGACGCGAGGGTTCTGCACACACTCAGACAAGCCGCCTTCATGTTAGAGACCAAGAATCAGGAAAAAAATCTCTGGGTCAGGCCCTCCGATGCACAAGTCAGGTATTTTTTCCTCAGAAGCACAGTGAAAGGACGAAAAGTAAAAGATGAGTGCGAAAATATGAGTGGGCGTACTTGCGTAGAGACGAAGCCTCCCTTTTTATATGGCAGTGGATACTTCTGGAGTCTGACGAGTGTCAGGGAATGTCGGGTGTTAGGATTTGTCTAGCGGTGAATGACACATGACATCTTCCTATAGGTTTAAGGAGGAATCGGTGGGCAATGAGCCCTAAACTGTTAGCATATTCCCTGACATGCAGTGATTATTCTCTGACATGTTGTTACGATTCCCTGTCTTGATTGTCGTATAGTGTATGCTCGCCCCGATTTGTTAACCTTAGACTGTGTATTCATACCTGCAAATCTTGACCTATAGGCACAAACCTGCATTTCCGGGCGCATTCCCTTGCTTGTGTTTGTTGTCCCGTAAATTCAGCTCTGTACGTCCCGCCCTTCATTTGCTATCCGATCTATCCCGGTAGATCCAGACCTGCGCCTATCACCCTGTCAATCTAGGCCTTCGTTTGTCGTTCCTTAAGTCTCGTCCCGTATGCATAGCCCTGCTCCGTATTTTATCTTGTACGTCCTAAATCGTATGTCTTGGCCCTCATTTCCTGTTCTGCCTGTCTCATCCTGTAAATCCTGACCTGTAGGCCTTAGTCCACATATCCCGATCTGTACGACATGGTTCGTGTATCCTGTTTCGCAAGTCTATAAGTCCTGACCTATAATCCTTGGTTTGCATATCCTGACCTGTACGCATCGATCCGTGTATCCTGTTCTGTAAGTCTATAAGTCCTGACCTGTAATTCTAGGTTTGTATATCCCGACCTGTACGACCTGGTTCGTGTATCATGTTCCGCAAGTCTATAAGTCCTGACCTGTAATCCTTGGTTTGCATATCCCGGCCTGTACGCCTCGGTCCGTGTATCCTGTTCCGCAAGTCTATAAGTCTTGACCTGTAATCCTTGGTTTGTATATCCCGACCTGTACGCCCTGGTCCGTGTATCCTATTCCGCAAGTCTATAAGTCCTGACCTGCAATCCTTGGTTTGTATATCCCGACCTGTATGCCCTGGTCCGTGTATTTTGTTCCGTAAGTCTATAAGTTCTGACCTGTAATCCTTGGTTTGCCTATCCCGACCTGTATGCCCTAGTCCATGTATCCCGACATGTATGTCCTACCTTCCGAGTTCCCACTCGACATGTAGGCCTAACTCCGGAATGCCACTTATGTCCGACCAGGACCATCCTGTAATCTGGACCTTTGACCCTCACGTAGGTTAGACTTTTGATCTCCATGTGACTTCTGACTGCTTCGTGGGCTTGACTTCTGACTGCCTCGTGGGCTTGACTTCTGACCACCCCGTGGACTTGACTTCCGACCACATCAATTATCCGACCTTATTGTCATGCATCGTATCAATATATTTATTACAATAGAGATTAATTCTCAGATGGATATATATTCATGGAAAAAAAAATCTTCTCACTTCTAGTTATTTGAATTTCGATTATAAATTGATATTTTTTATATAATCTGACAACGAATGGTAAACAATGACTAAAATAAATATAATTTACTTTCTTTTACCTCACGTTTAGAATTTTAATAATCGTTTACTTAAGTATCTTAAAAGGGAACCTAAATGAGATATAAGATATTGTTTGCTAATTTTTTAAAATGGAACATAATAGTATGATAAAAAAATAAAGGGCTTATTTTTTGCATTTTCGCCCCCAAACAATATATTTACTGCATCTTCCACCACTGTTGCCGAGGAAAACACTGCACAGTTAGTTCCGAGACGGCACCACGACAACATGCATCAAAGAAGAGGACCGAATCCCTAATTCTCTAGTGCCTCCTTCCTCACTACACAACGAGGTATCGGGCACATTCGTCTTTTTCCATTCTTTTTTTTTCGTGAGTTGATCTGCTTAGATTAGGTATTTGATTTGCTTAGTTCGTTATCCTCAACCGAGTGATGTGTGTGTCTTTTTTTTTTTTTTTCCTTTTCTGTTTGTTGAAATCTGAGTGTTCTCGATGGGTCATAGCTTTCCGTCGTTTTGTTTTGGGTAGCTTTCGTGTTCTTTCGGTGTTTCTCCGCTCTTGACTGTATCATGCTGTTTTTAATTCTTTCCCTGTTATTTCCAAGATATTTTCTTTTTCAATTTTGGATACTGAGCGGATGTTAGTTTTCTATGGGTTGTAGAAAAGATGAGCCATGGGACGAAGTGGATGCACTACTTGAGGCAGTGGAGCGCCGCGAACGTCTCTTCGGCCTTGATAGAGAAGGGGCAGAACCGGGTCATTGATGCCTCCCTTACTTTGATTCGCGAGAGGGCCAAACTCAAGGTTAGTAGAAGTGTTATGTTGGCCTGATTCTCGTTGCTTGCTCGATATTGTTTTGTCTGGTTTCTTTTGCAACCAATAAAGTTAGTAGATTGATATCATCAAAATGTTATCTTGTCAAAATCTCATCCTCATTTAGCTACTCTGTGTGTAAATTAATTGTCTAATTTGAAAACTTATCAAGCTTCAAAGAATGTTTAATATCGTAATTAGATGTTAACAAAGTTACTAAAACAATCTTTAATCTGTATGAAATCATATTTGAGTATGCACAAGTTTGTCATTCATATTTCAAGTTTTCTATAATTTGTGTTTGTTGAAATAGTGAGTGGGGGTCAAACTAGCTTTTTATGGTGTCAATAACTACTACGTAGTGCATGTTTCTATGTTGTTCTGGGTTAGTGATATAGTATTGGTTACCTGATTAGACTTTTGCTCGATGAAGATGGGCACTGGTTTTCTTCATCATATTGGTTCTTTCGTGCCTATAAAAGTTCAAGAGACTAATCTAGTTGATTTTTTTTTTCCTGTAAAATTGATTGGTCTTTACACAGAGAGGTTTACTAAGTTTCTGAACTAAATGAAACTAAATGCACCTTTAGGTTTTCTAAATTTCTGAACTAAATGAACCCCCTTTCTCTTTTTACAGGGAGAGTTACTAAGGTCTTTGGGCAGTGTGAAAGCTTCAACATCACTCCTGGGAGTTCCGCTTGGACACAATTCCTCTTTCCTGCAGGGTCCTGCTTTTGCTCCTCCTCGGATTAGGGAGGCTATCTGGTGTGGTAGTACCAACTCTAGTACTGAAGAAGGTAATGCAAATTTTCAATTTTTTTCAATGCATTTAATATAGCAATTGTATTATCAGTGGAGCAGATCAACAGAACTGGATTTAGGTTGGTTTTAACAGATGTTGCCCCTTTTAATCTTCCCTGACGCACTGACTTTATATTTTGGTGCTTAGATATATTTACTTAATTGACATGGAAAGTCATCACTTGTTTCATGTTCTCTGTAAACAATTTCAAATATCTAAATTGCATGATTTGGAAGTTGACAATGCCACACAGCTCAAAATATAAGTCAGCCTCCTAAAGTTGGTTTTAGAAATGCTTGAATTTGCTTTTCATATTGATATAACCTGCCTGTTTGATTGAAGTAATCTGAATATTTACACTGTCAAATGTTGGCTTATAATTGTATTCACAGAAACTGACAGCAGAGTCTTTCTTGTCAGGTACTATCGATTTGCTGCTGATCATAGAAAATGTGTCCTTTCCATGTTGAATTGGTTATAGTTGCTGATATGAGGGTTAGAGGGGGATGAAAAAACTTTATAATGTAATCAAAATATATTTGATTGGATATTACTAGCAAGATAGTCTTACCAAGACAATGCTTTTTTGGTTATCTTCAATATATTTTTTTAGAGTCCTTCCTGGAATGTAATTTGATTGGCGTCCATCATTTCCTTTGTGGTTTAATTCTTGTAGATGATGGAATATCTCAATTTATATTCATCTGGGTGTTTGCACAGGTAAAGAATTAAATGATCCTCGTGTACTAACTGATGTTGGCGATGTTCCTATACAAGAGATACGAGATTGTGGAGTTGATGATGACAGACTAATGAATATTATAAGTGAGTCTGTCAAGTTAGTGATGGAACAGGTAACACAAATATTTCAACTTTCTTATTCCATTCTTTATTGCTGAGTTATTTGCATTATTCAAAATTTTGAAATTGTCATTAGATAATCATGCTACTGCATTATTTATAGTTCTAGGCAGCTTGGAAATGCTCCTAGGCATATTGGGATATGTCATCATCTTAAAAATTTACTGGGATCATAAGTAACTCAATCTATTGCAACTATGTAAATCCAGCCTTAGTTTCAGTTATAATGTACAGCATGCTTGCTGAGCTTGCTATTTTATTTACAGGATCCACTGCGACCTCTTGTTTTAGGTGGTGACCACTCCATTTCTTTTCCCGTCGTCAGAGCTGTATCAGAAAAGCTAGGTGGGCCTTTAGATATTCTTCACCTAGATGCCCATCCGGATATATATGATGCTTTTGAGGGAAACAAGTATTCACATGCTTCTTCTTTTGCACGAATAATGGAGGGAGGTTATGCTAGGCGCCTTCTGCAGGTATTGTTCTGTCAGATTAATAAACATTGTTTTTCGACATTTTACATTAGATTCTGAGTAGGAGGACATCATTTTTGTTACCTATCCAGTACGTACCATACGACAGAAAGTACCATTTGTGTTTTTACTGTTTGGAAAAAAAATACTCTAAGCTTTTATTTGTTAATTGTATTTTCTACGTCTTGTAGGATAATTTTTTTATTCTTTTATCAAATACTATATAAAAGAAAAGCCTACCATAACTTTGTGAAACTTTGTTTTTCTAAGCTTATATTTGTGATTGTATTTTCTCTGTCACGAAGGATGTTTTTTACTCAACTTGAAAAGGACTCTTAGTGTCACATGGAAGCTCGCTGGATTTCTTGTGATCCAGGGTTGAGAAGCGATACATGTGCTTTATCCTGAAAAAGAGAATTTTTTTTCCTGTAAATGATGACTTCAGAAAGATTCAGAAGATGGGTGAATAATCTGATCTTTAGTATTCTTTTATGAAATAACTTAGCAGTACTATGCGAAGTTTTTTCTTGACAAAAAAAATATTATGCAAAATGGTGGACTCTTATGGACTGTATTTTGACATTTGCTACACAGAAAGCATTTCTCCACTTCTCGTGTGTAAAAGGCTACCATCAGCTCTTATGATGTCGAATCTTGCATCACATATGAGCTAACTAAATTGTAATGGAAGACATGTAATAAAGTGATAACTGTCATTTCATCTTTTTAAACTCTTTGCTATACTTCAGCACGATGAATGCATTGTTATTTCTTGAATGTCTCATTTTTATATTGAAAAATGCATACTTGTGTTTCAGGTCGGAATTAGGTCGATTACTCGCGAAGGGCGTGAACAAGGGAAAAGGTTTGGGGTTGAGCAGTACGAAATGCGCACTTTTTCGCAAGACCGCCATATGCTAGAAAATTTGGTAATGTTCTATTTCCTCTAACTACGAATCAGTTGTCTAAGTAAATTAAGAGTTCCTTGCCTACATTATTTTTCAGAAACTTGGGGAAGGCGTTAAGGGTGTCTACATCTCTGTGGATGTCGACTGCCTTGACCCTGCATTTGCTCCCGGAGTGTCTCATATCGAGCCGGGTGGTCTCTCATTCCGTGATGTGCTCAACATCCTCCATAATCTCCAAGCCGATGTTGTTGCTGCTGATGTCGTTGAGTTCAACCCGCAGCGTGACACCGTTGATGGAATGACTGCCATGGTGGCTGCAAAGTTGGTGAGGGAACTTACTGCGAAGATCTCCAAGTAGCATCCACCATGCCGACTCTTTCGATATCGCCTTTAAATTTTTTATTTATGGCTTGTATTTGTATTTTCTTTTTCCTCGCCTGATCAGGGATTTCTCCCGAGTGATCATTTTGCTTGGATTATCTTTGTCATCTAAATTAAATGCAAACTGACAAAACTTGTAATGAATGAATATTTTGTGAGGTAGCTCGTTCGGAGATCTCTATGTTTGTGAACTTGTTAAGCTCTGATGATAGAATGATAAAAGTAGATGATGCTAACTCATATCAATTAGTCTCTAGCTCATACGACTCGTAAACACTTTGAGCTCATCAAATCAACTCCAAGACTCGTAAACTTATTAGTCGGTTTCGATCTTAATCATTGATATAATGTTAAAGAAAGATTGGCTTATCAACTTCCAATTATAATAACATATTTTTATTGGCTTAAATTAAAAGTTTTTTTTTAAAAAAAATTATTTATTATTAAGAAGGGCATCTAATTCCGCATTTTTTTTCTATCATAAATTATCTTTATTTTTTTTTTTTTTTGACATACTTGTATTAGCTATGGATTTATAACTGATATAACATGAATTCTTTAATTAATTCTGATTAACACTGATCCGGCGGTAAGAACAGGGACCCTCCTTGGGGGGAAGTCAACGCTACATGGAAGTCAAAGGGTCGAATGGCCGATCGGAGAAGGGGAGACCGGTCAGCCGAACGAGGTCTCATCGGAGTCAAAGGCACCCGGCGAGAAGTCAGGGTTCCGACGCTCATGTTGAACAGGGTCGTATGGCCGAGCGGGTGGCCTGCTCGGCCGAAGGCATAAAATAGCAATACTGCGAACAGTCTCCACAGAGTACACTACCAGGAATCTCCTAAGTGGACCAACACATATGACCGGCCGGATGAAAGGGGACTGCGACCGGCCGGACACTCGGCATGGAGTGAGGAGACAAAAGGACAAGGGAACATCTTCTGACAACGGGTATGTTCGACGATTGGGCCATACGCAGGATCTTATGACAGAGGGTTCCCTTGTCACATTAGAGACGTGCTCGGACTGTAGCAGTATGGTGTCAGGTAAGCTTGTCTGACAAGCACATACCGAGGTATGGGCTGAGGACACGTATTCACCTCGGTATGTGTGCGTGAGCTCCTTCACAACTCTATATAAGGAGCCTTATACTTCGCCGGAGGTACGCATTCTACGATATTCGGAGCCACTTCTTTGTTGTCCACTTACCTGACTTGAGCGTCGGAGGGTCGTCGCCGGGAACCCCTTCCCGGCCCGATGATAACCATGATTTTACTATACTATTTTCATTCATATAATCATGGTTTGATGTAGTTTTCATATATAGAACCCATATTTACATTACATTTTTATACATTGTATCAATTTTGGACTAAATTGCAAATTATGTTATTATGTCTTAATTTGATGCTAATATTTGATCCTTATTTTGTAGGCATCAAAAGGATCATGGACCCGATCAGATCAGGCTGCATTTGAGCTCAAATCAAGGGCTAATCAAGTCGATCAAGCCTCGGAGCATTATAGGCCGTTCATCCAAGATTAAGAAGATCTGAGCCATCCGTTGAAGATCTGGCCGATCCAACTTAATGGGGAGCAGATCTGAGCTATTTATGAAGATCCAGAAGTTTTGATCCAGATCTGAGATCATCCAGCCATTGATCCAGCCGGATTAATCTGGACCGTTCATTGAAGACTGGTCGGATCTGGACCATCCAGTGATGATCTGATCGATCCGACCTACAGGAGAGTAGATCCAGACCCTAGATCAACATCAGTACCTTCATATCATATTTTGGATGACTTTTCACCGTTGATTTAGCCCGGAATCATCTCAGTCGTCTGTTCAGATCCAGATCTGATTTAAATCTGAGAAGCTACAGTGTTTTCCAGTGGACTCGGCTCGCGATTTTCTCCACAGTGTCGTCTTCTTCGTCGCGCGACAGCCGCAGTTCCCATTCCTCAATTCAAGATCTGAGAGCATCATTCTTCATCGACGGTGATCTCCAAGCTTCGGCGTTCACCTTCCGAGATCAAAGAGTGGCCGAGGGGAGGTTTCTTCAGCTGCGTTTGGGATTCTGTTTCATCGCCGCGATCCTGGCAGAGGGAGTTTTCTCGACCAGCGATTTCCGCAATCAACAGATGCTTCAAGGGAGGTTTCTTGACGTTTCTGAGTCCGTTCCGATCTCCATTCCACAGCGAAGCTAAGTAGATCTGATCAATTGAATTAGTTTCGCAATTCATAGGATTTTAGCTTTGTTCTTCGGTTGATGAGATTACCAATCGGGCGTGAGCTTAAGGGGAGGTTTCCAAGAGCTGTGAACGTCACCTGGTAATAGTTAGAGCTTGTACATTGTTCGTTGGGTGTTGAGGGGAGGTTTCCGATGCACCTCTGTTTCACAGCAGGGTGAATGAAGCTTGGTTTCGGTTTTGGGATGTGGAGTGTTTAGGGTTTTATTTTTTTTCTTTGTTGTGTCTTTGAATTGTTCTCAAACTCTGATCAGATCTTCGGATCTGAAACCTTCATTTGCAATTTCAATTTTTATTTGAGAGTTTATGTGTTTGATTTCAATTTCTTGCTTTTAAAATCCCAAATCTTAGATCTAATTCTGATTAGTTTAGTGATTCTAATACTAACATGTTGTAGAGTTTTGTGATTTAGTTAGCAATTTAATCTTTGTGACTATGATCTTGTTTAGGTGTTGGATGCTTAATTTGATGTTTAGATTGCTACTTCTATTCTATGTTGATGTGAATGAATTCTTGAAATGGTTGTTGAAGTGATTGAAATTAAGGATTGTATGTAGTTTGGTCAATTAATGATTTTATGATTCTTGATTGATGAGAATGCCTAATAACTTTGTTAATGTGAGAAATCAATTTTGAATCAAATCTAGAGTTCACACACATTTTGCTAGTAACCCTTGGAAAAAAATACGACTTGGGACTCGTTGCTACAAGGCTTGTATTAATTTTAATGAGTTTCAATTTTAATTAATTTGATGTGCCACGTGACATGCAAATGGCTAACACCAAATTTTGACGTCGTTGCCGGGGAACATAACTAGCAATGTGTGTTTATTTTGGATTTGTGTGATTTTAATTGGTTAGCATTTTTCTTGGTTGATTTGATTGCTTATTCTTTTTGTATTTTCATGTTGATTTGTTCTTGAATTTTTAAGTGCCTTTACGGTTTATGTTTTCATGTGATTGAAACTTTATGCTCTTGAATCTTCTAATTTTGATTGTTAGTGTATAGTGTGAAGAACAGGAGATTTCTTTAGCATGGATCCATATTTTCAGAATTTTGGAGGTGGAATGGAGAGTTATCAGTGTTTTCAACCTGAGTACCAGTTTTACCCAAATTTGGATCAACAAAATAGGTATGAATCATTTACAAATGGTTTTAATGCTAATTGGGTGGATAATTCATGTTTCAGGTATGAAAGTGCACAAGGACCATTCATTGAGCCATATCCAGCTTTCTAGAGTTCATATGGATTTCAAGAAGTTTCAACATCATTTGAACCATATTCTTTTCAACAAGACAATTCTCAGATGGATGAATTAACATGGAAACTCAAGGAGATCATGCAACAAATGAGTGAGCATCAAGAGCAACAATTTTCAAGGATTCAGAACATACAGAGTCAGATAGATCAAATTGCATCAACCATCAATCAGCTGCAAGCACAAAACTCTAGTGGAGAGATGGAAAGTAGCGATTCTGTCAGGCCTTACCCTACTTCCATTAATTCACATGATTTTTCTAATATTTTTTGTGATAATGATGTAATTATGCAAATTTCTGATCCTAATGATTTTATTTTTGAGGATGTTGTTAGTGAATCAGGTTCTAAACATTATTTTGAAGATGATTTAAGTGTAGGGGAGTGTTTACTGGAAGCATTACCTCAAGAATCACCAAGAGTTGAAGATGTAAGTGTAGGGACTTGTGCTATGGAGTCAAGCACCCAAGAATCACTACATGAGGATGAACATTCACCAGAACTAGAGCTTGAGCCATATATTGATGAAGAGGAGGTAATAAACACCACTCCAGGTACCTTTCAAGATGACAAGGTAAATATTTTGTATAATTTGTCAGAAAATTTTATAGAGGTACCAATTGTTGATTTCATTAGTTGTGATTCATTTCATGATATATTTTATACCCACACTAACATTCTCCTATTTTCTTTTTACCCCACATGCGTGTGGGAGGTATTTTCTTTTATTGATGTTGTAGGAGAACATGAGCTTCCGGAGTGGGTGCTTAAATTGAACCGATTAAGACCTCCAGAGAGAATTTTGAAAGGAAAAATGATTAATAAAAAGAATTTAAGTGGAACCACAATTACTCATTTTCCGGGGTGGCTACTACTTCTAAACCTTCTTCAACCACCGGGAATGAAAGGGGAGTTGGTTTCAATTTTGTTTTCTCTTGCATTTTAATTCATGCTTTGTGTTTAGTTTTTCTCTAATAAATTAGTTATACATTTCTTTGGTTCTATACTTTGCATTTGCACTTTGTTTTTACATTTTGCATTTTATTTTGCATTTTACTTTCATACATTGCATTTAGTTTGGTATACATAGCATTTCATTTAAATAAAATTCTCCATGAGAATTTTTTTAAGTAATACTTTTAAGATGGTAAAAGTCTCTTAAATTTGATCATCAAATTTAGGTCACTTGGAATGATTGGATGTTTTTTCTTACATGAAATTGGTTAAAATGGTGGTGTATTTCAATTTGATTAATTGAGCTTGTTTGCATGAATATTACCTAGTGAGGTCCACTTTAAGCCTAATCACTATTTTATTTTTGTGTGGCATGCACTCATAGCAATTGAAACTCTAGAACTTGCTTAGTTTCTTTTCAAAGTCATAATAGCATATGTATGCATGGAAAGGAAGGATATTTGTCATTTTTTGTTCCATCATATTTTCCATTTCTTTCCCCACAATTTTCTTGAACATTTTCCTCTAGTATTTTAACCTTTGATTACCTTTGCTTGGTCCATTTCAATGAGGGTTTTGGTTGACTATCTTGATGAGTTAGATTGATCGATGATGGACAAAATTTTTAGGTTAGGGTGCTACTGTTTTAGAAAATGTTGAAAATATATTGCAATGAATGAGTGCTCTTAAGATTGTATGCTAAATGAATTAATTTCTTGAATTTTATCATGTCAAGAGCAAGTTACAATTGCTTTGGATTTAGAGGCTTGATACTATCTTGATACATTCAAGACTATGTGGCAAGAAAGTGTTGAAAATGCTAAATTTGCAAATTCTGTTGGAGTTGCTGATCAAGAGCTTTGTTATAGCTTTTGGAGAATGTGGATATTGGGAATCCTCAACTGAGATAGGAGATTTGAAGCAAGGAAGTTGAGGAAATTGTATGACAATGATTCTTTGTTGGATGCTGAAAATTAGAAGTCTGCAACTTGCTGTCTTGATGGAGATTACTGCATTTGATGAACTCAAGGATTCAACTTCAATTTTGAAATTCTTTGGCAGTGTCAATGATCTGAATTAGATCAGGTCTTATTATGAAGTTCTTTAAGCTCCATTGGATTCAATTTACAATTCTTGAATCTTATTGAATGTCATTGAAGCTGTACACAGAATCTGATTTCAGAGATGATCAAAAGATGCAGAATTCTAAGGAAGCAGGATGTAGGAGCTTGTATAAAAGCACCTTAATGAAGCTGTTGTGCCAATTTTGAAGCTGATTTGTAGGAATCAGAAATGGAAGTTGAATCATTGATATGAATTCAATGTTATTATCAGAGGATAAAGCTATATAGCAGTAAAAGCATTTCTTTGATCAGTGAAACTCGTTACTAATCTGATGGTAGTTGTCATGTGAAGAGTAAGTGGCACACAAAGAGATGTAAGTAAATTCAATTTGGCTCTATTTAGAGGTATGAATTTATGAATTGCTCTCAGTAAAAGTGTCCAACAAACTGAAACAGAACACAGAAATGCTGTAAATAGAAGCTAGACAAGAACAGAAGCTAGACAAGAAACTAGAAGCAAAAAAGAATTAGTGCCAGGCAGTACCATATTATTAAGTCCATACCTCTTTAGATGAAATCTTTGTTCAGCTGAATTCCCCACACTTAGAATACCAAGTTGAGAAAAATCATGGATGTTTGAATTATCTACAATTCTGTCTTATATACAGTACAGAAAAACCAGGAAGTTAGTGTGGCATTTTTGTGCCAAATTTGGAAGAGATGCTGGAATTGGGAACAGAATTACTTGGCTAGAATTAGAAATATGCAGTGGTGGAATTCTACTGCAGCAAGGAGTTTGGAATTATGAATCACTGCCGGTTTGTGCCGAGCTTCCTATCAAAAAGTGAATCAACACCAATTGCATTTTGTAGTGGCACAAAGAAAGTATATCAAGTTGAGAACCTAGTACACGTGGCAAATTCAATTTGCAACTTTTGATCTTTGGCAAATTCTTTTGATGTGAAACATGAACTCCTTGGAATCTAAAATCAGATGACTATTGTTCACTCTTTGAATTCTTGAACCTGTGGTAATGTTAAATGATGTTTGCAGTTTGTTCTCTTCTAAGCTAAATTTTTCATGGATTACAATGAGATATCTTTGGATCATCAACACTGAAGTTGAAGCTTAAAAAAAAAAAAATTAAAATGCAGTTTTGTTTTGTGTTCAAACATGATTTATGGAATTGATTCTGAATTCAGTTCCTTGCTCGAATGTTCACTGCTGATGAGGTAAGGAATGCTGAAATTCTGGAAATGAAGTCAGCTGAATTAAAGTATTTCATTGTAATGCACTGGTGCATAATTTGAACTGAACAGATTCTAGTGTCTGAAATTGAATTTCTGGAAAGTTGATAGCTGTGCCAATGAGTCTCTGAACATAATCTGTTACAGAAATCGAATTCAAGTTCAATGTCTGTTTTGCAATGCTATTTGATGTTATTTATTCAAAAGTTTGGAAGAATGCAGTTGTTATTCTTGAAACTGCACAACTGGATTAGCACAGAATTGTTAAAGTTCCATTTCCATATTAATCCGGTTGTGAACCATTGAGATACTAATCAAAATTCAAGAAGATTGTAAAGGATAGGTGTCAGCTATGATTGTTGCTGACTTTGTTTTCTTTAGACATGCATGAACAATGAAAGATATTGCTGAGCAAAAGAGTGAGCCTAATTGTGGTTGCAAGTTCTTTATTAGCAGGAAATTTATGCACAACATTTAATATCTTGGTATATTTGGTGTTGTCTTCTCTTCATGACCTTTATGATTCAAAACAGGACATTTCAGTTGCCATATCAGATTGACACAGAAACAGAGTAAGAATGGACAAGAATCTGCAATATAAAAAAAATGGCTAGAGGTATCAAGTCATTGGATAGCATATTGAGTTTCATTGTCCGAGACGGCAAAATTTTAGGTGTGGGGGAGGGGATTCTTGTTGATTAATTATTGTGAGATGGTTTTAGCTTTGAAGTGATAGAATTGAAGTGAAAATTCAGTAAACACAGTGAAGGAAAGGAAAAATGGCACATCCAAAGAGTGTATCAAAAGAGTATCAAGATTCTTTGTTTGCCATCAAATTGAAGGGGAGGTTAGCTTGATATGTTGAATTGTTAAAAACAAATGGTATTCATCTCTTTTCACATCAAATGGTCAACTCATCAAGTATATTCCTCCCATACTCTCATTCTCTCATTTTCTTCATTTAAGCATTTTCCTTTGCCACTTCATTCACTTAAATTGTTCTTATTGCTCCATTTTCAATTCTTCATGATAAATTCCTTTTGATTCATGTATTCTATGTTTATAGTGGTGGAGAATTAGAAAATAAGCAAGCTTATGGTAGTGAAATGTTGTGAGTTGCATTGAGTGAGCTCCACTAATACATATTTTGAGTGTGAGAGCTAGAATAGGTAAATCCCTTATGAGATTGCAACTTGCTTAATTCTTCAATTGGATTGAAACCACCATACCTACTGATTATTGTTTGAATTGTATTCATGAATGTTTGTGATCTTTAAGATGATCTTAGTTAAATTCTTTTTACTATTTTTTTTAGGTATTGCTAGAGAATTTTCTATGGAGATGATTTTTAGTTTTCTTTACTTCCACGGGACGTTCAAGAGTAAGTGTGGGGGAATTTGATAACCATGATTTTACTATACTATTTTCATTCATATAATCATGGTTTGATGTAGTTTTCATATATAGAACTCATATTTACATTACATGTTTATACAATGTATCAATTTTGGACTAAATTGCAAATTATGTTATTATGGCTTAATTTGATGCTAATATTTGATCCTTATTTTGTAGGCATCAAAAGGATCATGGACCCGATCAGATCAGGCTGCATTTGAGCTCAAATCAAGGGCTAATCAAGTCGATCAAGCCTCGGAGCATTATAGGCCGTTCATCCAAGATTAAGCAGATCTGAGCCATCCGTTGAAGATCTGGCCGATCCAACTTAATGGGGAGCAGATCTGAGCTATTTATGAAGATCCAGAAGTTTTGATCCAGATCTGAGTTCATTCAGCCATTGATCCAGCCGGATTAATCTGGACCGTTCATTGAAGACTGGTCGGATCTGGACCATCCAGTGATGATCTGATCGATCCGACCTACAGGAGAGTAGATCCAGACCCTAAATCAACATCAGTACCTTCAGATCATATTTTGGATGACTTTTCACCGTTGATTTAGCCCGGAATCATCTCAGCCGTCTGTTCAGATCCAGATCTGATTTAAATCTGAGAAGCTACAGTGTTTTCCAGTGGACTCGGCTCGCGATTTTCTCCACAGTGTCGTCTTCTTCGTCGCGCGACAGCCGCAGTTCCCATTCCTCAATTCAAGATCTGAGAGCATCATTCTTCACCGACGGTGATCTCCAAGCTTCGGCGTTCACCTTACGAGATCAAAGAGTGGCCGAGGGGAGGTTTCTTCAGCTGCGTTTGGGATTCTGTTTCATCGCCGCAATCTTGGCAGAGGGAGTTTTCTCGACCAGCGATTTCCGCAATCAACAGATGCTTCAAGGGAGGTTTCTTGATGTTTCTGAGTCCGTTCCGATCTCCATTCCACAGCGAAGCTAAGTAGATCTGATCAATTGAATTAGTTTCGCAATTCATAGGATTTTAGCTTTGTTCTTCGGTTGATGAGATTACCAATCGGGCGTGAGCTTAAGGGGAGGTTTCCAAGAGCTGTGAACGTCACCTGGTAATAGTTGGAGCTTGTACATTGTTCGTTGGGTGTTGAGGGGAGGTTTCCGATGCACCTCTGTTTCACAGCAGGGTGAATGAAGATTGGTTTCGGTTTTGGGATGTGGAGTGTTTAGGGTTTTATTTTTTTTTCTTTGTTGTGTCTTTGAATTGTTCTCAAACTCTGATCAGATCTTCGGATCTGAAACCTTCATTTGCAATTTCAATTTCTATTTGAGAGTTTATGTGTTTGATTTCAATTTCTTGCTTTTAAAACCCCAAATCTTAGATCTAATTCTAATTAGTTTAGTGATTCTGATACTAACAGGTTGTAGAGTTTTGTGATTTAGTTAGCAATTTAATCTTTGTGACTATGATCTTGTTTAGGTGTTGGATGCTTAATTTGATGTTTAGATTGCTACTTCTATTCTATGTTGATGTGAATGAATTCTTAAAATGGTTGTTGAAGTGATTGAAATTAAGGATTGTATGTAGTTTGGTCAATTAATGATTTTATGATTCTTGATTGATGAGAATGCCTAATAACTTTGTTAATGTGAGAAATCAATTTTGAATCAAATCTAGAGTTCACACACACATTTTGCTAGTAACCCTTGGAAAAAAATACGACTTGGGATTCATTGCTACAACGCTTGTATTAATTTTAATAAGTTTCAATTTTAATTAATTTGATGTGCCACGTGACATGCAAATGGCTAACACCACCCGACTTCCTTGCAGGTTCGCCGGAGGTCCGTACGACCAGTCGGGGATCTACATCAGCAACGCGGAGAGCGCCACGTGCCCAGCGTCTGTTGATTCAGCGTTCGGACAGGATCAATTTGGCGCCGTCTGTGGGAACGCTCCTGTATCCGATCGGAAGCAATGGATGAGGCTGGACGACCGCACTCGGTGATGCTCTCCACAGAGGAGCTCGACGCTTTGATCGAGACAAGAGCCGCTAAGCTTGTGGAACAGAGACAAAAGTCGCAAGCCGAGCGGGTTGAACAGCAAGCAACCTCAGCATCAGGGGGCCGAGCGGAAGCACCTCATGCCACGGTTCCATTTCATCGGGCCTTATTCCGCACGCCCCCTGAAGTCGCAGCAGTGAATCGTGATCGAGGATCTTCGTCAGATGAAATACCAATACGGGACAACAGAAAAGGCAAGGCCCCCCGAGCGGACGCTTTTCCCGAGCGGATCAATCGGCAATTCTCGGAGGTCATTCTACGAGACCCTCTGCCAAAGCACTATGTGCCCCCGGCGATCGGTGAATACAATGGAACCACCGACCCTGATGATCATTTGGGTAAGTTCGACAACACGGCTACCCTTCATCAATACACAGATGGGGTGAAGTGTCAGGTTTTTCTAACCACCCTCTCGGGATCGGCTCAACGGTGGTTTCGGAGACTGCCGGACGGATCTATCTCAAGTTTCAAAGACTTCCGAACGGCCTTCCTCCACCATTTTGCAAGCAGTCGGCGCTACCAGAAAATTAGCGTGAGCTTATTCGCCATCAAGCAAGAGCCCAGAGAGTCGCTCAGAGCTTATATCCAGCGATTCAACCAAGTGGCCATGGACATTCCAACGGCCACCTCCGAGACAATGATGAACACATTTACGCAAGGCCTCGTGGACGGGGACTTCTTCCGCTCGCTCATTCGGAAGCCGCCCCGAGACTACGAAGGAAGGAAACTCCAACCGAGCGAGCTCCCATTGCCGAGCGAAAGCCGCACACGGCACATCAGCCACCCAGAGGACCGCGAGCTGAAGCAGCTCGCCCCCTGCAACATGTAAGATCCCACGCCATTCAAGAAGTGTCTGCCGAGCGGTCCAGGCCTAAAAAGAAATGGACACCTATGTTCTGCTCATTCCACCGGACGGACACGCACAATACAAGAGATTGTCGGAGTCTTCCTCTGATCGCCCACCTCCCCGGAGTGGCGGTCGTCGATCGCCATCATCCGACAGGCGACAACGCCCTCGTGAAGCCGATCGGATGATATCTGATAGACGACAAAGACAGACTCCCGAGCGGCACCATACTCCGAGGCGTGAGGACAATTCCCGGAGGTCTAGGGAGCAGCCTAGGCCGTCGGCTCGGGAAGAAGAAAATAGAAACAACACCTCCCGAGGCGAAATCAACATTATTGCTAGTGGGCCGACCGGAGGCGACTTCAACAGGGCAAGGAAGGCGAGCGTCATACAGCTGCAGATCCATGTGGTCAGCTGCAGCCAAGAAAGGGCGAGCGGACCCGAAATCAGCTTCGGGCCCCGGGATTTGGAGGGAGTCGAAGTGCCACATGATGACGCTCTCCTCATCAAAGCGGTAATAGCCAATTACACTATTCACCGCGTTTTCATTGATACAGGAAGCTCGGTCAACATCATATTCAAAAAGGCCTTCGACCAATTGCAAATTGATCGAGCTGAGTTGCTGCCCATGACAACCCCCCTCTATGGGTTTACGGGCAACGAAGTTCTGCCGGTCGGACAGATCCGGCTGGCCATTTCGTTGGGAGAGGAGCCGCTCAGAAAGACAAGGACTGCAAACTTCGTCGTGGTGGACTCTTCGTCGGCATACAACGTAATATTGGGACGACCGGCTCTCAGTGAATTCCGAGCGGTCATCTCCACTTTCCACCAGAAGATCAAGTTCCCGGTCAAAGACAAAGTGGGAGAAGTACGAGGAGATCAACTGGCAGCTCGGCGATGCTACGTCGAGATGGTACGAGCAGAAGCCAATTCTGCTCGGAAGGCGCCCCGGATTGAGGTAAATGCCATAACTAAAAAACCTCCCTCTTTGGTGTATGAAGAAAAAGAGGAAGTACATATCCATCCAACCTGATCGGAGGCCACCACATTCATTGCGGCCGATCTGGAGGCAAGCCAGAAAGAGGAAGTGGTCAAATGCCTCCAGAGAAACTGTGATGTCTTCGTCTGGTCGACGCATGAGCTGCCTGGAATTTCACCGAGTATAGCACAGCACGAGCTCCACGTCCGACCGGACGCTCGGCCGGTGAAGCAAAGGAAGAGGGACTTCAGCGCCGAACAAAATGCAATCATCCGAGCGGAGGTCGAGAAACTCCTGGAGGCCGGCCATATACGCGAAGTCCAGTTCCCGAGCTGGTTGGCGAACGTGGTACTAGTCTCCAAGCCGGGCAACAAGTGGAGAGTGTGCATCGATTTCCGGGATCTTAACAAGGCGTGCCCAAAGGATTTTTATCCCCTGCCCCGGATCGATCAACTGGTGGACTCCACAGCCGGCTGCGAGTTGATATCGCTCGCCCGAGAAGATCAAGAGAAGGTTAGCTTTGTTACAGCTGACGGCGCGTACTGCTACAATGTGATGCCGTTTGGACTGAAGAATGCGGGAGCAACTTACCAGCGCTTGATGAACAAACTGTTCAAGGAGCAGATCGGGCGAAATCTGGAAGTATATGTGGATGACATTCTCATCAAGTCGGTCCGAGCGGCCGATCTCTTTAAAGACATGGAGGAGACTTTCCGAACGCTGAGGAGGTATGGAGTTAAGCTGAACCCTCAGAAGTGTCTGTTCGGAGCAAAAGGCGGGCGTTTCTTGGGATACATAGTGACCGAGCGGGGCATCGAGGCAAATCCCAGCAAAGTGAAAGCACTACAAGATATGACGCCCCCAAGAAATCTGAGGGAAGTGCTGCGCTTGACCGGTCGGATAACTGCTTTGTCCAGATTCATCTCCAAGACTGCCGACCAGAGCCTACCTTTTTTCAAAATCTTGCGCAAAGCCACTAAGTTTCACTGGGACGAAGAATGCGATCGGGCGTTCGAAGATCTGAAAACATACTTGAACTCTCTGCGTGTGCTAGCCAAACCAGCTATGGGTGAGCCACTTTGTATCTATTTATCTTCAACTGAGCATGCAGTCGGCTCGGCATTAGTAAGGGCGAGCAGAGAAGAACCCGTGTATTTCTTAAGTCATATTTTAAAGGACGCAGAATCTCGCTACACTGGGCTCGAGAAGCTGGCTTTTGCTTTGGTCCTCGCCGCTCGGCGCCTCCGTCCCTATTTCTTGGCCCATACTATCATCGTCCGGACAAATAGCCCATTGGGGAGAGTGCTGTTTGTTAGGATCGTTCGTACTCGGCTAGAGAGGGGGGGGTGTGAATAGCCGCCCCAAATTCTCGCGTTCTTCCTATAGTTAGGGTTAGTCGCAGCGGAAATACAAGGAAGAAACTGAGGAGAAGAAAAACAAACCGATGTAACGAGGTTCGGAGATTAGGGCTCCTACTCCTCGACGTGTCCGTAAGGTGGACGAGTCCAGTCAATCCGTCGGTGGATGAGTCCCCGGAAAACCGGCTAATATGAACTCCTTCTGGGTGGAGAAACCTCGCCACAAAACTTGCAACAACAAGAAATACAAGTAGAAAGACAAGAACAATGTACAAACACTAACTCGTCTTCTCGTCGACTGCCTGTGAAGCCGACGACTGGAAGCTCACGCGAAGCTTTGGAAGCGAGCTCAACAAAGCTCAGAACCTCAGAGCACAGAAGCAGAAGCTTCAATCCAAGGAAGAAGAAGTAGTTCTCAATGTAGAAGCTCTCAGCCTCCTTTTATACCTGCAGAGAAAGAAGCACAGAAGAAATCTAGCCGTTGCGTCGCAACGGCTAGTGCCCTGATCGGTCTGTGGACCGATCAGGGAACCCACTGATCGGTCCCCAGACCGATCAGGCTTTGTGCTGATCGGTCCCCAGACCGATCAGCCCCTCTTGCGCCTCGCTCCTGTTCGGCTTCTGATCGACTCCTGATCGGTCACCAGACTGATCCAGGTTTAGAGCTCCCAGCCCTAAATCCTACCTGGTCCTGAGACCGAGCTACCGAGCTACCGAGCTCCCGAGCTACCGAGCTCCCGAGCTCTCTCCGACTTCGTCCGGAGACCGAGCTACCGAGCTACGAGCTCCCGAGCTCCCGAGCTACCGAGCTACCGAGCTACCGACCTACCGAGCTCCCAAGCTACCGAGCTCTCTCCGACTTCGTCCGGAGACCGAGCTACCGAGCTACCGAGCTCCCGAGCTACTGAGCTACCGAGCTCCCGAGCTACCGAGCTCTCTCCGACTTCCCGTGCCAAGTCTCCAACTTGGTCTTCTCCGTGCCAAGTCTCCATACTTGGACTTTTCCCGTGCCAAGCTCCCTGCTTGGACTTTTCACTAGATGTCTGGTCAACCTTGACCCATCTGGATTTCCCTTGCCTGGCTTCACTCACCAGGACTTCCACCTGGCTTCACTCACTAGGATTTCCACACTGCCTAACATCCCAGTTAGGACTTTCTCACTGCCTGGCTTCACTCACCAGGACTTTCCAACTGCCTAACATCCCAGTTAGGACTTTTCCACTGTCTGGCTTCACTCACCAGGACTTCCACACTGCCTAACATCCCAGTTAGGACTTTCTCACTGCCTGGCTTCACTCACCAGGACTTTCCAACTGCCTAACATCCCAGTTAGGACTTTCCCACTGCCTGGCTTCACTCACCAGGACTTTCCACACTGCCTAACATCCCAGTTAGGACTTTCCCACTGCCTGGCTTCACTCACCAGGACTTTCCAGCTGCCTAACATCCCAGTTAGGACTTCTCCGTGCCAAGTCTCCATACTTGGACTCTTTCCCGAATCAGGTCAACCATGTCAACCTTGACCTACGTTGCACCAATAATCTCCCAAACATTTGTTCCATATCAAGAATACAACTCTTCCACGAGTGTCAAACATCAAAATACAATTCAACTAGGTCAACCTTGACCTAAGGTTGCACCAACAATCTTCCTAAGTCAAACATCAAAATACAATTCGAGTCAGGTCAACTCGAGTCAGGTCAACCAGATCAACCTTGACCTAAGGTTGCACCAACAATCTCCCCCTTTTTGATGTTTGACAAAACCATAATCAAGTTTGGTTAATCCGATAACCTAACTTAGGTTTCCCAATGTTCTTCAATGTTCTTCCTTGAACATTATCTAGAACATTCTCCCATTCTCCAACACTCTCCCCCTTTCTAACACACATCAAAAAGAGAGAATCAAGGTCAAGAGTTTCCTCCTAATGAAAGTCCCATACCTTTCATTGAAACTCTTAATTTCCCCCTTTGATACTAAACTCAACAGTCAACTTAGTGACAATCCTATGTCACTAATCCTCAAAAGTCTTAAGGAGTAAAAACTCCCCCTAAGAGTCAACTCCCCTTGACAATTAGGTAAAAACTCCCCCTAAAGGTCAACTCCCCCTTGACCATTGCACCAACAATGTCTTGGAGAGTTTCAAACCTTTAGAAACTCGAAACTCAACTCCCAAAAGCTGAAATTTCAGACACCTGCTGAAATCAGAAACTGGCACGCACTGATCGGTCCTAAGACCGATCAAAAAACCCCCTGGATCGGTCCCCAAACTGATCCATGCTTCATTGATCGCACTGGATCGTCACTGATCGGTCACCAGACCGATCAGGCCTTCACCAGATCACACCAAGCTCTCTGGATCTTACTGGATCGGTCTGCAGACCGATCCATGCTTCACTGGATCGGTCCGTAGACCGATCAGGACTTCCCTGGATCGGTCCCCAGACCGATCCAGACTCTGACAGGAGATTTCTGAAATTTCCTTCCCGAAATTCAGAAACTCCTAGAAAATTCCAGAAAATTCGAAAAATTGTGAAATTTTGAGGATACATTCCTCATAACATATACTATCATGGAAAAATAGTTTTCTATGAAAATAACTTCCATTTTTCAATCTTGATACAAAGTTCAAAAACTTTGAAATAGTTCAAGTTTAACTCAACTTTGTATCACAATGTTCAATGATGAATGCAATCACTAAGATGGCTTCATCAAGGTTTTCCAAATCAATTTCAAAATGATTTTAAACCTTTTAATTTAGGACCATAATCTTAGGGTTGAATGTACATGACTTGTACACAAGCTTTCCCTATGATCCTCCATTTCTTGAATTAGGCTCATCTAGGTACAAGAACTATGCACCTTGATCCTAATTCATGATCCTAATATCTCACACACATCTAAAGTGTATCAAACACATCCATGGCAATTTTAATGTGAGATATGGGTTTAGGTATCTTAGACTAAGGTCTCATGCATTTTCTAAACACAAATTTGATCTCAATATCAAAATGTGTTTTTCATCCTTAAATCAATTCAATTGATTATTAATGCAAGAGATGATGACATGGCATAAAATGGTATCATAAATGAAAACATGTGCCAATGTCATGATGTCATGGCATAAAGTTTGAAACTTAAATAAACATGACATAAAAACTAGCCTAAGCATTATCATGACTTTTCAAATGATAACAAAACTAAACATGATGTCATGACATGTGAGGGCAAACAATCATGGCAAGATTTAGCATAAATAAATATACCTAGATTACCTATCTAAGTATTCTTAACCACTTGGCTAACTTCAAATTTAATCCTAGATTGCCCCAAAATGCCAAAAACCTAATTTTGACACTTCTTGAACTCTAGATTAATTCATGCCACTTAAAGATCAAATTTATCCTCAAAACTTGGCATGTTTCATTTTTTTTTCGAGAGTTCTCTAGATTTTCCCAAATTGTGCCAATTGAAATTAAAAATGAAATTTCCAATCTTTAGGTACATTTAACTCTTCAAAGGAGTAAATGATAATTCCATTTCATTTTCAAAAGTTCTCAAAACCTTGAAAATGCTCCTTGAGTGTCAATTTCCTCAAAGTTGGATTAACTACCCTTCTAATCAGAGTTGACACTCTCTAACCCATCTATGGGGTAGAGAAGATGCTCCTAGGAACCCAATACCTATTAGAGCTCATTGGGTTCACTAAATATTCACTAGGGATAACTTCCCTAGCAACCCTCCTAATGACCCTCCTAGGCTTTAAAGCCTTGATCATTTGGGACTCATCAGGATCAACTCTAGGGGTGACTCCCCTTGTGACCTTGGTGGTGGTCTCCCTAGCCCTAGTTTTTGTTCCATAATCGAATGGAACATTATGATAGGTGGGCTTGACCATTTGAGACTTAGGTTTGTGACCCAAACCTTTCTTGTCCTTGGGCTTTGAAATTTGACCCTTAGACCCTAGAGTCAAATCCTTAAGAGCCTTTTCTAGAGAATCAAGTCTTGACCTCAAGACTTGATTTTCTTTCTCTAATACCTCAAGTTTTGATTTATCATTTTTCTTTGAGGTATTCCTAGGCATGTGTCTAGATGATTTGGGATTTCTATCTAGATTTTCCTTAGCCTTAGATGAGTTAATTCTAGGGTTAGCATTTCTAGAATTGTTCTTATCTAGGCTAACATGCTTGGCTCCTAAGCACATGTATCGATTTCTAGTGTTAACATGCTTATCATTATTGACAATGGCAATAAGACTACTAGAATGCATCCTACTAGAATTGCAAGAATGAGCTTTAAATGTTACCTTAGGGTTTGCCTTAGCTCCCCCTTTACATGTGTTTGGCCTCTTGTCCTTGTGAGGTTGCCTCCCCCTTGGACATTGACTCCTATAGTGTCCCCGTTGCTTGCATTGGAAGCACACCACGTGCTTCTTGCTCTTGCATGTCGGGACTCTGGCTTCCTTGACCTTTGGTGTCGGTGGAGTCTTTCTAACCCTCTTTGGACACTTACTCTTGTAGTGCCCAAACTTCCTACACTCAAAACACATTATGTGTAATTTGCTTGAAATCACAGTGTTTGAGTTACCTAGGGTTGTGGATGTAGATGAGCTTTCTTCTTCATCCCTTCCGGAGGTAGATGCCTCTTCTTGCTCCGATCTTGAACAAGAGCTCTCCTCCTCTTCTTCCTTGGATGTTGAGTAGCCCTCAACTCCCAATTCGCTTCCTCCATGATGTGAGCTACTTGGCTCACTAGGCTCCTCTTCATGGAATTTTGCCAAATTGTTCCACAATTCCTTGGCGTTGTTGTACCTATCTATCTTGCACAAAACACTATTAGGTAAAGCAAATTCAATAATTTTTATTACCTCGTCATTGATTTCGGATTGTCGGATTTGCTCTTTCGTTCAGTCCTTCTTCTTGATAGGTTTTCCTTCCTCATCCATCGGAGGGGAAAACCCTTCTTGTACACAAAACCAATTTAACATATTAGTCCTAAGAAAATACATCATCCTTACCTTCCAATATGTGAAGTTGTCGTGAGACTCGTAGAAGGGTTGAATCGTGACATCTTCTCCATAGAGATCCATCTCTAGCCCGTGCTCCCCCGGGTGTTGATCCGTCGAAGAGCGGCCTCGCTCTGATACCACTTGTTAGGATCGTTCGTACTCGGCTAGAGAGGGGGGTGTGAATAGCCGCCCCAAATTCTCGCGTTCTTCCTACAGTTAGGGTTAGTCGCAGCGGAAATACAAGGAAGAAACTGAGGAGAAGAAAAACAAACCGATGTAACGATGTTCGGAGATTATGGCTCCTACTCCTCGACGTGTCCGTAAGGTGGACGAGTCCAGTCAATCCGTCGGTGGATGAGTCCCCGGAAAACTGGCTAATATAAACTCCTTCTGGGTGGAGAAACCTCGCCACAAAACTTGCAACAACAAGAAGGAGTACAAGAAATACAAGTAGAAAGACAAGAACAATGTACAAACACTAACTCGCCTTCTCATCGACTGCCTGTGAAGCAACAACTTCTCGGACAACAGCAGCAGCTGACCGTCGACTGGAAGCTCAACAAAGCTCAGAACCTCAGAGCACAGAAGCAGAAGCTTCAATCCAAGGAAGAAGAAGTAGTTCTCAATGTAGAAGCTCTCAGCCTCCTTTTATACCTGCGGAGAAAGAAGCACAGAAGAAATCTAGCCGTTGCGTCGCAACGGCTAGTGCCCTGATCGGTCTGTGGACCGATCAGGGAACCCACTGATCGGTCCACCGATCAGGCTTTGTGCTCATCGGTCCCCAGACCGATCAGCCCCTCTTGCGCCTCGCTCCTGTTCGGCTTCTGATCGACTCCTGATCGGTCACCAGACTGATCCAGGTTTAGAGCTCCCAGCCCTAAATCCTACCTGGTCCTGAGACAGAGCTACCGAGCTCCCGAGCTACTGAGCTACCGAGCTCTCTCCGACTTCGTCCGGAGACCGAGCTACCGAGCTACGAGCTCCCGAGCTCCCGAGCTACCGAGCTACCGAGCTCCCGAGCTCCCGAGCTCCCGAGCTCCCGAGCTACCGAGCTACCGAGCTACCGAGCTCTCTCCGACTTCCCGTGCCAAGTCTCCAACTTGGTCTTCTCCGTGCCAAGTCTCCATACTTGGACTTTTCCCGTGCCAAGCTCCCTGCTTGGACTTTTCACCAGATGTCTGGTCAACCTTGACCCATCTGGATTTCCCTTGCCTGGCTTCACTCACCAGGACTTCCACCTGGCTTCACTCACTAGGATTTCCACACTGCCTAACATCCCAGTTAGGACTTTCTCATTGCCTGGCTTCACTCACCAGGACTTTCCAACTGTCTAACATCCCAGTTAGGACTTTCCCACTGCCTGGCTTCACTCACCAGGACTTCCACACTGCCTAACATCCCAGTTAGGACTTTCTCACTGCCTGGCTTCACTCACCAAGACTTTCCAACTGCCTAACATCCCAGTTAGGACTTTCCCACTGCCTGGCTTCACTCACCAGGACTTTCCACACTGCCTAACATCCCAGTTAGGACTTTCTCACTGCCTGGCTTCACTCACCAGGACTTTCCACCTGCCTAACATCCCAGTTAGGACTTCTCCGTGCCAAGTCTCCATACTTGGACTCTTTCCCGAATCAGGTCAACCATGTCAACCTTGACCTATGTTGCACCAATAATCTCCCAAACATTTGTCCCATATCAAGAATACAACTCTTCCACGAGTGTCAAACGTCAAAATACAACTCAACTAGGTCAACCTTGACCTAAGATTGCACCAACAATCTTCCTAAGTCAAACATCAAAATACAACTCGAGTCAGGTCAACTCGAGTCAGGTCAACCAGATCAACCTTGACCTAAGGTTGCACCAACACTGTTGAATCCAGAAGCGTCCGGACGGCTCATTAAATGGACCACGGAGTTGAGCGAATTTGATATTCAGTATCAACCCCGCTCGGCGATTAAGGCGAGTCCTTAGCAGATTTTATCACCGAAGTACAAAAGCCAGAGCCTGAAGCCATGTGGAAAATATTTGTGGATGGATCCTCTACTCGGCTCGGAAGCGAAATTAGGGTATTATTACTTTCTCCACAAGAAGAACGAATGCATCTGTCCGTTCGGCTGGATTACAAAGCCATAAACAACGAAGTGGATTATGAGGCACTTATAGCCGACTTATAGGCCACCCGGCATGTGGGGGCCGGACGGGTGACACTGCACTCAAATTCGCAGCTTGCCGCTCAGCAACTCTCAGGCACTTTTGAAATTAACAACGCTCGGTTCAAACTCTACGCTGAAACCTTCGAAAAGCTCAAAGCCAATTTCAGAGAAGTCATTATCCAGAAGATACCCCGAGCAGAAAATCAGGCGGCAGATGAGTTAGCCAAACTCGCAAGTTCAATAACGTCGGTTGTCATCCAGCAGCCAATTGAACAAGTATCTTTGGTGGCGCACGTCGACCGGATGGAAGGCCTCGCGTTTCCGAGCGATTGGAGGACACCCATCATGGAGTTTCTCCGCTCGGGTGCTACACCGTCCGATCGGGATGAAGCCCAGCTGTTAAGAAGGAGAGCCGGTCGGTTCACGCTTATCGGAGACCAACTCTACAAGAAGGCTTTCTCTTGCCCGCTTTTGAAATGCGTGAGCTCGAAAGACGCGGCGTACATCCTCCAAGAAGTACATCAAGGATCGTGCGGAGGGCATCCGGGCGGACGGTCGTTGGCTAGGAAGATTTTGTTGGCCAGATACTTTTGGCCAACCCTGCAAGCAGACGCCGCTCGGACCTTCACGACGTGCCTTTCCTGCCAAAAGTATCACAACTTCTCCCACCGACCGGCATAGGAAATGAAAGCTGCTACCGTCTCATGTCCGTTCGACCAATGGGGGATGGATATTGTGGGTCCATTTCCTATGGCGACCGGTCAGCGGAAGTTTCTACTGGTGGCTGTCGACTATTTTTCCAAATGGGTGGAGGTCGAGCCACTGGCCAGGATCACCGAGCATATGGTCAAAAACTTTATATGGCAACACATCATCTGCCGGTTCGGCATCCCCCGTCGACTTGTTTCCGATAACGGGCGGCAATTCGCAGGAAAGTTGCTCGAAGATTGGTGCAAAAGCTACGGCATCGAGCAACACTTCACGTCCGTGGCATATCCCCAAAGCAATGGTCAAGCCGAAGTAGCCAACCGGGAAATTCTTCGCATTCTGCGAGCTGGCTCGACAATTTGGGAGGAAGCTGGGTGGATGAAGTACCAGGTGTTAGGATCTTTGGATGGCTAGAGAGAGGGGGTGTGAATAGACTCCTCTAAAAGCTTAAAGAATTTCTTCCTACAAGTCATTAGCGCAGCGGAAATATGCAAACGAAAATATAATACAAGAAAAAGAGACAAATACCACTAACACCAGTATGTACGAGGTTCGGGGGTAACTTGCCCCTACTCCTCGGCGTGTCCGTAAGGTGGACGATCCCTTGATCTTTCGGTAGATCACACCCCAGATAGATTCAGGCTAAAGATTTCCTCCTTCTCGGTGGAGTAACCTCTCCACAAAGTCTCAGAAGATATGTAAATAAAGCACAAGACTTACAATGATCAGTGGCTAAAGAGAATGAAGAATATGCTCACAGCCACACGAAGACGACAGTGAAAGCAGAGCGCAAGAAGGAAGCAGCTTCTCAGCCAAGAGCTCAAAGCTTAGCACACATTCGCTTGATCGACAGAGAGTTTTTTTTTCCTTCTTCTTATGCCTCTGCTTTTCCACTGCGTTCAGCCTGTACCGAATCGCTGTCAACCTGCACCGAATCGCTGCTGCAAGCTAAGGCGTCGCCAATCACTCTTCCTCCTCATCTGGTTCTCTGAACTCACACCAATAGAACCCATGGTCTTCACAGGTGTCTCTGAGCTCGAACCAATAAGCAGGAGTCAAGCTGATTGCCAGCTGATCGCAGCCAGTAAACGTTGATGCTCCAATTGCACCATTTGCAGCGAAACACAGTAGAAAGAACACTTTGTCTTATTCTTCTGACGGAGCTTGATTTGAATTTAAGCATTGGCATGATACCTGCAACCTGCAGATTTAAAAAGCTCACAGCAGATGGTTAAATCAGACGAATCAGAAGTTGCAGAGAAACAGCAGAAACTACAGACATTATTGTGGATCGGTCGGTGGGCGATCCACGCCTGACCAATCGGGCTACGATCGGTCGAGAGGGCTCGATCGGTGCGTGGACCGATCGAGCTATAGGTGGATCGGTCTACAAACCGATCCCCTATCCTTTCTCCCGAACTCCGTTGCCTCCGATCGATCTACGGATCGATCGGTCGTGAGTTCACGAGAGTTCTTGATTGTTCTTGATCGGTCGGCGACCGATCGAATAACCATAGTATCCGGATCATCCGGCACCGATCCAATGCCTATGTAGGTTTAGAGCTTCCCAGCCCTAAACCCTAAAGCCTTCCTGGTCTAGAGAACGAGCTACCGAGCCCTCTTTGACATAATCCGGAGAACGAGCTACCGAGCCCTCTTTGACCTAGTCCGGAGAACGAGCTACCGAGCCCTCTCCGACTTCGTCCGGTCCAGAGAACGAGCTACCAAGCCCTCTCTGACCTAGTCCGGAGAATGAGCTACTGAGCCCTCTCCGACTTCATCAGGTCTAGAGAACGAGCTACCGAGCCCTCTCTGACCTAGTCCGGTGAACGAGCTACCGAGCCCTCTCCGACTTCGTCCGGTCCAGAGAACGAGCTACCGAGCCCTCTCCGACTTCGCGTGCCAAGTTTCCATACTTGGACTTTTCCCTTCCACCTGATCAACCTTGATCAGTAATCAATCTAAGTTTAATTAATATCTGATACAAACTTAAATCAGTGTCAACATCAAAACAACAGCTAGGTCAGACTGTATCAACAATCTCCCCCTTTTTGTTGTTTGACAACACGATTTAAGTTTAGATCAGAAATGCTCATATTTCCATAGTTTTAGGGGAATCAAGATCCTCCCCCTAAGACGGATACAACACTATGTAAGGAAGTCAATAATCCTCAAGGTTATCCTCTCCCCTAAAATCAAAACTTCATTCATCTCTAAACTTAGTCATCTTCTCCCCCTTTGTCAAACACCGAAAAGGTGCGAATTAGGTAATAAGACTTAAAGGACCCCCCCCCTTAACTCATATTGTCTCTTTCTTAATCCACATAGAATTCCCTCTAAGTGTATTATCGGACAGTAAGTAAGAGACATACAAGATATGGCATATGAAAAGCATATAAATAGTCAATAAGAACTGAAACATAAAGAGAAGCAAGTAATAGAAAAATGAGTAGCATAAATATATGAAAACAACTAATATCCATGTCAGACACATGTATCTATCAAACAGTATCCGAAATATAGGCAATCAAAATAACCAACATAAAACAAGGTGTATCAATCAACATCCTCAATATGAGGGGCATCATCATCATCAGCTGGAGGAATGAGTCCCTGAGGCGGCATGCTGCTGCTCGAGGGTGGATAGCACGAGTAATACTACGGAGGTGGGTAGCTGGCCATCCATCGCAGAAGCACCTGCTGCGTCGCCAAATGCTGACTGCGTAGATCATCGTAACGCTGGTCAATCCGAACGCGCAGCCCATGGAGCTCAGCAGCCAGCAGCTCATTGTGCTGATCGATGCGGCTCTCCAGCTCAGCGATCTGCCAGCGCAGATCAGGATCTGCCTCTCCATACTCAGCAGCAGCAGCAGGAGGAGCAGCATCAACCTGTCGTGGAGGTGCCCGTGGTAACTCACCTAGTGCTCTCCCGTCCTTCCAACGAACCGCCCCATACTGTCCTATGATGCCAGATTTGGAAAATGCACGTTTTCCAAGTCTGCAGTCCTGCCTCACCATCTGGACTATCCTTCCCTTGGAGACATCAATCTGTAGGGTCTCGAGTCAATCCATAATTATATGCCCATAAGGCATATAAACGGTGAAACTGTTAGGCTCACTATAGGAGATGATAGACGAATAAATGCTCGACATGATGTCAAAATCAAGACGCCGTCGCAATCCATAAAGCATCAGGCAGTGATATGGTCGGATCTCTGACAAGAGTTTAGATGTGATTGGCAGAAGATAATTTGTGACAATCTTAAAGAGAATGTAATCTGGGGCAGATAGTCTTAGGGCTGCAAAGGTAGGAAAATCAACATCTAACTCATCTTGTCCACCCGGTCTAGGATGTCCGAAGAAATACTCATAAATGGAGTTAGATGAGACATCAAAGGGAGAAGGTAAGGGGTCTGGTAAATCAGGATATATGGAAAAGACATTTTCTGAACACCTCCGGCAAGCTAGATAATCAAAGAAGGCCGAGAAAGGGAAATCAATAGTTTGCTTAGCAACTCTAGTTCTATAATTAACATCATTAGTTTGATGAAGATTATTATAAAACTCAGATACTAAGTCATAATTAATGTCCCGTTCTAAATAAACTAGAGAATCAAGTTTGTAATAGGCAAGTATTTCCGACACAGATGGACAAAATTCATCCATGAATTTTTGATCCACAGACCTACAAGGAAGCAGTTTGAAGGTTCTTTGTTGAAAAGCTTGTTCAAAGTGATGGTTTGGAAATCTTCCAGAAACGGATGGTTGAGGTCGGGAGAGAGCCTTAGATTTAGATTTCTCAGTTGACGACTTAGAGGTTCCCTCACTAACTTGTTTCTTCCTAAAGGTTAAAAATGTGACACGAACGGGGCAAATAGGTGAGCACGGAAGCCACCAACAACCGAGAACCAAGCCAAATTAAAAAGATACGGTGAGAAATGAAAATGAAGTGCCAAAATGAGTAGAGCTCGGGGAGAATGGAGTTACCTTGGTGCAATTTATGTATCTTTCGGATAAAGGAGAGAAGAGTTGAGGCGTAGGAGGGTGTTGGCTAGGGCTTCGGCGTGCAATGGGAAGAGAAAGGATCGAGAAGAGTTAAGAGGGATGGGTGATCGATCCAGGTGTTGATATGATCGGACGGCTGTCCGATCAGGAGAGATCCTGACCGATCAGGGAACCTCCTGATCGGTCAGGGAATACCCTGATCGGTCGGTGGACCGATCAGGGAACCTCCTGATCGGTCCCTGGACCGATCAGTAAACAAACAGAGAGTTATGGATCGGTCGACAGACCGATCCAGCCTCTCCTGATCGGGTTGTAGACCGATCAGTGTCTGACAAATTAAAGATTCTCCATTCAGTAACTAAAATTCATGGAAGTTTTCTATCGAAAATTCTGAAGATTCAGAACTCAAGAAGTTCATAAACTTCCAAATTCAGAACCTAGAACCTGAAGAATCTACAAACATAAATATTTCCGAAAGATGAGCTCTTACGGTCTGAAATTGTTCAGAACCGAAAGGTTCCAAACATTAAAAAAAAACTCAGGCCAACTCCAAACGCATAGAGTTCAGACGTTTTGAACTTTAAGGTTTCAAAACCAGAAAAACTTCTGAAACTATGATCTATAGTGAACCAAGATATTAATCAAGACTCAGGCTATTTATTACCTGGTTCAAAACACATCCTTGCTATGATCAGTTTCGAGTTTGTTAAAATATATTCAAATTGCTATCATTACTTCAACAACTTGTCCTATTTTCAATCAAAATCATGAAAGGTATCGATCAAAGGTATCAATCAACACATCAACCAAAGTTAGTTAATTTCTAGGTAAAGGTCCAACCAAGTTTTCTTGGTTGGAATATATGAGTAAGATCTAGGAACCAAATACAGATGAATTATGTAATGGTCTTCCCCATACTCGATTTATGTCTCTTCAACCTAATTATTCAAGGGATGCATGATACATTTTGAATAATTTGGCTGATCCTAGCATCTCACCCCATTTCTAGCAAACAAAAATAATTTGTTAAACCTTATAGTTTGTGTGAGATGTCCCCAAGTTGCCCAAATTAATTTTCCAATTTCTCTTGTCGTTTTAATTGTCCTTATTGATCATGATGAAGTCCTAATGGCCTATTGAGCCAAACACATTCCCAATTCTCTCCTTAAATGACTAAATTCATTCTCCGGAAGGGGTTTGGTGAAAATATCGGCTAGGTTTGATTTTGACTCAACATATGTGAGTGCAATGTCTCCCCTAGCTACGTGATCTCTAATGAAGTGATGACGCACTTCAATGTGTTTGGTCCTTGAATGATGGACTGGATTTTTCGTTAGGTTTATTGTGCTGATGTTGTCACACAACACTTACACTCCCTTATACGAAAGCCCATAATCTTCTAGGGTGTAGATCATCCACAACAATTGTGATACACTCTCTCCCATGGCAATGTATTCAGCTTCGGTCGCGGAGAGAGCAACGCAATGTTGCTTCCGACTTGACCAACTAACCAATGATGAACCTAAAAATTGGCAACCCCCACTAGTGCTTTTCCGATCCAATTTGCACCTAGCATAATCGGAGTCGGTATAGCCTATCAAATCAAAAGACTCAGTACGAGGGTACCAGAGACCTACTCTAATTGTGCCCTTAAGGTATCTCAGGATTCTCTTAACTGCAATTAAATGAGATTCCTTGGCACATACTTGATATCTAGCGTACATGCCCACAGCAAAAAGTATGTCCGGTCGACTAGCTGTGAGATATAGAAGACTACCGATCATGCTTCTATATTGCGTTAGATCAACTGATTTTCCATCCTCATCATTGTCAAGGCGAGTGTTTGTCGCCATTAGAGTGGATACTTCCTTAGAATAACTCATTTTGAATTTCTTGAGTATCTCTTGAGTGTATTTCGTCTGATGGACATAAATGTCATCTTGAGTTTGTTTGATTTCAAGTCCAAGGAAGAATGTCAATTCTCCCACCAGACTCATCTCAAACTCACTTTCTATGTGAGTGATAAATTCATTCAAATAGCCCTTGTTATTTGAGCCACAAATTATGTCATCGACATACACCTGGGCTACAAATATGTTTTCACAATCTCTACGCAGAAATAGTGTTGGATCTATTTGACCTCTTACAAAATCCTTTCCTAGTAAGTAAGTTGACAACCTTTCGTACCAAGCTTGAGGTGCTTGTTTAAGCCCATAAAGAGCTTTCTTGAGCTTGTACACGTGGTTTGGAGCTTCGGTATTCACAAACCCCAATGGTTGTTCAACAAAGACCTCTTCTTTAATGAAACCGTTTAAGAAGGCCGATTTAACGTCCATTTGATAGAGCTTGAAGCCTCTATGTGCAGCAAAAGCTAGCATTAAACGAATGGACTCTAATCGGGCCACGGGAGCATAAGTCTCATCATAATCGAGGCCTTCGACTTGACTATAGCCCTTGGCTATAAGTCTTGCCTTGTTTCTTACGACTTCTCCCTTTTGGTTTAACTTATTTTTGAAGACCCATTTGGTTCCAATAATGGTGGTCTTCTTAGGTCTAGGAACTAAGTCCCACACTTGGCTCCTTTCAAATTGACCTAACTTATCTTGCATAGCTATGATCCAGTCAGGATCGTGCAATGCCTCACCAACTAATTTTGGTTCGATTTCTGAGATCAAGGCGACCTCATTAGACTCATTTCTAAAGAATGATCTAGTCCTAACCCCTTGTTGGAGTATCCAACAATCTGGTCTTGGGGATGACTAGAGGCTATCCTAGATTGCCTTGGTGTTGGCGGTGTCTCATGAGTGGTCTCACTAGGCACAGGCAAGGACTCAGTATTAGGCAAAGGATCAGCCTGAGCCCTTTGTTGCCTTTGCTCATCATCATCGGAGTCAACTTCGACTCTTTCTATGTTTTGATCATTCAAACTTAGACTTCTAGGTTCAAATTGAATTTCTCCTACATCCCTCGATTGATCATTTGATTTAGGGATTTCTTCAAATGCTACATCCGAGGACTCTTCAATCAATTTAGTCCTATTGTTGTAGACTCGATAGGCTTTGCTGATGAGAGAGTACCCGACCAGTATCCCTTCATCAGCCTTAGCCGTGAACTTTCCAAGATGATCCTTGGTGTTCAAGATAAACACCTTACAACCAAACACCCTAAGATGTTTAATTGTAGGGGGTTTCCCAAACCAAAGTTCATGGGGAGTCTTTCCTAAAAACCTATGTATCAAGACTCGGTTTTGCACATAGCAAGCTGTATTTACAGCTTCAGCCCATAGGTAGCTCGGTAGTGAGTACTCATTGAGCATGCTTCATGCAGCCTCTTGCAAGACTCGGTTCTTTCTCTCCATAACCCCATTTTACTGTGGGGTCCTTGGAGTAGAGAACTCATGCATATATCCTTTTTCTTGACAAAATTCTAAAAATCTATGGTTTTGAAATTCTCCATCATGATCACTTCTAATTGTTTTAATTGTTATTGATTTTTCATTTTCAGTTCTTCTACAAAAAGAAACAAAAATATCTATGGTTTGATCCTTATTTTTCAAAAAGAAAGTCCATGTATATCTAGTAAAATCATCAATGATCACTAAGCAGTATCTACTTCCATTCAATGAAATGACATTACTGCAATCAAATAAATCCATATGCAATAAATCTAAAGCAGTAGATGTACTTACAGCGCTTTTACCTTTATGAGACGCTTTTGTTTGCTTACCCTTTTGACATGCATCACATAATTTTGTCTTTTGGTACTTGATGCTTGGTAGGCCTCGCACTAATCCTTTGTTGGCCAGCTTTCGAATATTCTTCATGTTCACATGGGCCAACCTCCTATGCCAAAGCCATGATTCTTCTTCTTTTGACATGAAACACTTAGCATAGGCATTAGTAGCACTTTTAAAAGATACTTGATAAATGTTATCTACCCTTGTGCCTACTAGTACCGTGTCAAGTGTGTCAATGTGTTTGACCAGACATTGACTTGAATGAAACTCAATTGTGTAACCCATATCACATAATTGGCTGACACTTAGGAGATTAAATGTCATCCCCTTGACTAGAAGGGCATTCTTGATTTGGAGAAATTCGGATATATGAATGTCTCCAACTCCTATAACCTTAAGGCTACCATTATTACCAAACGACACATTACCTCTATTTTTGTTTTGAAGGGTAGTAAAAAGAAACCCTAAACCCTAAACCCTAAACCCTAAACCCCGGTCATGTGCTTGGAGCATCCACTATCAACAAACCAAGTTGATAGATGCTCCCCCTTGACCAATGCCTACAAGACATGAAGATAGACGTTTTAGGTACCCAAATCTTGGGACCTAATGCATCTACAATGAAAGACCTAGGAACCCATGCCTTGGTCACAATCTTCCTAGTCTCATGAACCCTAGAAGCATGTGATCTATGAAATTGGGTTCTAGACACTAGCGAAATGAAACTAGACTCCTTAGGTTTATATCTTAATCCAGCCTTGTTGTAGACCGCCCTTTGGGCATTTAGAATCATATCTAAGGTCTTAGAGCTAGTTGAGAATTTTTCAAGCATTTTCTTGAGTTTCTCAACTTCATCCTTTAAGGCTTTGTTTTCATTCTCAAGGGCCTCTTGATGTAGGTCATCAACCTCATCTTCCCTAAGGGCCCTCAAGTGCTCTACTTCATCTTTTAATGATTTAATTTGAGTTTTTGATTTCTTAAGTAAAGTAGATAAATGTGCAATGGTTTTATAACATTTTTCTAAATGAGGAGAAGTTACCTCTTCATCATCCGAAGATGATGAACCCGCGGCTGAGGTATCACTCGTGTCACCATCACTCCCGGAATCCGATTCCTCCCTTGCCATGAACGCTAATTGACGTGTGCTTTTCTCCTTCTTCTCTTCCGCCGATGAGCTTGAGGAGGATTCATCCCAAGTAGCTTTGAGAGCTTTCTTCTTATTGGCCCTTTCCTCTTTCTTCTTGAGTTTTGGACACTCGCTCCGATAGTGTCCTTTCTTGCTACACTCAAAACAAGTGACATTAGTTTTATCAACATTTTGATCGATAGATTTACCTTTCCCTTTGTATCTCCGACTCCTTCTCATGATTCTCCTTACAAAGTTGGCCATCTCGCTTGATGATGATCCACCTTCATCATCGGACTCGGAGGAGGATGAGGATGAAGGAATCTCTTTTTCCTTCTTCTTTTCTTTCTTCCTTCTTCCATCTTTGCTCTTTTCTCCTGCAACTAAGGCAATACCTTTCTCTTTTTGACACTTGTTAGCAAATTCATGGATCTCCATTTCATAAAAAAATTCATCTAATTTAACAATTGAAAGGTCCTTGGAGACCTTGCAGGCATCTACCATAGATGACCACAAGGCATTCCTCGGAAAGGCTGTGAGAACATACCTTACAAGATCGCGATTCTCTACGCGTTCATCTACGGAATGAAGACCATTGATAATTTCTTTGAACCTTCCGTGTAGTTCACTTACCGTCTCGTTCTCCTTCATGGTGAGGTTTTGTAATTGATTTAAGAATAAATCTCTCTTGGCGATCCGAGAGTCTCGAGTTCCTTCTTGGAGCTCGATGAACTTGTTCCACAAGTCTTTTGTGCTCATGAATGGACCTACCTTGATGAGTTGATCCTTGGCTATCCCACATTGTAGAGTGGCCACTGCCTTGGCATCGGCTTGCCCTTTGCAAGTTTGCTCGGCGGACCACCTTGATGAGTCTAGTTCCTTACCTTCTTCGTCCTTAAGAGGTGTAAACCCTTCCTTGACGGAGAACCACATTGAGATGTCGGTCTTGATATAATATTCCATGCGGCTCTTCCAATATTGAAAGTCCGCTCCGTCGAAGTAGGGTGGACGATTGATGCTAAACCCTTCCTTCATAGCCATCTTCTTGCTCTTTAGGGTGTTAATCCGGATGAAGAGAACCTTGCTCTGATACCACTTGTTAGGATCTTCGGATGGCTAGAGAGGGGGGGTGTGAATAACCTCCTCTAAAAGCTTAAAGAATTTCTTCCTACAAGTCGTTAGCGCAGCGGAAATATGCAAACGAAAATATAATACAAGAAAAAGAGACAAACACCACTAACACCAGTATGTATGAGGTTCGGGGGTAACTTGCCCCTACTCCTCGGCGTGTCCGTAAGGTGGATGATCCCTTGATCTTTCGGTAGATCACACCCCGGATAGATTCCGGCTAAAGATTTCCTCCTTCTCGGTGGAGTAACCTCTCCACAAAGTCTCAGAAGATATGTAAATAAAGCATAAGACTTACAATGATCAGTGGCTAAAGAGAATGAAGAATATGCTCACAGCCACGCGAAGATGACAGTGAAAGCAGAGCGCAAGAAGGAAGCAGCTTCTCAGCTAAGAGCTCAAAGCTTAGCACACACTCGCTTGATCGACAGAGAGTTTTTTCTTCTTTTTTTTTCGAACAACTCTTCATCCTTCTTCTTATGCCTCTTCTTTTCCACTGCGTTCAGCCTGTACCGAATCGCTGTCAACCTGCACCGAATCGCTGTTGCAAGCTAAGGCGTCGCCAATCACTCTTCCTCCTCATCTGGTTCTCTGAACTCACACCAATAGAACCCATGGTCTTCACAGGTGTCTCTGAGCTCGAACCAATAAGCAGGAGTCAAGCTGATTGCCAGCTGATCGTAGCCAGTAAACGTTGATGCTCCAATTGCACCATTTGCAGCGAAACACAGTAGAAAGAACACTTTGTCTTATTCTTCTGACGGAGCTTGATTTGAATTTAAGCATTGACATGATACCTGCAATCTGCAGATTTAAAAAGCTCACAGCAGATGGTTAAATCAGACGAATCAGAAGTTGCAGAGAAACAACAGAAACTACAGACATTATTGTGGATCGGTCAGCAGACCGATCCACAGCCTTTTGACCGATCAGGCTACAGCCTGATCGGTCCAGGAGGGCTCTGATCGGTCTGTGGACCGATCAGGCTATAGGTGGATCGGTCCACAGACCGATCCCCCTATCCTTTCTCCAGAACTCCGTTGCCTCTTGATCGATCTAGAGACCGATCAGTAATTCTCGGTGAGTTCACAGAGAGTTACTGATTGGTTACTGATCGGTCTGGTGACCGATCAGATAACCATAGTATCACTGGATCGGTCAACAGACCGATCCAATGCCTATGTAGGTTTAGAGCTTCCCAGCCCTAAACCCTAAAGCCTTTCTGGTCTAGAGAACGAGCTACCGAGCCCTCTTTGACCTAGTCCGGAGAACGAGCTACCGAGCCTCTCCGACTTCGTCCGGTCTAGAGAACGAGCTACCGAGCCCTCTCTGACCTAGTCCGGAGAACGAGCTACCGAGCCCTCTCTGACTTCGTCCGATCTAGAGAACGAGCTACCGAGCCCTCTCTGACCTAGTCCGGTGAACGAGCTACCGAGCCCTCTCCGACTTCGTCCGGTCCAGAGAACGAGCTACCGAGCCCTCTCCGACTTCGCGTGCCAAGTTTCCATACTTGGACTTTTCCCTTCCACCTGATCAACCTTGATCAGTAATCAATCTGAGTTTAATTAATATCTGATACAAACTTAAATCAGTGTCAACATCAAAACAACAGCCAGGTCAGACTGTATCAACACCAGGCGTCTTATGGGCCATCTGAACGACCCCAAAGGAGGGAACGGACGTCACGCCTTTCCATTTGGTGTATGGCGGCGAAGAGGTTATTCCTGTCGAAGTCGGCGTCGAGTCCGTCCAGATCCAGAATTATGATGATGATAATAATGCCGAGCGGAGGAACATGGAGCTTGATTTGGTCGACGAAGAGCGAGCCAAGGTGTCCGTCCGGCTGATGGCGTATCGGCAACGGATGAAGCAAAACTACAACCGGCGCGTAATCCCCAGAGCATTTCAGGTTGGCGATCTTGTCTGGAAGAAAGTAAAGCCGGTCGGCGACGTTGGCAAGCTGGAAGCTCCTTGGGCGGGCCCCTTCAAAGTCATCGAGAAGCTCCGCTCGGGTGCTTATTATTTGGAGGATGAAGACGGACGGCGGCTGGACCGACAATGGAGCGCAAATCATCTCCAGTCGTACCGAGCTGGATGAGAGGTGCGTTAAATGTAATTTTATATATGTTGTGGGTCGTCCATGTCCTTGTAATGCATGAAGCAAAATGATATAAAGGATGGCAAATAGCTTCGCCGAACGGCAGTGTCAAAATTAGCCTTAAAGGCCGTCGAGCTCCGACGTTAAAAATCGAGAGACGAACCGACATCTATAAACCCTCCGAGCGGAAGACTGTCGAGCTCCGACGTTAAAAACCGAGAGACGAGCCGACGTCTATAAACCCTCCGAGCGGAAGACCGTTGAGCTCCGACGTTAAAAATCGAGAGACGAGCTGGCGTCTATAAACCCTCCGAGCGGAAGACCGTCGAGCTCCGACGTTAAAAATCGAGAGACGAGCCGGCGTCTATAAACCTTCCAAGCGGGAGACCGTCGAGCTCCGACGTTAAAAATCGAGAGACGAGCCGGCGTCTATAAATATTCCGAGCGGAATACCGTCGAGCTCCGACGTTAAATATCAAGTCGCATTGACTAAGACAATAAAGTCGACTGAGGGATAGTTTTGCCGAGCTGCCAAGTAACCAAAGGTACTTGGCGAATAGCTTGCGAAAAATTCCATTTGCGAAAAAGTATACCTTCAGCCGAGCAAACTAGTCACGCGAAATACTTCGTAAAAACCCCTTTCGAACACAAGAAAGGTGGGATGAAGGGAAAACTACGAGGTGAAGCAGGCGAATATAAACGGTAGTTAGCGAGCCGAGCGGACAACATGCATATGGATTAGCAAAGGGAAAGGCAGCGTTATAGAAAATAAGGCCGAACGACCTAGTTACAAAAAGTGATAGTTTTTTAGCCGAGCGGCTAGATTACATATAAACTACTCCAAATAATCATAAAGCGTCGTCGGGATGTTGTTGAGAAGTGTTGCCTGGTCCTTAGCCGGGATGACATGCGGACTCGAGAAGTTGCCCCTTGGACTTCAAGTATTCCGTCGTGGCATTCATGGCAAGCTCGAAGGCCATGTACATCCGCTCGCAGACCTTCTTCGAAAATTCGGCCGAACGGATGTATTTCTGTTTCAGGATGGCAACCCGGCTTGGTTCGGCCTCCTGGTACTCTTTAAAGGCCGCTCGGGAAGCATCGGCGGCTGCCATGTGTTCTTGTACAGCAGTCTCGAGCTTTGCCACCTCGTTTGTTCGGGCAACCTTCTCGTTAGCCAGTTGGTCCATCAGCTCTTTAACCTTCTCCTCCAAGCCCCGAGCCTCAACATTCTTCTTCTCCAGGTCGGAGATAGTTGTGTTCTTCCGCTCGGTCGCCAGGCTTATCTTGCGATCTAGAGATTTATTCATGCGCTCGAACTCGGCCAAAGCGTGGGCCTGATCGACCGTCTTCTTCTGCTCGGCCGCCAACAAATCTTGAGCCTTTTTGAGCTCTTTTTGCAGCTCGGCGTATGATGGACCTTGTGAGCCGGACGGACCGGCTGCAGCCTTCAGTATCCTTAATTCTTCGTCCACCATCGCCAGGCGGTTGGAGACAGCTATCTCCTCCACCCATCTCTGACGAAAAAGAAAGAAAATAGAAGTTGTTAGTGACCGATCGGAAGAAATGCATACAAAACTTGGAAGAAAACGAACTTACCCCCGTGGCCTCTTGCATATGGCTGTTAGCCAAATTGCGGAGGGGGATCATCGGGAAGCGCGCCCGAGCGTCGGCCCACATCTCGGCTAGGGGCCCCTTCAGGGTGATTGTGTGCTCGGGCGTGGTTGGACGATCGGCCTCGGGTAGCAATTCTTCAGTCGGAAGGTGAAGTGTAACCCTAACAGTGCGGCCATGACCAGGGGTCGTCCGGGCGGAGGTTGGAAGAGGATCGGAGGTCGGCGCCGAAAATTGAGATAAAATTGTTGAACGCTGGACTCGGTGGGGAGCGGGTGGAAGAACGCTGACAGGGACGGCCTCAAGAGGATCTGCCGGTGCGTCCAATTGAGATGGGGTCCGGTCAGACGAAATAGCCTCGACCTCTGCAGCCTTTCCGCGAGCGCTTGTAGTGGGTCGGGCGGACGGCTGAACCGCAGACGTGGCTGACCGAAGAGGAGTCTCCACTCGGCGCCTCTTTTGTTGGAGAGGTCGCTCTTCTTCTGGAACGGAGTCCTCTCCCCGCGCAGAAGGCTCTTGGCTAGCACTTGCGCCAGCCGCTGTCTCTGGGAGAGAAGCCTGAGCGGCCGACTCCCCAGCATTTGTCCCGCTCTCTTCTTCGTTAGAGCCGACCGGCTGGATGCCGAGCGTCTCCATTTCCTTGGCCGCCGCGGCTTCAAGTGCCACCACCTTCTTTTTCAGAATTCCAGCCATCACCGACTCCATGACAATGTTTGCTGCAAAGGAAAAAGGAGGAAATCAGTTAGCAATCAAAGCGAATGCACAAGTAAAATTTTTACCGAAGCCGCTCGGAAGGGGGGTTCTGATCGGACTCAAGCCGAATATGTACATAACCCCTTCTGGGAGGAATTTGTTGATGTCAAACCGAAGACCGGCAAGCATATTGGCAGCGTGTAGATAATCTGGCCGGGTCTTGAATCTTTTGAGCTCTGGGGAGGTTGGTGGTCCGATCTGCCACTTCGTCAGGAAGGGGGCCCGCTCGGGCATGCGGAGGTAGAAATAAAATTCTTTCCAATGCTTATTGGAAGAAGGAAGTTTATTGAAGAAAATTAGACCGGGCCGAGCCTGGAACATATAGGTGCCCAGCTCGGACTGTTTAGGGTAATAAAAATAATATAAAACCTCCGGTCGGAGGGGGATATTATGGATTTTGAACAGGACAACGACGCCGCATAAAAGGCGGAAGGTATTGGGGACTAGGCTTCCGAGCGGAATGCCGAAAAAGTTACAGACGTCAACGATGAAAGGATGAATGGGAAATCGCAGACCGGCTGTGAACTGGTCGCGGAAAACACAAAAGGCTCCGCGCGGCGGTTTATGAGGCCGAGCGGAGGGACCGGGTAAAATGATTTCGAAATCAGAAGGGATGTCAAAATTTTCTATCAAAAGATCGGCGTTGCGCCGATCGAAGCGCGACTCCATGGTAGTATACCATGGACCGAGGGCTTGGTCTTGTGGTTGGGAAGAGCTAGCCATGGTCCGATCGGATGAAGTCAAAAAAGGCGAAGAAAGAAAGTGGATAAAAGGAAGATGGCAACGAAACAATACTTCGCGGGCGAAAAATTGGGAAAGAAATGCAAAGAAAATGCTAGAACCAAAGAGAGAAAGAAGAAGAACCTTATAACGCTGAGGAGGATCGAGGGAAGAGCACCGGAGATCGTCGGAAATAGAAGCGCAAGATCGCCGGAAGTCTTGAACGCAAGAGGAATCGGGAGGCACGCGACAGCAGATGTGAGGCGAAGGAAAGAAAATGAAGCTTTTATAGGGTGGAGCCCGAGCGGCCTCCACCGTTGGATCCAGGTCGCGAGAATCGGAGCACGCATCGCGCCGTTCATTTCGAACCGCCTCGATCCCATCAGAACACCACGCCGCCGCCGTACGATGACGGCAGCACCGCCACGTGGCATTCAACCACTGGAACGCATTTAATGAGCGCGTGCTAGACCTTAATGATGGAGATTGGCGGAAAATTCGAAGAGATGCTGAGTAATGGTGGCGTTGACTGGCATTTTGGCTGCCCCTGGTTTCCGAGCGGATGGTAGTTGCAGCACGTCGCTCGGCTCAACTGATGGTCCAGTCAGTCAGATTAATCGCCTCCTTCGACTAGACTTGAAGGGGAGGCAAGTGATCCGGCGGTAAGAACAGGGACCCCCCTTGGGGGGAAGTCAACGTCACATGGAAGTCAAAGGGTCGAATGGCCGACCGGAGAAGGGGAGACCGGTCAGCCGAATGGGGTCTCATCGGAGTCAAAGGCACCCGGCGAGAAGTCAGGGTTCCGACGCTCATGTTGAACAGGGTCGTATGGCCGAGCGGGTGGCCTGCTCGGCCGAAGGCATAAAATAACAATACTGCGAACAGTCTCCACAGAGTACACTACCAGGAATCTCCTAAGTGGACCAACACATATGACCGGCCGGATGAAAGGGGACTGCGACCGGCCGGACACTCGGCATGGAGTGAGGAGACAAAAGGACAAGGGAACATCTTCTGACAACGGGTATGTTCGATGATTGGGCCATACGCAGAATCTTATGACAGAGGGTTCCCTTATCACATCAGAGACGTGCTCGGACTATAGCAGTATGGTGTCAGGTAAGCTTGTCTGACAAGCACATACCGAGGTATGGGCTGAGGACACGTATTCACCTCGGTATGTGTGCGTGAGCTCCTTCACAGCTCTATATAAGGAGTCTTATACTTCGCCGGAGGTACGCATTCTACGATATTCGGAGCCACTTCTTTGTTGTCCACTTACCTGACTTGAGCATTGGAGGGTCGTCGCCGGAAACCCCTTCCCGGCCCGACTTCCTTGCAGATTTGCCGGAAGTCCGTACGACTAATCGGGGATCTACATCAGCAACTCGGAGAGCATCACGTGCCCAGCGTCCGTTGATTCAGCATTCAGACAGGATCAAACACTAATAAATTATGTATAACAACTATAAACTATAATTACTATAATATGTGTACTTTATTTATAAATCCTGGTAGTATTATATTATAGCAATACTTTAACTCTATCAACATTGATAATATTATTTTGTAACACCTATAATTTATAACTCTTATAAAATGGATGCAACATCTTTAATCAACATAGTCAATATAGGGCAACATAATATTATAACAGTTACAAAATATAATTGTTATAATATAGATAATTTATTTATGATCAATATTAGTCTACTATATTGTAACAACTATAAAATTATAGTGCTATAAATATAAAATTAGTTTTGTAAAATATGTATGAACAAACCTTTGATAATAAATGAAACAAAACCCTTTACCTATTTTTAATAAAAAAAGACATCCTTTTATTTTTTTCAGAATTTAAAACTACTAAAAATATTTTTTAAAAAATATTAAAATGATATTTTATTTATAATTTAATATTTGAAATAGCTTTCGATACTTCACTTTAGCACTGCTTTAATTTTAAATAAGTTATTATTTCAATAAATTTTAAAAGAAAGTCGTTCTAGGAATTTTGTCATTTTTATTTAATCTTATAATTAAATAGCTTTCTAATTATATCTCAGAATACTTGCATTTTGATTCAAATAGTTTCATCATTTTCTAATTTTGGCCCTTTATTTATTTATTTTTTATTTTCTCATTTATACAAATAAATTTATAAAATTAGCTCAAATCGAAAATATATGAATCCATGTGAATAGTTGCTTTTCCAATTTTGTATTAAACTATTTATGAATTCTAAAAAACAAGAACGTAAAAAGAGAATATTTAGGGGGTGTTTATGTAATAAATTAAAAGTTGGAGACGCAAAAGATAATTTCCAACTGTACCGTTCTATCTACTTTATATAGGCCGCGACGCGTAAGGAATGCTTCTCCCCCGAAGCTTTAGGGTTTCTTTTGCGTTCTTCTCCGCCTGTTTGTAGATCCGCTCTGCGATCGATTTCTGCGAGCGAATTTGTTTTATCCTTTTTGTTGTTGACTTGTTGTGGATTTCCTTCTGTCCCTCTCGTGTATCTGCCAGAAATCGTTTGGGATTCAGGCGGAGCCGGCGATGCCGATCAACAAGTCTGCCGGTGTTTCTTCCGACCACCGGCGCCCATCGTCCTCCAAGGATCCGGAGAGCAGTGAGTCTGCCTCGAATACTCTCTGGGTGGGGCAACTCTCCGCTGAAACCACCGATTCAGATCTGATGGATGTCTTCTCCAAGCACGGCGCCTTGGATTGCACCACGATGCAATCGGCGAGAAACTATACCTTCGTGTACTTCCGGCAAGTCGAGGAAGCCAAGGCTGCGAAGGAAGCCCTCCAAGGGAACTTGATCCATGGGAGCGCGATCAGGATTGAGTTTGCCAGACCGGTTAGTACAACCACTTCTACCTCTGCGTAGATTGATATGGATGCTATATGGGATAATGAAATAGGAAGATCTGGTTAATTTCTGGTTTGTTTGTTTTGGCTCGTTGTTTTGTCTTTGCTCGTTGAATGTTCAGTTAGACCTTTCGTGTAATATAGGTTCCAATGCACACTATCACTAAGATAAGGAAACGATGGGCAAAGATTTGTGAGCTAGACGTCTTTAAGTTGTTGGATCATGTGGTTGATTCAAACCTGGCATTCCCTCTGCCACACGATTTTTTCTAAGGAAACAATACTGCCATACCTGAATCATCGTTTCACTGTATAAGTGAAAAAAACTGAAGCGTTTATATTTGTTATTTTACCAATAACATTAGATTTAGTTTCGGTGAACAAACATATGTTAGAACTTTGTCTTCCCTTTAAGATTAGAAGGATAAATAGATCAACTCATCCTCTTATGTTTCAACGTGCTGAATTCATTGTTTACTGATAACATTGTTTAACTGTTTTTTAACTATTTTCCCCCTTTATTTAGTTAGTGTTTTGCTTTGTTTTTTGAAAAGCTAAAGTATTGGGATCAAATTCTTGAAAGTATAGTAATCAAATTAATGCTGTGTTCAATTTTCTCATGCAGCCAAGAGCTGCTAAGCAGATATGGGTTGGTGGGTTTGATTCATCTGTAAGTAAGGAGCAACTTAAAGAAGAGTTTTTGCAGTTTGGTAAGATTGAAGAGTACAGATTTTTCAGGGATCGAAATTCAGCTATTATTGAATATTATAAGTTGGAAGATGCCATTGCGGCTCATAAAAATATGAATGGGAAGAAGTTTTCTGGTCAACAACTACGTGTTGATTTTCTGCGCTCCCAACCTCCTAAAAGGGTATCTTTCCTTACACCTACATCTGTTTATTTTTTCGCTCATTCCTTGTTAGTTATATTGATCAAGGTTTGTCTAGGATTTTCCACGGCACCCAAGGCTATTAAAGTATATTTGGGGGTATGAAGTTAAGCTATTGCATCATGCACATGCAGCATGCTAATGTGTATGCTGTCCATTTCTTCTTTTTTAAAAAACCAACATTAGTTATTATGTGCAATAATGGTGATCATCAATGTTGAAAGATATAAGTTTTATCTTCAATATAATATGTCATCTCCAACAACCTAATCAATCAATATAGACCAAATTATTATTTATCACTTAATAATTAATTAGCTTTCTTAAGCATTATATAAATGGATATGAGACCTACATTATGCTATGAATGATCTGAAAAATTGATATATGGTACATCAGGAATCTCACAATATACTATGTAAAACGATTAAATTTAATTCCATGCAATCAATTAAAAAAAAAAATCAGATGACTCTTTACTAATATTATCTTGCATCTTAGGAGTACAACTTTATTTTACAAATTAAATATTTTATAAAATTCCTACAAATTAATATTCTATATCAAATGATTTTCTGTGAAAAGAAATATGACATTGTATGAAGACTGATAAAATGCTGCAAATATCTTCTCTATCAACCAGTATCACCAATTTTGACAAAAAAAAATCACCCTTAATAATCAGATTGAAATCCTAAATCTTGAATCAACATCATCAAAACAACCAAGCTGGTGAAAAAGTAATAGAGGTTGTTCATTCCAATTTGTTTTTAGAGAAAAAAATTATAGAGGAAATACCTTTTTGAGCTGCATGGATAATAAGTTGAATCCAATGACCCAGCGCCAATGTTAATCATGTCGAGGACACCTTTCCCAGTGCATTTTAATATGGGATCTGACGATCACTACACAGAGCTTGAGGGTTACTGGTGATCATAGAGGCTCTGCTAGTTTTGTACATCCCTATAATGAAAACACAATTAGGGAAAAAATCAATGTTTATAGGTGCATCTGGATGCTCTTCAATCTTCCACCAAGGCATCACTGCCCTGTGTATCCCTTTTCATCACCACTGCTATCATTAAACGGGCCCCTTGGTTACCAGGACATCTATCTTTGTCCTCCACCTTGGCTTAGTCTTTTTCATTGACCAAAAAACTTACTGCAATTCCCGTGCAACCTACTTTGTCTCCTTGTCCTGGTTTTACCTCTATCTCCATTTGGTGGCTTTGCATCCCTAGTAATGCATGCTTCCCTCACCTCCATAACTAGTTGTCTCTTGGAGTGCTGTTTTTCATCCAGCAGAAGTGGGATTAGCTGATTTTGATTTTTGTCACTTTTGTTTCTCACAGTGATCCTAGATTAAGCTATTTGATTTGTGCCATTTCTTAAATTGATCTTGTGCAGGACACCAAGGAGGTGCCATCTCTTTCTAAGAATTTTTAAACTGACACATGACTATAACTCATCAAGTTATTTCCATTAATAAACACCAATAAGCATTACATGTGGATTTATGGGACTATCAGAAAGATTTGAGTAAAAATATTCTTTGGAGCACTCAGATGCCTTCAAAACGCTCAAAATATTATAAAGTAGATAGATTTCAGCAGGAATTTGAGCTCTAATTGAGAGCATCTAGGGAAGCCACTTTTTGTACCCCTTGACTCTTCTAGGGGATGTGAGAAATATATTGATGATTCTCTTTTGAAAGCCATTTGAGGTAGAATCTTTTCCAATTGGTAATTCTCTTCTTCTAGAACTATATCTCTAACGATATTGATAATCACACAAGGTTCATTTGTTTTGTGTAAATTGTTTTGCTTGTGTGAAATATTTTTGGAGAAAATTTCTTGTGGTGGAATGAGAAAGTATAAGAAAAAGTGAAAGAACAACAAATAGCGTATAAGAAATTGTATATTTGTAAGAACGAGAAAAATTTAAAAAAATATACAATAGCTAAGAAAGAGACTAAGAAAGTTGTAAATGAAGTAAAGAATGAAACTTTTGAACAATTATATCAAAAATTGGATATAAAAGAAGGGGAAAAAGACATTTATAAAATAACTAGTGAGAGAACGGAAGACAAAAGATTTTATCCAACTAAACTGTATTAAAGATGAATGTAATAGGATATTAGTAGACAATGGAGAAATAAAAAAGCGGTGGAAGAGGTATTTTCATCAAGTTTGTAATAAAGGTTTATGTGACCAACTTAACTTAGATAATTTAAGTAGGTCAAATGAGTATAGAAATTTAATTTTTTACCATAGAATTCAAATTTCAAAAGTAGAACAAACTTTAAATGGGATGCACAATGAAAAAGTTGACCGGATGATATTTCGATAGAGGTATGGAAGTGCACAATGAAATAAGGTATTGAATGACTTACAAAATTATTTAATATAGTATTTAATATGACCTTGCAGACCCACTCTTCCGTTTCTTTATTGCTGCCTATGTGCTCTAACAAATACCTAGGCTTTTTATCACCATTTATAATATCACTTTCACTCTAGATCTTTACACAACAATTATTTCACCTTGGGTTTATATCTTAGTGGTTACTTTGAGGAAGCTAACTTAAGTCACCTTTTTGATAGATGGTGTGCTAATTTGACCATATATTAATAGTGGTGTCCAGATAAATATATAGGTATAAGATTCATAACAAGAGATGTATGAGTACCAACATACAAATCATCAATCAGGGATGGAGGAATTAGACTATCAATCTTTATCTTTTGAAAACTTGTTATCCAATTAATCTGTCCATATAAAATAAAAATGATATGTAGATTCAAGCAGTACTAGAAAATGCTTCTTGTTTTTCCATTACATGAAAACTTTTTTGAACAAAATCACAATTATCTTGAAAATGTTTTAGAATTCTGACAACCCAGGGACTGATATATAGCCCTTGTAAACTTATTTGGTTGATTTTCATGCTTCTTGAGAGTACTTATGCTTCCCAGACTGATACTGTTTTAATCTCCATGAAGTGGCATGCACAAGCAATATTTTGTTGTTTTGTACCTTTTTCATTCATCATTAAGATTATCTAGTTATTGCCTCTAACTGATGCTTTCAATGAAATAGGAGTGGCCTGACCGCCATGATTTGAGGAATGGGCATCTGGGCAACCTAAGATCTTTGCCATCTGACAGCTTGAGAAATTTTCATAATTCTTCTTCCCTCGGGTCTAAGTGGGATATGGTATATTTTTCGTCAATTGCAACTTTACTATTGTTTTTTTTCCACTTCACCAATGTAGATTTTATGAATCTTGTCTCAAACTTCTTTGCTTTCTTGAAATTTCAGCTTCATGGGGTGCTTCAAGATGGTCCTCCAAGCAATGTTCTTTGCATAAGATATCCACCTCCGGTTCAGATTGATCAGAAGATGCTTCACAATGCCATGATTCTCTTTGGTGAAATTGAAATGATAAAATCATTTCCAGCTAGACACTATTCTTTTGTGGTGTTCAGAAGCATTGATGAAGCTAGGCGTGCAAAAGATGGTCTGCAGGGTCGCCTCTTTAATGATCCTAGGATACAGATTCTCTACTCCAATGATGAACTTTTAGCATCTGTTTCAGGTAATTCACTTTCCTTCTATCAATTCAAAGTTATAGCACAGCGATCTGATATATTTTTCAATATAGGCCCATTTGGACCTCTTGAATTGTTAGGTCATGGTCATCTGATCCCACCAAATAATTTACTTGGCTCCCTGCATGCTGGTATTCTGCCTGGAACAAATATGGTATCAAGGCCATTTGGGCCACAAGGATTAGATCCCCGCCATGCTGGTGCTGGGCTCCATGAACTTGGTATTCTTCATCCAAATCTCCTTGAGGTTGATACTGGTAAATCTATGCCAAGGATACGTCGGTCTCCTTCAGCTCCAGGAATTCTTCCTTCTCCTCCAGGTATTTTTCAAGGTGTCCGTTCCATGCCTGATGCATGGGATGGAGTTGATATGAGAGACCCTAAGAGGGTTAGGTTAGATAGTCCTCCCAGCAATGATGATTTTCGTCAAAGAAAATCTGCTAGCAGCAGTATGGAGGAGCAGCGTTTTTTGTTATCTCATCCAGATAGAGGTGTTTCTAGTCGCACTCGAGTTGGTTCTGCTCCTCACCACCGCCCTAACTTGCATTCTCCTGATAGAGACTATATTTGGCGTGGTGTTATTGCTAAAGGAGGAGCGCATGTTTGTTATGCTCGCTGTGTACCAATAGGAAAGGGCATCGATTCACCAATGTAGGTTTTAGTTTCTTGCACTTTGCTGGTTTTAATAGATTGATATTTGTTCTAACTAATGTTATCTGACATTTTGCCAGGCCTAGTGTTGTCAACTGCTCGGCTAGAACTGGATTGGATATGCTCACAAAACACTATGCTGAGGCAATTGGTTTTGAGATAGTTTTCTTTTTACCAGATAGTGAAGAGGATTTTGCTTCTTACACTGAGTTTTTAAGGTACCTTGGCCTAAAGAATCGTGCTGGAGTTGCAAAGCTTGAAGATGGCACAACTTTATTTTTGGTACCTCCATCGGATTTCTTAACCAGTGTATTGAATGTGAACGGCCCTGAACGTCTGTATGGTGTTGTTCTGAATATGCAGCAGCAGTCACCTGCTGCTCAACAATCGCAAATAGCTATTCCTCAACCACCCCGTCAGCTTGATCGCCGGGAAGAACCTTTGGAGAAAGGGTATAATTTTGTTCGCCACAATGAAGAGCAAATACTAAGAGGTGATTATAACAATGCTTTACACGAGGAAGTGGTGCGACATTCTGCTGTTGAAAATTTTCCATCAGCTCACAGGGATGAACAACATATGGCACAATTAGCACCACTTGACCAAGATGACAATTCTTCTTCTGCTGCTGCTTCTCAGTTGAAAGCTACCTTAACTCCAGAACTAATAGCAACTTTAGCTTCTCTTATACCCAGCAACAATCAATCATCAGCTTCTGCTGCTCAGCTGCCATCTAACTCAGCTGCGAGACCTACTTCATCCTATACCCCTGCAATGCCTGATGGATCAGCTCCATTTCAGAGTTGGAGGCAAGAGAATCAGATGGCTCTTTCTCTTAATTCCATGGATCAACAGAAGCTGCCACCGCCTTTAGGTCAAGATTTCAATAGCCAGGGGCCTTCGGTCACAAATACGGCGATTCCATTTCAGTTTCCACCATTCACAAATACGACAAGTGGGACTGATCCTGCCACACAACCATTTTATGGTGGCCTTCAGATTCAAAATCCGATTCTTACGATGCAACAAGCACCTGCAGTTTCAACAAATCAGTTGAATAACTATGAAACATCACAACGTGGACAGTTTTCTGTCACGCAAAACAATCAACTTTATCAGTTTGATAACACCTATGGTAATCGTGACAACTATGGAAGTTCAACAAGTGTTACGGATCCATTTCCTTCTTTGGTTCAGCAGCAACCAAGACTTGGTTCTTCATCTGCTCATAGTCCATTTGGAAATGTATCTCAGCACCAACCTGCCATGTCAATGCCAAATAACAAAGGGAATCTGGAGTTTACTAACCAAGGGCAGCGGCTAGAAAACATATTACCGGGTTCAAGCCAGGGAACAACCCAAGGTGATGCTGACAAGAACCAGCGATATCAGTCAACCCTACAATTTGCTGCTAATTTGCTTCTCCAAATTCAACAGCAGCAGCAACAACAAACAAATGCTAACACTGCACCTGGATCTGGAAACCATCAGTGAGACTGACTTTGGTATCAGGTACTACTTGCCTTTCATTAGAATCTTTTATTGATATGCTGAGTTTTCTTGCTTAGTTTGGTCCAAGCATCTACTATTTTAAAGGTTCACCCTCACTAGAATGCATGGCCTCGTAGGATTTTCATGTCACTTTGTAAGTTAACAATCAAAGTCTTATTTAGATCCACAAGTACAAGAAGGTAAAATTGTAAATTAAAAAACATATTCTAGAGCTCTCTTAATGGATGGAGCAAAAAATTGAAATTCATCACTCATTAGACTGGCCTATAGATTTTAGACTAAAGAGAACTTCTAGTTGACTGTGTTGAAAGTATAGTGACAATATTGCTTAGGGTTGAATGAAGGGATTAGATCCAGGTACCTAAAATAGTTGGAACTAACTTGGGTGATCAAAGTTGGATTAGGACTATGATCGTGTTTACATCCACACCAATCCTTTTCTTTATTGGTCGCAATTAGATTCTACCTCTGCTACAGAAGTAGGAGAATTAATATCCATCAACTATAAATTTCAGTAGCTGATTTAGAAACTATTAAGAAAATTAGAAAACCAAGGGAATTGTGTATGCTAAAGGGCATTTTCTTGTTGTAACAGAAAATATAAGATACCTTGGATCATACCTTGTAGTTGTATACTTAAGTAGTTGTATTTAGGATATGATTATTAATTTTCATGGACGCATGTTAAAATAATTAGTTAGTCATGTTGTATTTTAAAGATTTTTGCAGGTATTAATGTGCGGCAATTATTTTATTTTGGTTAATATTTAAGTGCAAATTTTCTTTCATGGTTTGGTGTAGTTTTAGAATACAGCTATAGTAGTAACTAGAAATTTTGAATAATTGTTACTTAATCCAACTTTGATTTGAAATTTTATATTATTATTAACTTTGAAAGGAACAAACTAGAAAATTCCTCCCAGTCTAGTCATGGCGAAAAAACAAAAGAAGAAAAGAACAAAGAATAGGAACCCCGACTCCTACTTCTTTTCTTTCCTCATCAAAAGAAGCCAATCCCAGGCAGCTTCTGTAACATCCTGGCCTTCCTTTGACCATCCTCCTTTCTTCCAATAGCTAATTCACCACATCACTTCATATTTCACCTAGAAAAATGAATATAACAAATGTATATGACCTAAAATGTTGTGCAAGAGCTAAAATGGCGAAGAATTGAGTCGCAAACCCATGAATGAGTAGCTGGAAATTCTGCACCCCTTAGGAAGTGGTTACAGTAGTGGCAAACTAAAAGATGAAACATATTAAAAGCTTCAGATTCCTTCCTGCATTACTTGACATTCACACGTCTTTTTTGATTGTGTCATGCATGCTCACTGTATGAACAAACATGAGCAATGTCACATCTTGTTTCGTTGTCATTTTTTTGTCTGAAATTTTAGAACTTATATTACAGTTCACATTTATGATCTGAGTTAGCCTAGACCTTGATGAATATTTATGTTGACCCTGCACTTGATATTATTCAAATATATTTAGGGCGGTACTTATTCTTTGTAAAGCGAATTATCCATTCTTAAATTATCATCACAATATCGAAAGTATTCTTATTCAAGTACGGCGTCTGTTCTGATTGCCTAGAACGTCAATACCAGAACGTCAAATACCAAAAGGCCTAAAGTGAACGAAGTGGAACTTTGTCAAGGAGCTAAAATTAATTTAGTAATCCTTCAAACATGTGAAAGGAAATGAACTTCCCTTTCGAATGCGTTTACGCCTCTAAATACCTATTCTATCCTCAGAAAGCTGAATTTCCCTGTCGCTATTTTGGATGAAAAGCTAAGGCATTTTAGAGGTTTATAATTCGATTTCTCCAATTTGATGAAACAAATTGAGGGGTTGCTTTAAAATTCTGGAACTTAACATGTCTATATAAATAAGTGGATAATCAGGATTGTGGGTTGCCATTCGCTGTAGAAACACAATCTCTAGTACTAAAATAATGCAATTTTTTCATCCCTTCCACCCAATACCTTCCTGCTGTCAATTCTTGCAAATATTGGATTTCTAGTATTTTTGCAAAGCAAATAAACTTGTATAGCATATTTTCATTGTAGATGTTTGAACTACGAGGAATCCGAGCCAAACATTCTTTAACAAGTAATGACACCACTCGCTTGTAGTTAGATCAAATGACTCATTTAGAAATGGCAATGACAAGCTTGTAGTATCGTGAAAATCAATGTGAATTGATCGGCTAGATTTTAACTTAATACAAATTGCTATGTTTTTAGAAATTTAAAACTGCCAATAATGTAGGTCGACGATCAACTCAGGCCTACATCATGTCTATGTAGATTAGAATTCTACTCGCGCTCTTAGCTAGCAGATTTTGATTGGTCTCATCTTTAGGAATTTAAACCTCTAAATTGATGTTGTTATGGCTTGCTAATTTGTTTTTCCTAATATTTAATATCAGTACATTGGTTTCCAATGGGAAGGAAAGATTTCGAAAATGAATGATTGGTAGAGATGCTTACATGGTGAAACAACTAGTAAACGCAAATATTTTTTTCCCTAAAATTCTTTCGACAAGTTACTTCGTCTGAACCCAGTGTTCTATTGTCATTTGGAAATTATATGCTTCCTTTATTTGTTCCCACCTGACACAAGTTAGTAGCGTGCATATACTTCGAAAACTGCTCCTCGTTTCAGTGTTCATTTCACCGCCTAGAAATTTCTTTAAGTTGTGTTATGGCTGCCATTTTTTGCGCACGAGTACGTTTTCATACCCTGATCTATGAATTTCTGGCACTCTCGGTAGTTTCTATGCGTACAAACGGTGTTAATTTTTCTTGCAAAAGCACCCAAATAAGTTCCTATTTGGATTCGAGATGTACTCAGTGCTTCGTCCTTGTCACTATAATGGCATTCGATTGGCTCATCAGTCTTGCCCAATTTTCCTCCTGATGAGTAGCAAGCCATGGAGCATGTGATAATGTAGGAGGTAGGAATGATACAGTTGAAAATAAAATAGAATGCGTTGCGTTTGTTAATGGTTGATGTGCTGAAGTAGGGTACAATGAGCGGGTGAGTTAGACGTGGCGAGAGCTCGAATTCTGGCACGTGAATTAAGGTTATGAACTAGATTTTTTCTGGTGAAGAGGTTTCTGAAGCCACCTTGGAGTTTAAGATCTATATAATATTCCTTAATTGATCAAACATCATTTTTTAAATTCAAATTGATGCATTTAAATTACAGAATCATTTCGATAGAGAATGGCCAATCAGTTTGGGAGGCCTCATGAATGGTTACTAAGTGCTATTGAAGACCTATCTTTAGTATGGCTGTTGGATGCCAAGTAGGCACTCAATGGTTGGTGGCCAGGTGAGATTCATTGTGCAAGTTGCAGCATTCATACTGTGGCAGGGCCTGATGGTTCTCGTTCGGTAGGCAATGCCATAATTAGCGAAGCCAGTCTCGCGACAGATGAGTTTGTTAGATAGATCTGATGGTCTCGTTCGGCAGACAATGCCATAGTGAGTGATACCAGTCTCGTGACAGATGAGCTTGTTAGATGAGTTAATCTGAACAAAATCTCCTTTTCCCCTCTTCCCATGCCAGTTACTTTTCCTCTCCACCCGCTTATCCTGCACCTGCAGATAATCATTCTGTTAGACGTTACAGAATTGAAACACTGAAATTATAACTAGAAAGAAATCAGTTATTCGTTTTTGTTTTTTTTTTTTTGGGTATTTTCCCTTCTTATTCGTAAATGACAGTAAGCTATTTAAGTCTACGCTTGTCAAACGCAGCGTGTCTCCTCTCTTTTACCGATTAAATTAATTGCTGATAAGCCTTTACCGATAAAATCTTAAGTTTTTGTAAATCACTCCTTATTCTGCCCATGCTGTAGGTTGGTCGTCATCGATACGCTGCTTATCGAGGGGCAAACAAGCTATTTGTTCGTGCGACGCGATACCTTTGCCGAAGGTTGTTTATGCAACGAACGAGATTGAAAAAAATTAACTTCTTTTGTTAAAGAAATAAAGTTCTGTATTTCGTGTTACTGAACCGTCGGGGACTCGTGAATCTGTGGCTGTTAAAATTTGGAACCATTTTATCCCTGTTTTTTTACCCCTCCAAAACATGTTATGGAAATGTTAACGTGGCATCGAAAAACCTTGTCGATGCTCTTTGTTGCTTGCCAATTACGCCGATTGACTATGGAGTAACCGACGACTGAGTTTTATTTTAAAGATTTTTATGAAGGAGATACGTGAGTCCAAGAAAACTAAGAACCATATTTTTGCAAAATATTTATAATAAATTTTCTTTGCGGTATTTGAGATCAATGATAAAAAAAAAAAACATTCACCTCGTCAAATATGATGTTTCGAAATAAACAAGAACAGAAAGAATGAAGCTTGGTAAGCCATAGGACGACTTACGATTTAAATGACTTCCAATTTAAAAAAAAACATGTTGGCATAAATTTAATAGAATTATTAAATTGAAAGTTTAACTTGTAATTCTTATAATTCAGTATGTTCACCCTGGTGATGCTCATGAACGGCTAGCCATTAATCTATTCTTCAAATGCCTTATCACAAGTTTGTTACGGGGAAAAGGTTGGCTTCATATGTAACAAAACAAGGGATAACTATCTACGAGAAAGTTCAGAGTCTTGGTACAGTAGACTAAGACTATTAAATTTTAGCTAGGGATGGACATTTAATTATGGCACGTATAATTCATCATGTGGATAACTAAGAACAAATATACTTGGGACAATGATGTGATAGTTAAACGTTCCAACGGATAATTAAGGAATTTAAAATATAGGAATTTTTTCTTAATGAGAAGCAGGCCTAAGAATTAGGATCTAAATGACTTTCAATTTAAAATAAACAAGTTGGAAAAAATTTAATAGAATTATTAAATTGAAAGCTAACTTCTTATTCTTATAATTTAGTATATTCACCCTAACTAATGATGCTCATGAAGGACTAGCCATTAAGTCATTTATTCTTCAAATGTATTCATCTTATCAGTGAATATCGACGAGTGAATTATTATTAGATTGATTTTATCATCAATTTAATTATCAATCGCACGATAACTACAATAATAATGGTATAATTTGAGGAGCCTGAATGAAAATAAGTTAAAAGAAAAAAAAAGTTAGAATGATGGTCAAGGGTTTCGAGCATAGCTACTTCAACTCTCAAGTCAAAGAACGAAGAAGAAGATGAATATTAGAATTTTGATATATGTATATGTGCATATGTACCTTAGATGTCAGGAATGACTATCTTTTATAAAGAGACATAAGTCTTTTTCCACTCATCTCAATGTACACGTTATCATTATTTAAATATATAATACAAGGCTTATTTATAAATACACGTTTTTTTCCTAAAATAATCTGAGATTTATGTGATGATTATCTTTTTTATGAGATGACCCTTATTTCACATCCAATCACCAAAGAGACAAGAGATCAAGGAGTCAGAGGGCCTAGAAGCTGGGATGCTAAGAAATTGAAAGGCCAAGAAGCTGAAGGTCCCAGGAGCCAAGAGACGACTCGACTTCCTATTTATTGGAACCACTTTAGTAAATTTATCAATCTTTCTTTATCCATGTGACACCCGCTAATCACCCTAGGATCACACCTTATCTCTAGTTTGTTAGGAGAAAAAGTTGGCAAGTTGGCTTCATAGGTAACAAGGGATAATTATCTAAGAGAAAGTTCAGAGTTGTACTAAGACAATTAAATTTTAGCAGGGCTAGACATTTGATTATGACACGTATAATTCATCATATATAAAAATTCAACTATATATATATAGTGATTTTTTTAATCCTTAATAATATCAGCGTATATTTTCTAGAATTTAAGCCATAGAACTAATTGGATAATTGACTCATTGTATATTTAATACTTTGTGAAATAAAATCTTATGACAAATGGCTAATTAAGAAACATGTATTTTTCATAAACACTTTAAAATAGTTATTAAATGTGAAAAAGTAATTGATGTTTTTTTTTACAATGAGCAAATTTATTCATGAATTTTATTAATCTATCTATTTTATCAAATTAATTATAGAGATCTTTTGGTTGTGTAGTTTGGAAAAATCAATCTATTTTTTACTTTTCATATAAAATCTGAGTATTAAAAAGAAAAAATAAATAAAATATTTTTTTAAAAAATATTTTTATTCAAAAAAAAGAAGAAAACAATAGTTCGAGGAGATTGAATTAATTTTTTTATTTTTAAAACCACTACTAATAATTTTTTTGAGAAAAAAAAAATACCTTTTTAAATAAAATGTTAAAATAATACTTCAACATACTTCCCACTCTTTATTTATACACTTCTTATATTAAATCAATTTAACTTAATTAAAATTATTATATTAAAAATACTTTTATAAATATTAACTATGATAAGAAATTTTAATTAAGTTTAAATAATTTTCATTAAGTTAATAAAAAAGTATTTTAATATAATAACGATATAATAAGTATTAGTTTTATTTTATTTTTAAATGTGTTTTTTTTCTTAAGTTGGGCCATAATTTTTAAAATTATAATCTTTATAATATATTAAAAAAATAAAATTTAAATATATCATAGAGAGAGAAGAAGAGAGAGAGAGAGATTTTATCTGTCCTTCGAACTCGAACGACCCCAAAACAAAATTGTTCGGGAAGAGCCGGAGAAAACCTCGCCAAACCCTAACCCTAGTGGAGGTGAGGATGGACGCCATACGGAAGCAGCTCGACGTTCTCATGGGGGCCAATCGCAACGGGGACGTCAGGGAGGTGAACCGCAAGTACCATGACCGCGACGTCTGCCGCCTCTTCTTGTCCGGGCTTTGCCCCCACGACCTCTTCCAACTCACGGTGCTTTAGCTGAACTCCAGACCAATCTATTACTTTGGACTCTGTCTGTTCGGTTTTACGATCTGTGATTTAATTCTAGGGTGTTTTTTTTGGGTCAATTTACACTTGCTGTTTTGGGGCCTCGTAGGGGCGTCAAAATCTTGTCTTATTTTTGATTAGTTTTGGTGCTTGGCTCATATCTTTTGGTACTACGACATGTTGCCTTACCTCAAGAGTCCATTTTTGTTAGTACTTTGAGCTTGGTTTTTTGGTTTTATCCTCTATGTTTTGAATATCATTAATGTGATTAACTCGGTGAAGAAAACTCATAATTTATGTTCTGATATTGGAAGGGAACTATGCTGGGCGTATTAGGTTTTTCCTCTGTGTGAACTGTTGACTGTGCAGTTTCGTATTTTCTACCTTGTTAATTCTTTTGAGCTCTCATTTTTGTGTTTATTTTCCTGCTCTATGAAATTCCTTTGTTCAGATACAATATCTTCTTTAATACATTAGCTTGTTTTGGCTCTTGTATTCCAACCTTTTACCTTCAAATTTTATCTTTGGTCATTTGCATTTCCACTTTCCACACTGATATCATGGGATTGGTTCGTAACAGAAAATGGACATGGGTCCTTGTCCGAAGATTCATTCCTTGCAGCTGAGAAAAGAGTATCCTTTGTGCTTGCAGAATAATGATCTCTTTAATTTGTTTAATCTCCGCGGTATGAAATTTTTTGATTTGGATTTCTAGCAAAAGATTACAGCATCACAAACAAATAGATTACTGAATCACTGTTGCTGTATATATAATCATGGGGTAGATTTTACTTGATGTGCATGCATGGTATCATTCATATCTACCTTTTCTGCATCTGACACTTCTAGCTAGGTACTTTCCAGATCAAAAGCAACTGAAAGTCTGAAATCATGATTTTGAAATGATTCATGTTATGGGCTGATTGCAGATTTCTTATTTTTTACTAGTATACATTGTATGATTATCAATCATCAGATATCTCTCCTATTTTTTCTATTCAATTCTCGTCTGTGTTATCAGTCAGGCACTTCAATATTGGTTTTGTGCTAAGTTGGTGGATTTTGAAGTGAAATAAAGGATACTTACAAATTTTATTGACATGTAATTTCAAATTCAATTATCTAATCTTGATGCAATGCGGTATAATATAATGTATAAAAGTTTTGAATTTTGGAAATACATGAGATCTTTTTGACAAGTTGTTGTAGTTGAGTCATATGCTAGGGAATGTTCTAAAACTGGAGTAGATTGATAGGCTCGATTGGTCAACTAGGAATTAGCCCAAAGTCGAGTTTTAGCAGAAAAATAACATTTTATGGTTGAACCAGTGATGATGGGAATCAGGGTGACAATTGTATGGTTTTCAAAAATATTGATACTAGATAAATAATTATATGAAAGTGCTCTCATGGTTAAAGTTTCTATCTATTCTTAAGCACATTCACTCACTTCTTGTTTTGGTTAGAAAGACATCAATGGAATCAGGTACACATGGTCTTTTAATATAGCAGTTGCTTCTACAAAGATAATTGCTCGTTTGTTAATTTCTTTAGATAGACCTGGTGAAAGTATATTTTTACAACTTTTCCCTTCATTTTTTGTATAATTCATGAATTTCTCTAGTTTATATTGTGAGGTTTGGTTTCTTTCTTATACATGCATCAATACATGAATTCTATTTACATAATACAATTCTTTGATTTCTCTCCTTTTTGCTTCTATAGTACAAGATTCTTTTCTTCCTAAACTTTTCCTAGCTATGAAGAAGCAAAAGCAAAAGGTGATCACAATTTTGATAGAGAACTTGAAGATATGATAGAACGGCTTATTGTTGAGTGTGAACGAAAAATTCAAAGAGCCCTCAAGCGTCTTGAAGATGAGGATGCTAAGGCTGCTGTGGCAATATCTGTATCCATGGTCACACAGGTACGCGCTTCATTGTTTAGTATCTAGTAATCTAATCCGACAGCTGGAATAAACCTATGTAATGTTTTCTTATGTAGTCACCTGAAATTATGGAACTTTCAAAGCAAATAAAAGAGAAACTCAAAGAAGCTGATGCATTTGGTAACTTCTTTTCATTCTCATTAATTTGTAATATTAAGCTGATTGTTGTACTTGTGATGAGGATGCTATGATCAGAAATGAATTCATATTTATCAGTATTTTTGCTGGCACAAATATGCTGGTTGATAATTTGTAAGAACATAAAAATTAAGTCATGGATGACAAGATGTTGCCACACTTGTGAACACAATTTCTTTTTTTGATAGTTTTCTCCTAGAGATGACTAGACTAATTGCTATTTGTTGCAATTTGTCAATATGAATTTATGAATTTCATGGCTTTACTTATAGCTCATATGATTGTGTGCATTTTGTTGTGTACTTTGTGCATTTTGTTGTGGTTAGTGATTCCTTGCAAGTTGTGGTGTGAAATATGATGTGTTTTGTTGCTGTTGTTATTTTCTTATTAATTTCCGCTTGTGTACTTATGATTGTTATCTTGTTTTGATTGATTAATATATTTTGTTAGATGTATACTTAGTCATTTTAATGTTAATATCACTTTGTCAACATAAATCAATTATATCCCCCCATCTATTGCCTATGCGCTATGCGGTGAGGGATCATGTACCATATGAAACATTATGACTCCAAGGCAAGATTCAAAGTTTGAATTTAGAGTTGTCTCACAGCTTGCACCAAGCAATGACTGAGATGCAGCTTCATGAAAGCAACTTCAAGAGCTATGCTGACCAAATGTATATGCATACCAATTCTAGGCACATTGTCAATCACTTAAATTATGTAAAAATGCCTAAAGAAGCTTGGATATTGTTAAAAATGGCTAAAGAAGCTTGGATATTGTTAATAAGTCTTTGACTGACCTGCTTCTTGATTTGTGCTTTGATAAAAAAAATCCAGGGCAAATTGACAAGTTAAATCAATCTGGGTTTATGGAATGTAAATCTACTTGACATAATTGTGACTCAAATAAAGATCTAGATATTAGTTTCTAGTTTTACATAGAGTTCAATGGCAAATAAGATCTCTCTGTATAGCAGGTCCCAAGTATTTTGAATTCATGGTTTGTTATTCTTGTTGGTAAAAAAAAATTTCAAAAAGTGGTAGTTAAATCTTTGCAAAGATTTCCTAGATGAAGATAAAAATGGGAAGGAGAGGGGAACCTTACCTGACAAGATGATGAGGGGCCATTTTCTCACATGTTTTAATACTAGAAATGTTGTTGATGTCCCTTTTCTTTATCCTTGTCAGTATTAGTTTATTGTCGTTGTCTTATTTATGTAATTTAGTCACTTATGCCTTTTGTTTTAAGTAGATCCAGTCTTCTGTTTAGTTTGAGAAGATTTTTCATCAGGTGTAAAATCTGTTTAGATTCTGTAAAATGACTGAGGCATATTGATTCATTTTACTGTTGGACAAAGTAACAGAATTTTTTATTGTCCTGTTTTGGTTAATACTGGTCGTGTATCCTTGTATATTGGAAAATTGTGATCTTACGCATCAAAATTGGTAGAAACCTTAGTTTCAATTGCTGACTCACACTCAATGAATCCAAAGAACTCTTCTGCCTGAAAGCCCTTATGTATCTATAACAATTCTTTCTTCAGTTATAGGTGCATTTTATCATGTTAGAATGATCCTCAGTTCATGCGCTGTGCAAATAGCTGCTTACTTGGATGCTCTGGTTTTCTATAGGTTAAACTTTGGGTGTGTTATTGCAGATTTTGAAGGAAAGACTGATAGTAAAATACGAGTTCTAGAAGTGGTGGAAGAGCTCAAAGCTCAAAGAGCTGACAAACAGGTACCAGTTTCCATGGTTGTTGTTTCATAGTTTCACTGCAACTTTTCTTCAGACTAAATATCTTGAATTTATGAAATTCAACCATTAAATACTAAATTCTCTTTACCTACGCCAATGTCTAGTTCTTTATTATTTTTTTTTTTTCTGCAGTCAGTTCTTCTTCTTGACGCTTTCAACAAAGATAGGGCTTCTCTGTCACTTCCTATTCAGAATCCTACTCAACTACCATCCTTGCCTGTTGTCAATCCTCCAGATCCTCGGACACAAGAAATGATAAATGAAAAACTTAAGAAAGCAGAGGATCTTGGTATGAACCTATCCTTCTCATACTCTATTTCTACTGTATCTTGTGGTTATAATCTGATTTTCTACCTTTACTTTACAATTTTATTTACACGAGGATATTTCAGGTAATCTAAAGCTTTGTATCAGTTTTATTATTATTTCTCATTTTATTTATCATGATGTATGCTGGCTCATTGCATTCACAGATGGAACCAGCATGGTAAGCATAATCTGGATCTTGAAGCATGATGCATCATTTGAGTTTTAAGGGATATTATTGTACGGTCTTTGATTTGTGGGATCCACCTCTTGTTCAATCCTATATTTAAGATCATACATCATTGAATTTTTCTTTATTGTAAATGACAGAGTAGGGTATCTCACTCTTTGGTTGACTTTATGTTTCTGTTGGCAGTATAGTTTCAAATCTTTTGGTGACTGTCCAAGAAGGGCTAGGTTGGAGGAAAATATTTTCCTTACAAAGTATCCTAGAGCCATCTTGATATTAAACTATTCTAGGGATTATTAGTACAATATAAAATAAACTAGTTTATCACTTCTTTTCAAGTTGAAGCTTAGATATCCATCATAGCTTAATTGTGAGCATAATGAACGAGAAACCTAAAAAACTTAGTGAAGTTATCAGATGCATTTTAAATTCCAAGTTCATAAAAAGTTGCATGATCATTGCCTGTCAACAAAAATATAATTAACATGATTACTATGTCAAAGATAGATAAAATGACAAGCACTCCTTGATATATATATATATATATATATATATATATATCTTTGGTAATATGGTAGAGTTTTCATGCTAGGTTGGGATTTTGCTTCAGTCCGTGAATTCTCTTCCAAATTAATACCTGTCTGTCTATGTGAGCAACATTTGAAGAGATTGCTCCAAGTAAATAGCTCTGACCAACTCACCATAGAGGAAGCCATTAGTAAAGTCTATTTGATATTTTTGCCAACCTTGAATAATCCTTTTCAAATTGACACTTCCTTGTAGTATAAATGTTAGGTAATTCACCGCTAACATTTGTTCATCATTTAACTACTAGTCTTGCCTTGCAATGATCTACAGTGCCGTCAAGATTAAATTTGACAAACTCGTCCACAAACTAATTGGTGGAATAACCATATCCTGACCATTAACAATCAAGGCAATCATCTCTGAAACAATACCTGTTTTCATCTGGTTCTAGAACTTCTAGGTGTAGAAATTAAGGAGAGGAACATGATATCCACCTAAACGACCATATGGCAAAAAAGAAACATGAGACAAAGTAAGATGTGTCATGCATTTACTCCACATGAGTTCAGCCACAATAATGCAAAATTAAGATTATAAAGATACTTAGGAGTCTCATTATATGAAAAATCATCTTTGGATAACAACAATGTTGGTGGAAGAGATGATGATGTGAAATGAAAATGGAAGGTCTAGAATGACTTGGTTCTTTTTGGTTTTTATTTCAACTGTGTAATTGATCACCCTAATTGGTACTGGGTATAGGATATGGAGATGGTATATCAAAATAGCACATGTGATATCTGATCAACGCGGATGTAGAGCTTCAACAACACTTCTGTCTTTGCTTATGGAGATCCTGAAAACACAATGGTAGAGCAACAAGTAACACTAGTTTATTGATTTTGTTAGAACTGCTTACTAAAGGAAACCGTTCAAAAAATTATGCAAAAGAGGTGGGTGATAGACATGCTAACTTTGGTTGGTTTATTTATTAAATATGTGAACTTTTGCATTCTTGAACGTACCACCATTATTTATTTATTTTTTTGAAACTTATCTTTTCCTTTTCAAAATTGACAGGTGAGAGGGGAATGATAGATGAAGCTCAAAAAGCTCTAGAAGAAGCAGAAGCTCTGAAAAAGGTTATTCCTCTTTTGCCACTCTCATTTGTTGTCCAGACTAAGCATGTTTTGCTATTATCATCATGATTACAGTATATCTTGCTTTATTCACAACATTGCATCATGTGACAGTATATTTTGTTTATTGTGAATTTGTCTCATAACATCGCTGGTTTTCTCTCCTCTTTTTGTTCAGCTGGGTGCTCGACAAGAGCCAGTCCTAGAATCCTCAAAGTATAGTGCTGCTGACGTTCGAATTGTAAGTTTGGTTGCCTCTGAGAAATTTATTTGATATACTCTTTGTAACATGAGTTTTTCATTTAATATAATTGAGAATTTTGACTATTAAAGATGCTTTCATGTCTAACTATGATACTTTCAAGGGTGGTTATAGGTTCTAGTTTGTGTATTTTTGTTAGTAATCTTAATATTTTAGTTATCTAATTAGGCCTGTCTATGGAGATAGTTCTATGCAAATACCAGCTTACATGCTATCCTCAAAGTCCTGCTAAAACCCTCTCATAAAAGACCTTCCCTTCGTTTCCTTTTGGTGGAAAAAGAGGGCGGGGAGGAATGAATTGGGAAATCTTTCCCCTGTTCTCTATTTTGCTTCTGTCCAATCTGTGCAAAACACTCACTATGCTTTATGCAATTATTTGTGGTTGTTTAACACTCCTATTTCCATGGAGATAATATGGCATCAAAATGGTTTAGATTGGTAACATAGTCTTGCAGTGCAACTTATTATGAAAACTTTATTGGTTTTCATTAATTATTTAATCAGTTAAAGGATATGGCTTCACTAAGTTCCAGGAAAATAGTTTGGAAGCCTAATTTGAGTTGGGCCCATTTTAAAGGGAATGAAACTTCTGTTTGGATAAATAAATTTTAAGCAGTTTCATGCTTAGTTTGATGTTTTGATAATGCTGAACACAAAGAGGAGAGAATTTATAAATGATTCACTGTCTATTAAGCAGTACCTTTGACATAGCCTGTTGAGGGAATTAGTGGTCTTTTGCTGGCGATCTCATCAGGTCTCATGCTTTAGTTGGCAGTCTTGTGCCAGGGAAAACATCTCTTGTATGAGAATGTGGCATTGTATAATAATTGAATATTCGAAACAATAGTAGAGGCTTTTTTTATAGGCCTTACATTATCCTAAGCTCCCAACAGTTGGTGTTTTATTTACCAGGTTGTTGCTAGAACAGTCAAATAAAAACAATATATATGTGTGTATATATATATATATATACTTAAATAGGGATTTTATTTGCATCTTTGACCTTCATCAAGAATAACTCAACTCCTAACAGGTTGTCATCATCTTCCTTGGATGCCCCTTCCAATGTACAAGGAAAAATTGCGTCATCATTTCCTTCTTGGTCATCCATCTCAATGAATGAGGAAAATTCTGCATATTCCTAGTTTGAGTTATTAATGGCTCTTTTGGAGGCCCGGTTATGGTCTTTAGTGTCAAAATGTGGATCACTAAATGAGGTTGCAGATTTAGTTATGTGATTTGTAGCATGTTGAATGTTTCTTTAACAAGGTATGTTAATAGGGAGGCTGGATTCTTTCGCCTCAAGAGAGGGATCATTGAGGCAAGGTCTATCTCTTGGGTGTTAATGTTGGTTCCATCCCTAGGTATCTAATTTTGTCCTCTAATTGAGTTTGAGGCTAGTCATCAAGTAACTTATCTAATGACTTTTCTAGAGTTCTCTTGAGGCTGATTTAAAAGTTCTTTAATGTAATAGGGGGATATGTTGTTGAATTAGGATGAAATTTCTAGATGTGTTTAAGATAGAGTGGTAGAGGAAATACAATCTGAGGAAGAGATTGGCTGATCATTGTCCCTGGATTGCTGCCTCATCCATTGCTGCACCTGCATAGACAGTTAACTGTTGTGGCATTAACTCATGTCTGAGTTGGTGATAACCTTGCTCACATCTTTTATTATTTTCATGTTTGTATCTAGTTTTCACTTTCCATGCTGCCATTGCTTTTCCTTTTATTGCCTATTTCTCTCACTATAATTTTCTTTTGACTGGTACTTTGCCAGCATATCTTACATTGATTTGTTGGTGGTAATCTGCCTTTTTATTCATTCTTGATTGGTATTGATTTCACACTGACACTATCATTCTTGCACCTGGCTAATGTTGATTGTAAATTTACTTTCTGCATTAGAAAATGAAAAGGCTCCTCTTTCATGTATTTATTTAGAATGTATCATGTGAAAATTCAAATTATTTCTAGACTACTTGATTGATTATTTCTCAAGGTAAATGTTTCTTCCAAGCAGAAGAATAAAAACATTGACATTTCAGCTTAAAGGTCAAACAAGATACCAATGAGAAATTGATTGATTTTGTGTTTGAAACCTATATCTGGGAACTGAAGTGGAAGAAAAGTGTTTGGCTATAGATCTTTGTTGTTTGATGAAAGCAATGGAAAACAGGTTGAACAGGAAGAAAACAAATCCATGCTACTGTTTCTGTTTGAATACTTACTTTTTAAAATAACCAGTTTATTTATTTTTTTGGGAGAAAGCTTCCATAAAATAGGTTTTTTTAACACTCATCAAAGTTTTTAAAGATGACATTAGAAATAAAATGTTATCTTGGAAATAAAAGGTATTTACAGAAGGTTTAAGTCTCAGTTCACTGTTTAACCCTACAGAATAGTTGTTGGTTTCAGATTCTTAGCAAAGCAAAGTTCAGATGCCTGTTTTTTGTTGCTATTATTTTAAGATTTAGCTGCAAATGATCATTAAATAGATAATCTTTTTTAAAAACCAAAAGAAGTTAGCTGTACATGTCATGTATGTTAATGCAATCTGGGATTATTTTGCAGACTGATCAGAAATTGCGTGTTTGTGACATTTGTGGAGCATTCTTGAGTGTCTATGACAAGTAATTCTCTCACATGAAATTTATGCTTATGTTCCTCGTGAATATTTATGTTAGCCATTGTCGGTATTGGCATTTTACTGAGTTTTATGTTCTCATTCTTGTAAGTTATGAAGTGATAGCATGCCCACAAACCTGCAAGAAAGTTTGGGAGTTATTGCCTTTCTAATCAATTTGTTAAATTCTCATTGTTGTGTTACCTAGTGATCGTCGTTTAGCGGATCATTTTGGAGGAAAACTTCACCTTGGATATATGCAAATCCGTGAAAAACTAGCAGAACTCCAGGTAATCTTGGGAACTTCTCTACTGGTACACTTGTTTTCTGAACTATTGTTCTGTTAGTACTTGGTCCTTTCTACCTTGTTTTACTAAATAATACACACTATGTACACTTGAGAATTTGTTTTTTTTCTCTTCACAATCTTAGCTGTATTGTATATTCAGTTTGTCCTTTTACTAAATTTCTTTGAAGTTCAAACTTTGAAAATGTTGGTCAGGTGATGGTATAATGTTTGACATTCTGCAATAAAGAGTTTCGCTTATTTTTGGCATCTGTGAGTTTCCTTATCTCAGTTGAAAGATCACCATGTAGTTTTGTTGAGTTTGTGCTTCACTTGTTTAATTGGCTAGTAGACTGATTTGGGAGGGGACCATTGAAGTAGCGAAGGGTGGTCATATATGGAATCAAGATTACTTATGGTGGTACCCTCATGAACAACTGCTATTCCTAAGTCAAAAGCTGTAAGCTGATGAATAGTATCATAAAGCATATTAAAATTGGTAGCAAACAATTGTGTTATTTTTGTTTCATGTCCTTCATTTGTTCTTCAACGATTTAATTTTAATTTTAGGTTTGATACTAGTAACTAATAAATTAACAACTTTTGTTAGGTTAATTATGATCATTCTAACAATACAGCATTTCCCTATTTATTTGAAGCACCTATTTTGTGCATTGAAAAATCTTTTTGGAATTTTCATTTTCGAATGGCATTTTTTATTTTTAGAATATCAAAGTCTGCTAGGAAAGGTAAGAAATCATTTTGTATGTCATATTATGAATATGTTGAAAACTCATTGTTGTGCTGGGAATATTTTCTGTGAAGCAACAAATGGCTAGATTTACTTGGACAATTGTTAATAATGGCAATCTAACAGCATTCTCAAGATCAACAAACTAGTTTCTTGATGAACTCATCATCTGGTGTTCTTGTATTCTCTCTGAAAGAACCAGTTGCCTGTTAGATCTGTTTTCATTTGAATGACTGGGTTTGAGATCTATTTTGCAAGCAGTTTTAGAAGGTGATTATTTTGTCTTTGCCACATGAAGATTGTGAAATGTGCCCTTTAAATTGTAATTGGAAATATTTTGTAGGCCTAAATATTCTTCACCGCCTTTCTTTTCTTTATCCATTTTTTTTTGTTTTCCATGATTTTTTCCCGAAGTTCCTATTACAGTATCTCAGTGTAGCACATTAAGTTATCAGTTGAAAAATTGGTCATGCTGTTGCACATTATTTTTATCTTCATTTGGTTTTCCCTAGACAGAAGTAGTTTACTAGTCTTGTCCAACATTTTGTTTTTTGGAATAAATTGTTCATGAAAAGAGGTCGCACCATATGTTTTGGGAATTTAGATGCACAATGTTCGAGTGCTCCAGTGCTGCCTCAACCAAGTAGAAGCTCGAGATTCAGTTATACTGTATCAGAATATGATCAAATGGAGTGAGTTATATGTAAAGCTTATGAGCATTGATGCTTCTTAATGGTGATTGTCCATTCACCCATTAATGTAGCCTTTTTCATAAACACCATGAGTAAAAAAGGATACTATAATTTCTAATAATGATCTTATAGATATTGTATATGCACTCATATGCGCTATGTGCAATGCCATTGCTGGTCGCCACTTGCCTGTTTCAAAATCTTGATTTTAGCTTGTGCAAAAGAGTACCGTGGGCCTTTTACCTGTTCTTTACTCTCAATTCTTTTTAACTTGTTAAAGTTTTGTTAGTTTGACCTTTCTGGAAATGAATCAAATGTGAAGATTTTTTTTTTCATTTTTAAACCCATGCTTCTTCACGATGTATTTGCCAGGAAGAGAGAAACAGGAAGCGAAAGGTTGATCGGACTGAAGATGATACAAGGTATTCTTTTTCTTTGCCATTTTCTTTCCTGGATAACTTAGATCATTACTAATTGGCATATTGTTTCTCAATTTGTGCTTTAGATCGAAAGAAAGAAGTAGGGATCGTAACAGGTCTGGAAGCAGGGATCGAGATGCAGAGAGAGATGCTCGCATTGATAGCCGAGATAGAGGCAGAGAACATGACCGTCGGAGCAGGGACCAGGATCGGCATGATAGAGATCGTAGGGATCGAGATAGAGAATCAGATCGATCTCGAAACTATGATTCAAGGAATAGAAGATCACGTTCTCGCTCAAAGGATCGTTCTAGAGATTATGACCGGCATAGGTAATTACATGGCCTTTCTTTCAAGTTTTGGATGTCATGGTTTTAGTGCTTCATTAGCATCATACATCCTATAAATACTTTTTGGGAGTGGTTTTTAAAGAAAACATGTGGCAAATAGAGATCATTTTGATGTCTCTCATTCTAATAAACATTTTTTTAAAATAATCATATGAAGGTTTTTCCCTTTTTTTCCGTGTTAAAAAGTGATCGAAGATGAAGATTTTTCTGTTCTAGTCAAACCTCCTCCATGCCAATCTCCAATGTACTTGAATTTTCTGTTCGCTTTACTCTTTGATCGACTAGGCTATTGTTTTTTAACTCGAAATAGATTTTTTGTAGCACATACCGTAAGTTGGATGACTTCGTGTGATGTGTTGGAGCTGGGTTATATTTGCCACGCCTCGTTACCTTTCGGTTTTGCAATTTCCTACTCGCGTTGTTCACGATCAGCTTTTTGTATGTCTCAAGGGCAGAAGGAATGGTGTTTTAGTCAAATCCAATGCCTTTTTCCCTCTACTTATGATAAGAATGTAATATCTTCTTCTACTTGTTGCAGGCGTCATGGAAGGTACTGAGAATTCGAGAAACTCAGTTTTCCGCTGTGGACCGCGTAGGATCTGGATGAGTCAACAGGGTTGCAATGGTGATACACTACTATATCTTGTTCTCGCTGCAATGATCAATGTTCTGAGATCAGGTGAAATATCGAATGTCTAGTATTCAGAATTTGTTAACTGATTAGGAGGCAAATGAAACCGAAGAACACTGTTCTAGTTTTTTTTTTTTTCCTTTTGTTGTTTAAAAGTCTAGTTTAGATTTGGCATGAAATGTGGTTGCGGCACACATTTGTGATGTTTAGGGTACCAGTGGGGTTTGCTATATACTCAGTTATGACCTAAAAAGCTTATGCATTTCCTACCTTTTGTGAATTCATGGGGTTATTTACAAATGAACGCTGTTAAATATTTCTAAGTTTATTTATTCGTTTACTTGAAAGTTTTGGATCCAAAAGTTTAAAATTGTATTTGTTTTCGTCCGAGTTTGTTCATTTTGTCGGCGTGTGGATTTCAATTTAGAAGCTTGATTATCCGGTCGCACTTGTTTGCTTTGAGGTAGGTCATCAAACAAGATGGGTTAATCAATTTGGACCAACTGATTGACTTCGTCGTCGTGTGTTGATTGAATTAGGTAGTTTGGGTTGGTCTTGTACTAGTTGGTTTTGTAGGATGGTTGGTTGGGTATCGATTCATCTTGTAAGGTTGACTTGCCCAAGATCAGTTTGGCGGCTGAGTACTATAGGTTGTTAAGTCGTGGGTTGGTCGGTCGGATGGGTCGGATGGACCGATCCAAGTGGGTTGGTTGGTTTGACGAGCGGCTCGAGTTAGCGGGTCTGGTAAGACTTGTTGGTTGAGATATGTTACGAGAAATTAGAGACGAATTAGAACTTGGTTTTGCTCAAGTAATACATGTACAGCATGGAAGTGCTCTGTCCATAGTTCATTTACAGTGCTGCTTGTATTCATTTTTTGGAACGAAACGTCGAGCCCAGAGGTGTTTGCCTTCTATCACAAACTTCACCTTGACATTGCCATTGCCATTAAGAACTCGCACCAGGGTGGCCGGCGAGCAAAATGTTACGTGAGCGTAAAGCGGAGGCTTGTTATCGGCTCGCTCTGGAGCATATACCCTTTCAACATCTCCGAAGTGCCTGTGTATCGAATAATCATAAGAAGTCTATAATCAGAGTTTTCTCAACTACTGCATAACACTCAGTACCTCATGAAAAATGCTTGAAGCTGTTCTTCACTTAGTGGATGCCCGTTAGAGAATGTCACGAATAACGTTCGCTCGTCGCGTGGGATCTTACGGTTTGTCGATGATGATACATTGGAAGAGAGGCTAGAGTTTGCTACATCCTTCGTGGTAGAATGATACTGCACTAGATCTTTGCACCTCGGAAAATCGTCGTTTGTGTGAAAACTATTTCGCATATTATCAAAGAATCGATTCCGTGCTTTGATCTTGTTCAAGTCCAGAGGTGTTAACTCCTTCTGCATCATATAGGAATTACCTTCTTTGATTCTACTACCATCAGTAAAATTTTTGATCCGAATGTGAGAGCATCCGGTCTTCCTGACAGACTCAGAGCCAAAATGAACTCGACCCATTTCTTGGACTAACTTCTCGATGTACGATTGATGGACTTGCTTACGGATGTCTAGTAAAACCTTATGGCACACATTATCGAGATAGTAGTTGATACCGCAAATAGCAACATCTCGAAAAGCTTGTTTGAAGTGGCCTTCACAAGGATAGGCATGATCCATAGACGAATAACTAAGTTGAAGGGAATCCAAAAATGAGTTGGCGACATCACAAACGCTAAGAAGATACCTATCGTCTAGGGAGTTAAGCCTTTGGACGACATCTTTACATTTGTTTTCTTCTAACCACAACCAAAAAGCTATGATCTTCATCGATAAATTTGGTTCCAAGCCAAGGATGAACACCATGCGGGAGAAAATCCGACGTTCTTCGTCATGGTAAGCATGAAGGAGATCGACGGGGATGGAGTCCATGAAGAGTTGAGGATCGAGAGATGCAACAAAAGGTAATATAGATAAATTTTTTTTTTTGGTCTCAAATTCGAATAAGGAAAATTGAAGAGATACACTCTGGGGTTCATTTTTTTGCTTTATTTTGGAAAGAAATAATGGAAAATTTTGAGAAGATATTGCCAGATACATTGGAAGGTTGTTTGTCTCTCTTTAGCTTTAAAGATAAAAGATGCATGAATCTTTTACTGTATTCCGAAAAAGATTTTATTATACGTGTTTTTTTGGGAAAAAGTATTTGACTTGAGCGTCGGAAGACCTGATCCGGGGATTTTTTTCTTGATTTCTGGTCTCTAACGATTGGTGGACTCGTCTGAGTGTGCGCAGAGTCGTAGTGTCATCATCCTAGTCATCTCCCTTCATCATCCGCCCATACGAATCTTTCCGAGGGGTGCCAAGTAGATCCGACGCCGCGGCAACTTTCCGTCAACTTCCAGTACATCAAAGTTCGTCTTCATCCGACTCAGCTTCCGGACTGGATCAAAATCTTATCCTATATTACAAAAGACCACGACAACTTCATTGTTGCGCTAAAATTCCTCTTCGTTTTTCTTTAACAATGAAACACTATAAAGAAAAAAAAGAGAGGAGATATTGCGATAGCAAAAACACAATGTGAAAGGTTGAGTCTTACCTCTAGGATCGACTCATCCAAACTAATTGCCGAGGAGAAGGGGAAGCTCGCTTATTGGCTAATGACTCCAATGCCATAATTTTAAACCTAAATTATTTTCTTCCATTACTACGGCACAGTGACTGCTAAGCTTATTTCGATAATGACTCAGTTTGAATCAAGATAGCATGCATCTCAACTTTAATTCAGTAGACCCTTTCTCAATCATAATGGAGCAAGGTACTTCCATACTAACACAAGCAACCATTCTCTATCGACAAGGAAAAACACGACAATGAAACTATATATTGCACACAGCGATTTTGAATGAGTGCATACTCAGTGACGATTTTGATAAACACCGACAGGCTAACGAGACGAAAGGGTTTAGCTTATCGTCACAGGATTCTTTCTTCGAACACCATTTCATCGTGTTGACCACCGATGAGCTAGTGGTTATGCAACTGAGCTGCTTTACTGGTCAGCGGAACGTAACGAACCGATGCTTCAGTCCGGATGTTGACTGAGCCATCCATGTTCTTGTCAACCACTTGCAGATCCTGGAAAACTGATCCTACAGGGATCACCAGCCGGCCGCCTGGCTTCAACTGGTCAATAAGCATCTGAGGAATTTCATGAGCAGCCGCACCGACATGAATGGCATCATACGGTGCCTGTTCCGGCCACCCAAGTCTCCCATCTGCAAATGAATTAGTAAAGTGATTATAATAGGCTAAGATGCATCTGGAAAATATTGTAAACTGTAAATCGTTGACGTGTGAGCCCCTTGTGCAGTTCTGGCCCCGAGTGAAAGTGGACGGTTTATTGTGAGTGAAACAATCCATTGATTCACGTGGCAAAAGACGATTCGCTTGCCCCTAGTGCCCCCCGCCAACTCGTTGCTCGGCTAACACGGAGGAGGTAAATCACAGGTGAGAACTAGCCATTAGTACAAGTGGCCAAAGTATGGGGAAGACATGCTTGGAGGCGCCGAGTTTTGACCCTAAGACTTCATGTAACAACACCCCATGTCTCAACCACCGCACCGTCCCGAGAGGACACAATCCATTGATTCACGAGCCAAGATAGGCAGGTCATTGCTATTGTACGTCTTCCATGAGGTGCTAGGGCAAATTTGACAAAATAGCAATAAACTGCTTCCTCTTCTTCTTCTCCTGCAAAACTCCACTCTCCTCATCAGTGCACATCCACACCACGTCTTGGGATGCCGGCATGACAGTTACTGTTTCATTATGGCCAGAGACTGCACTAAATTTTAAACTTACGGAGCAAACCCTGGAGCAACTATATTCATCGAGCAATCAATGCTCAAAGGCTGAAATTCAATGTGAAACCATGTGTTCGCACATGATTAAAATTTCAATTTGTAGCAGTTTTCCTTAGACGAATGAGATGGAGACTCATACTGGATCAATATGATTCAAGACTTTCATCTCAAAATAGTTGCTTCAACCAAAACTCAGATTAGAAGCAAACTGCTCTGACTTCCTTTTTTGTTTGAAATGAAATAGTTAAACATTTCTGTGTTTTCAGATATGAGCCCCATTAAGAACCACTAATCACTTTATTTCGGTATTGTTCTTCGTACCAAAACTTAGCAGTGATGTCATCATAGATGCGGAATCGGAATTCCAAAAGAGAAAAGTTCAAGAATGTTTCAGTTGCATATTCTTCTATGGAAAGTTAACTACAGAAATCATGTCTAATAACTCTAAACCACACTGACTTTTGAATATCCGTAGAGAGATGAAATACCAGATGAATTCAGACAAAGTTATAAAGAATCTAAAATATAAAAGAATAAGATGAACCTCTATACAGGGAGTTTTCATCCAACATTTATCAAGCAGTGCTCTATTTTTTCCTAAACAAAAGAAAAGAGGTCGAGTCCAGATGCACTTACCACCGACATTCAAGGACAAGGAACCTTCATTTAAAAATGATGCAGCTGCACTGTTCCTGATGTTATTGGTTGAAAATTCAACTAGTTCAGGTATGTGTTCAACCCCTACAGCAAGACCTTCTGGTCCAACCATCATTGCAAAGCAAGCTGTTAAATAGCCAGTCCCTGAAAAATGGACAAAAAACAAAACAAAACAAAATTCATAGGTTCCTAGAATTAACAAATAGAACTTGGATCAAATCAAAGGCATAATGGAAGAGCATGTATTGGTACAGAGTATTAGAAAAAAAAAATAATTACCTGATCAATATTGGAACACTATGTATTGATACATAGTATTAGAAAAAATGACCTGATCAATGCTAAATGGTATCCTGGTAACGGATAATACTTGTCCATGCAAAAGACATCTTTATCCAGCAGGGAATGAAATTTCAGCAGGGAGGACAAATTCGTTTTAAATCCAATGTCTAATATGAGATACCTTATCTTAACCATTAAAAAAGAAGCTAATAATAGTAATTATGTGATAAGTTCGTTTTGAAGAACAAACAAGTAAATAAAAAATTTATCTAATAGAAGGCCACTAGAACAGCATATCCGAAGATAAGTATTCCACCATCAAATAACATCAGTAATAATATATGAAAACAAATCCTATAAAAGAAAATAAATGATAATCTAATACGGCAGATGATTTTTCTTACAGATTAATCTTCAAATTAATTAATTTATTTTTATTGCATTAACTACATGCCTATATTATCTCAATCTATCGTCTCTCATTTTGTCATCTATTGAAACTGCACCTAATAGCTTTTGAATATTAGTATTTTTTTTTTATTTTATCCTTTCGCCATCCCGCACATTTATTTTAGGATTCTCATTTCTGCTACATTATTGTTTCCTAAGCCCAACACTTTGATTCACAAAAGTATCGCAGATCGTACCACATTTACATAGAGTAGTGAGTGAATAAGTAAAACGTTAGAAAGAAAAAGAATGAGAAAAAAATGATTGATAAATCACAATAAGTGCATAAAATCGAACCTGAACCAACATCCAAAGCTTTCATCCCTGGCTGTAGATGATCTGCCAATAGCTCTAGACAAGCTGCATGCATATGAGGTGCAGAAATAGTCGCATTATAACCAATTGCCATGGGAGAATCAACATATGGTGTACTCCCAGGAGGTACAAAATGACCTCTGTCAATTGCCTCCATTACTTCTTTCACCCTTTTTGATTTGATAATTCCATATTGCTGCAAACGATCTACCAGTTCTTTGTTTCTACCAACTGATCCACTGGTCCAAAGTCGCTGTCATACCACAGCTGATATCATTAGGAAATCATTAATTGAAAATTGCATGCCCAATATTAAATCCACATGCTGACATACAAGACTAAAATTACACAACCAATAAGAACACAAGATTCGGGGGTTCATTAGAAGCTAACGAACACAATGTGGACAGGAAAACACTAACAGTAAATAAACTAATATTAATTAGCCTTGACAAGCGAATGGCCTCCTAAAAGGGCATTAATATTGTATTGATATTTGCAAGATAGAAAGCATAACACCAAATGTCTAATTTCCAGAGATGTGGGAGTGTGAATTATCAGACGTGAATATTGAAGATTGTAACAAATTACCCAAGTAAAGCATGAATACATATCACAACTACCAACTTTGGTGAACACAAATAGAAGCCAAACACTGCTTGAATGATGAAACATATAATTTATCATAAAGAAATCAAACTGATAACCTCAATCAAAATCTAGGTTGTGCCATCATTTCAGGAAACAACAGGGAAATAACCAGATCATTCACTTTATTTTCCCTCTCCTCTCTCTTTTTTTTGTGCAAAGATGAAGCTAGTCTAAGAATTCAGTTATAACACTTTGAAACCTCCATCTAATAAGAAAAGAATTTCAGTTCTACATTAGTAATAAATCAGTAGAGATAAAATCTCAAATCCTGTGATTAAAGGAATAGGAATAGAATTTAGTTTTATTAGAGCATCTTACTAAATCATTGTTATATTTTTTTGGTGTATTAATTATTAACCATATAATTGTAAATGTGGACCTAGAAATATTGTAGAAAAGGTAAATGTGGTACATAGAGACCCAAGCATTTGTCAAGGAGTTTGGATATTCCACACTTTTTTCCAAGTAGAACCACAGTTGCTAGTTTAATGATTCCAAACAAAGGAAATTATTAAAATTACGAAATTAGAATGCAAAGTTTTCAGGGAAAAAAAAATCAAATAAGATAGTCAAAATAGAATAATTGCATCTAGTTTTTCCATTGTTGGTGACTTGGTGTGGCACCTTGGGTTAGACTCACATAAAGAATTGTGGACTAATATAGAAGATTTATAAGCTCATATAAATGAGCCACTATTATCCAGGAGTTAAGCATTTTAGACCAATGGTTAGAGCTTAAATATTCACGGCTCAGTTCTCACATATATGCAGGGATCAGCAATTGATATCTGAGAGACTTAATCCTAATGATGTGATGGTAAAATGTTGATAGTGGATACTTAGAACATGGAAGAACCACTATTGGGCCTATATTCCACTGATCAGGTTTGTTACAGGCAGTTGGACTCTAGGTTTTGACAAGGACATGAAGCATTGTGATGAAGCTTATGACATCCTACTTTAGTCTACATAGAAGTATAGACTAATAAAGATTGTTTATAAGCTTAGATGAGTGAGTCACTATTAATTTGGCCTTAAGCATTTTAAGCCAATCATAGTGCTTGACAATTGGTTTATGGTTCTCCTTTTATTCTATATTCCTTTCTTCATAGTCTCTCTACTTATCCGTTCTCACTAATTATTGAAAAAAAAAGACAAGAAAACAATATTAACCTTCCATTCAAATCATTTATTGCACCTCGGTTAAGACAATTCTATACCAGCTACTGAAAAAATGCACCTCGAATAATCAGAATAGATCTAATGGCCTTAGAAGGGAAACCGACCCCATGCCCCAAAGCTACTCGGCTATATGATTGAACTGAAGCGGCCATGAACATGTGCTCCTTGTCTATTGAGCACAAGTAACCTCGATTTACACAAAATAAAACAAGTTCGTTTCAAATATTGGACTTCGTTACAAACCAATTCTGCTAGTTACCGTCCAGATTTTTTTTTCCCTGGAATATCAAAAGAAACGAAAAAATCGCAACAGCTTACTACTTCCCTCCCATAATAGTCAAAACAGAAATAGAACTAACCCATACTCGAACATGAAAGGGGTAAAGGGATTTGGGAAGGCGGATCTTGTTGTTGTCGTCGTCGTCAATTTTGGCAATTCCTGTACAGAGTTCTCTCCAATTGTTACTGCTTTTTTTTTTTTTCATGATGCAAGCACAAAAAACCCGCTCATCTTCCAGTGAACGCATACCCGTCCACATGGACGATCCAAATCTTCTCGCGAAGAACAAAGTCGAAACAGAGAAAACGAGAAGAAGAAGAAGAAGGGAAAAAAAAAACTACTGAAGAATCAGAACTTACGCGAACGAAACGGGGGAGAAGTAAGCGAAGTAGTACCTCCATCCAGTGGAGGATGCGCAAGGAAGAGCTCCTCAGGAATTGAAAGCAGCGGCAGAGGAGAGTGGAGCGTGGGGTCCACCGGAAGAGGCAAATCGGCCGGACGAGGCGAAGGAAATCGTTAGCGGCGGTGCGCGTCGCCGTCAAACCCGCACCGGATTCCGCAGGGCGACGGCGAAGGAGATCGTCCAAGTAAGCGGAGATCGAACGCAACCTCCTGTTCCATTTCCATCGGTTTTTCTCTTTTTCTTTAGAAAAACCAATTATTTTTATTTTACGGTTCCACTTTTTTTTTTAAAAAAATAAAATTAAAATAATTTAGTAGAAAAAAAATTCTCAATAAAAAAAAAATTGACTATATACAGTCGCATATATATAGTCGCATATATACACTCGCAGAAACCGTCTCTCGCAAACCCAACCATTTGGAAGAATAGAAGAAGACGAAAGGAAACCTTTTTGTTACCTCCTTTGCAAGTTCTTGGATTACACATTATTGCAATTCTCTCTACGATACATCCTTGTTCGAAATAACTGGATGGAAATCAATGTCTAGTCCATCCTGTTGGTGTCATTTTGCTAATGCACCAATAAATATGCAAGAACAAGCTATGCAAAAAGGTATTCATCCAGTAGAGAGTAATCCACCACTTGATCATATGAATACTCACCATTCAGCTCAGGGCAATCGTACCAATTACTTTCTTCGGCATATCGAAGAATCTCCGTGCCATCGAACCCCAAACTCTCAAAGCAACCAATCTTCTGAACTGAACATAGATGCAAATCCTCAGGCAAAGAATCATAAGTGAGAGGAAAGCATCCTTGGCTGTGTTTGTCGTCGATGTAACGGTCTTGTAGGCTCGTCGGTCCTTCAAGCTTACAAATTGCTCCGATGTCTTGAGCATTTGCTGTTCCTCGCTTCACTTGAAGAGATACTGAATCAATCTTGCATGTTGTTGGAGGTATGGCAGTTGAGTGCCCATTTCTGTAATCTGTTAGGAACAGATCTTTGGCATCCTCCGGGGCGAATGGCGGTAGAGTGGACGGATACTGACAGAAAGAAGTATCGAATTCTCGATCGACATTAGTTCCACCAAGTGAAGGCTTGTGCTTTGGGGACATCTTGTCATCGAAAGAAAGCAATACATCACTTGATGGGGCTTTCTTTGTTTCACCTACATGAACACTTGGAACAATTCCTTGAGTTTGGAAATTCTCGGTTTGGTTTGAGCAATTCAACTCATAGTTTCCTCTACTTTCACCGTTAGGCCCTTCGTTCTGCTTCTGTAATCGACTCAAGTAAAGGCGATATTTCTGCAATCGAAAATGATGTATCTTCAGAGATCCGCTACAAGTACTTTGATGCAAAGGTCACAATTGTTTGAAACTTGACAATGAAGATGAAGTATATAGTTAATTCGGTTTATAAACATAAGCATTTCCGGCGGGTATCGAATAGATCATACCTGAAGATGGCTTGCAACATTTTCTCTCGTGAGCCCGGGCACATTCATCAAATCGAGTATTTTCTTCGGACCGACTTCTGCAAGAACACTCAAGTAACTAATCATGGAACTACAAAAACCATCTGTAGCTTAGAGTACTCACTTTCGAATCCAATTTGATTCACAGCATTTACAAACTTCTGATGAAGATCAACAGACCAAACTACTCTCGCTTTCTTCACCGTAGACGGATCGTTGAATTCGAGTTCAGTAAGCTCTTTACCGTCTAAGTCCTTTCGTTTCCGCGCGGGGCTCATCTCGGTCCTGGCTACAAATTGTCTGTCATCAGGGTCTTCAGATCCATAGCATAGAATGTTGAAATCCTCATGGATGCCATGAATTTCGATATCTTTCAGCTCGTGCATTTTCTTTCGGTAAACATGTTGCCATATATTTCTCAGCTCCTTCATTCTCACAGGTTTAAGAAGGTAATCACAAGCACCATGTTGAACACCTTTCATCACCCTACTCGTCTCCCCATCGATCGACATCACTGCATAGTTATCGAGAACATGGACATGAAAGGGTGTGGATTTTGAATGCTGAAAGAGCGGGAAATGGACAACTAACTTATCACAGGTAGATCCATTTCCAACCCGACGTGCTCGAGAAGCTTGAAGCCATCCATGTCGGGCATGTTCACATCGCTAATCACAATGTCGAACCGATCTCTCCTTCCTCGGAGCATGTCCAGAGCTTCTCTTGCTAAACTGCATGTGGTCACTGTAGTTGCAAGAAAGGAACACGAGCAAAAAACAGTTTACCAAAAATGACTTCCAAAGTTTGTGAATGAGAGATCATACCGAGAAGAAATTGAGCAATTAGTCGGAAAGTAAGGATCTAAGTGACTTCAATCTTGCAAATTATGTCGAGAAATAGTGAGAACATGACTTTTGATAGCACAAAGTAAACAGATTCGGCGATACAAACATCATATCTACTCTTTACTCAACATACTTTTCAACAAAGAGTTTGAACTACTATTTGGGACATGAAAAGGTTCCTTCCTCTTATCAAAGACAAAAGAACTTTAAGGATCACTAAACAATGCTCTCGCGATAGTAAGATAGGTGTAGAAATTGTTTGAAATTTAAGACTATGAATTAGATCATTGGAACAAATGAAAACAAGACTCATTTCAGTAGAAACTACCTTCATAAGAGCACTTCCTGAGCATCTTCTCGAGGATCTTCAACCAGGTGGGATCGTCATCGACTATGAGCACCCGTAGGCCGGCTGGAAAGGCCTCCGCTCTGGAAGAATGCAATGAGTTCTCCATCGATTCGCGGTTGCAGTAGAGAAAGGAGAGGGGGGTAGACTTAAGTGTGAGATATAGAGTTATTTTTAAACTGAAAGTGTGAGGCCTTTTGCAACGAATATTGGCGCGAGTCAGTTAACTGTCCTCACAATCCATTCACTATATCTAAAGTTGCCCACTCCACAAACTTGTTTGCACTCGTTAGCTCTTGCAACACTCGATATAGCAGAGAGTCCCACCAATCTCAACTTTAGTTATCCTCCCTTAAAGTAGGTTCTCTGTTGATGCTCTGATATAATTCTGAATGTCTTATCATTGCCTTATGGTGCCTCTTTTCTTCTATATAAAGGAGGCAATGAACTACACATAAACAAAGCGATCGATTCGCCTTAGTTGCCTTAGTTTTGATGATAAGGAACTAGGACTACTGTTTATTGGAGTTGTTCCTTTGCTCAAAATAGACTAAGAGTTGTTTTAAGGTGTTTCGGCTCGAGTTTGATGTGCGATATTTGAATTGTGCTAGATATTAACTTACTCAGAAATCTAAGAATGACAAAGAAGAATTCATTCATATGCTCTCTTTATACTAATATACCTCACTTTCATAGTAGGATTTCCAAAGAGAAGAAAGGCAATTAGCCGAGAATTTGGAGTGTGACCGAGCATTAGTGAACCCACTCGAAAAGCTTCTAATGGAAAAAAAAAAATTGTGGAAGTGGGGAAGAATGAATGTCCATTTGTTAAATAAGCACTCACTCATCCCTATCACTTGGTGGATTCTCTAATAATTCATTTCACTGGATTGATGAACTCGAATAGCCTTTAACTGGAATTGTTTATGCATCTGAGTGTATAGGCAATCAGGTCTTATAGGACTGAAGGGAGTACAGACTCCACCCAGCTTTGTAGCCAATGAACTTATCGGTTTTCGGATTCCTCTTTATCTTCGCTAATCCTCTTCGTCGGTCTTACTCATTCTAAGGGCATCTTTTAGACCCACTTGAGAGTGGATATCTTTCTTGTTTCTTATTCGTGTCGAACGAGGAAGTAGAGCTTGTTCTAGTCAAATAGATGGAAACTTGCTCCTCGAAGACAAACTTACAAACCGATCGAGAGGGAGAGTCGGAAAGGTTCAAAAAGAATGATTGTGCCTAATTCGTGATTCTTGAATGATATGAGGACTAACGTTGGATTGATTGTTTGTTCTCAAATAGTACATGAAATAGAAGGTTAAGAGTTGACAAGTTGAAATTTGTGGTGCTACCATAAGGTGTCCATATGTGAATTACGAGCTTTTTTCCATGGTAATTAGGGTTGTAAATCAATCAAACGTTTGTGAGTAAATTTAGTGTTTGACTTTTATGTTCGTTCAATATATAAGATCAATTAGATGAATAATCTTGAACACATGCATTTAATTTGTTAATGTTCATGAATAAAGATTATGAATTGTTCTTGAACAATGCTCACAAACAATGTCCATTAACAAATTTTATGAACCGTGTTCATAGATAAAACTCTCAAAATGAAAAAATAAACTTGCAATATCAAACTTCCTAACCAACCAAATGAGCTTAAAAATATAAAAGATTCAAACAATGAAGATAATATCTAAACGAACCAACCTCAAACATATCAAAAAGAAATCAAACTAAACTTGAACAACCGTTTCATCATCTACAACTCTAATCGCAATATGTTCGACAAATACAAGATCGTTGGCACTAGAGGCACAATGGGATATGCCCACTGCCTGTCCAATTAAGCAACCAGTTAAAAGGTTTGGTATTGCTCAAGTTTCAAGAATAAATCAAGCAAAAACAAAAGAGAAACACTTTGACTTTAAAAATGAGGGAGGCAGAAAAGACAGCACTATAATCATCATATACACTTTGATTAAAGGAAGGTCTGCATGGTTGGAGGAGAAAAAGGGATTGATCAGGAGAAGCTAGAAAACAGGTTTCTTATCTGAAAGCTATTCTATTCTTTGAGTTTAAATAACCGAAAGTTGGAATACTTCTTTGCCCAACTTACTTTCACATGGGGCTGCATAACCTTTTTGAAGTGGCAGTGAACTTTTGCAGTCGAATAGTTTATATCCTTCCTATAATATTAATGTCGTTAGTCTCATACAATACATTGTTCGGAGCTGAGATTGTTGGTGCAGAGTTAGTTGAAGTTTATTCTTTAGATAGAGGAAAGCTCATGGCCCTTCTATTCTTTGTAAGGGGAAAAAAATCTCTCAATTGTTGTTTCTTGTTGGAGTTTAGTTTGTGTATTCGTCTCACTGTTTAAATTTCTAATGGTAAGTTAGTAAAATTCCATCGGCTCTGGCATAGAATGAATATCGAGCGAATTGTTGGTGGTCATCCATTTGCAAGTTAGGAGTCGGAAGACTGTGAGAGACAAACAAGACAACCAAATAAACTAAATGTGTCGTGCAAAATGAACGGGTGAGCTATGCGAGTCAGGTGAACTCATCAAGCGCATCAGGTTTAGTGGATCGATGGATAGATTGTGCGAGTTGGACGAATTGAGTATGCGAGATGGATTGACTAGATAGATAGATGGTCTAGAAAGGCCGATGAACTTAAACGACCGACAAATCTAGCAAGTGGATGAACCGAGTAGCACAAATGAGTAGGACTAGTGAGCCGGATGGACTGAGCAAGCAAAGCTTACCTAGTGTAACTAATAAACAGATCAGCTAATTGTCAATTGCGTTCATAAACGGATCAGCTAATTTATGGATAAAAATTAACAAAGAAATTATCGAACAGCCAGATAAACAAACAAAATTTCTGTATGTGAAACAAAATGGTTGATGTTTTCTGTTAAGTGCAGTGCATGAAAGCCAAAAGACCCCAGAAAGTGCCTTGTACAATTACTAGTTTCTGACCAGACAGAGATACCAAAATATATGGAAAAGCCACCATCATCCAGATCAAAGACCTACTGTGCCAACGCACCATGTCCCATCAAAGGAGAACACAACAGCGTGGTGGCATTTGGTCATCATGTCTGCCGAGATCAGGAGCCCCAAAGACCTGCTAGAGAGGCATCAGCAGTAGCCCCGCATGGTTTTTGGCATCATCTAGGCATGTTTGGAACTGTTCCTGGGCATTGGAGATACCAAGGACCAAATCATAAGGTTCATCTCTAAGACGTTCTTTCTTCTTAATCCGCCTACTGAATAAATTCAGAGCATAATTTATAATCATCGATCAAAAGTTAATCTCTAAAATATTTATTCCAGTTGGATCTTAAACTTAACCTCTTATTGTTCCTCCGAATATTTTACCACTGTATCACACTTTTCACTAAAGAATTCATGTAAAACTTTCAAGACCCTTGGACCCTGTCACTCTTCATTGACTGAGTCAGTGAGTTAACTCGAGTCAGGGGATCAAGTGGTGTGACCGAGAGCTTTGGTCGCAACATCAATTGGCTAAACGAAATCTGACACGACACAATCTGATCTTTTTTGTGAGCCATGCCGAGCAAAGTTCAAACTGGATCAGGTTAACCGGATAGCAGGCTGTCAACACATTTTACACCTCTATCTCCACAATGACTTTCATATTTAAGAAAATGCATAAAAGGAAAAGACCTCAAGTCAGTGGTAGGCCAAAGCAGAATAATGCTTGTTAACTTTAGCCTGCTCACATGTATGGAACTTTCCGAGCTTATAATAATTTCACACGCAACCTTGGCTTGGATTGCTCCCATGTGAGACGCAATCCCACATTAAGTCATTAAAACTATCTTAAAAGGATGCCCACACCGACTGGCATCACTTCTTGTTGTTATCTTTATCAGTTGCTTCAGTACAGATAAATAATTTTATTTAGAACCATTGATACGCTAAGTTAGTTTTAATATGATCAACTAAATTAGATTAGGTCTTGTTATATTTAATCATATATCTAAGTATACAGGAACTTAGAAGCACATGACGTCAAGCAAAAGACGCAGCTAGAGAGAAGAATGACATGGGAGAAAGCCGATAGGTTCGGTACGTCTGAGGGACGAGGTGCTACGGAAGAATACGCAGGCAGACGAGGAGGCGCGCGGTGTTTCTGAGAGATGAGAAGCGAACGAAAACTTGCTCGAGAAGGCCGGAAGTTGGGCTCGGATGAGCTATATTCCGGATGGTCGAAATCATCCAAGTGAGCGGAGCCGGAACGGAAGACCCAGATCGAGGCAAGCGGAACCGAAGGAGGAGGTTCGAACCAAAAGTCAGCAAAAGAATGACTTCTGGTGGTCGGGGCGCCTTGACCGAGGCGCCCAGAACCCAAAACTCATCCAGATCAATGTGGCATTTGAACGTTACATTGGGGATAGATTTATATCTCATTCCAGGGGCCTGGAATACTTCCAGACACCCCGAGCAGGGCTATATAAGCAGCCCTGCTCCCAGAGCTAAGTACAACAAGAAATATTCAAGCAATACTAGTACACGCTTCTTTGTCTGTTTTAACTTCGTCTTTCTATGTTTTCATTACTGTAAAGAGGATTCTCCGCCTGAAGGAGATTGTTTATTGAGCTCCACCTTTCTTGGATTAACAAGCTCCTCGGTTGTAATCAAGTAACATTTTCGTGCCTTTGTCTTTTAGTTTTCTTTATTATTTCTTATATGCAAGTGTTATCTTATTCAAGTTATAAGTTCGAGAAAAGTTCCTTTTTTAAATTTGCAAGGGTTATTCACCCCTCCTCTCTAGCTGGCCGCCAACGGTCCTACCAAAACAACTCTCATGGTATCTTTGAACAGCAAATAAAAAACAGGTAAAATAATAACACTGCCTTAATCCTGCCATTATATTTGTTTTATAAGGTGCTAAGAAAACATAAGTCCCACCATGATATAAGGATTATGTGAATGCACCATAATTTATGCTTAATAAAATCCTAAAAAATATAAAGCCAACCAAAAGATAAAGGTTTAAATCTGTGGCCTGCAAATTTCCATCTGGATGACCACCCATCAGATGCTCAGGATCTTCTGGAGACTGTCTGGCATTGTCTTTCAATTGTTTGATGGATATAGAGCCTTGCTACATAAATGCTTTTGAAAAATAGAGGCAATTATATCCTGCTATGATGGTTAATGATAGCACATAATAATGGGACAAAAAGGCAAAGGTAAAAAAAAAGAGATAAGGTTGTCCCAAGTGATCATCTTTAGCTTTGGTTGGAGCTAGTCTAAATCTTTTATTTATTTATTTATTAACAAGATATGCAGCAGGACCATATTAGGTGCAGTATCCTTGTCTTGAACACTAGATAGGTTAACAATGCCCAATGTGGAGCCAACCACACAAATAGGTGTGCAAGATCATTCATCAAGTGACAAATTTAAGCTCCCATTCAATTCATCCCTACTGTGATTGCAAGAGGTGGTATGTCTCTATCTACAAAAGAATGAGTCTTCTAACTACTAAGTTACAAGCATGAAAAGGATACACTTGGTAATGAGTGGATAATCAATGAAAAACAAAGAGGAATTAGGATCGATTTAAGATTCAAGATTTGCCAAAACACCTATTTCACCAGTTGGATCTCATTATCAGCCTTCTCTGTATTGGTTTGATGAATAAAATTAAGTTCTCCCTCCTGCCATGGAAGAAGGCCACTTCTTGGGTCAACAAAGTTGAAAAAAATGGAATCTCTGAGCCCTGTGTCGTTAACCTCGCAGAACTGGCTCGACCAATCAGGTGGCTCCACTGCCTTTGTGCCCAGGCCTGGAGCCCGGTCCTTGGATCCCACATTCTCCTCATTCTGCCAGTCTGCAACGTAGGTAGCAACTCTACGGTGAAACTTTTCCTTGAACACCTCCCACGCTTGATACTTGTAATGGTTGATCGCCATGAGTCCCTTCTCCATGTTGACGTATCGCATACCTTCTTTCAATCGAAAATGGTGCACTACGTTGGTGAGAGAAGGATCCAGTGCCTCTGGCCGGACAATTGACTTGTGCCGCTCCGGAGCCAACAGCCGACAAGTGTATCCCAAAGTGACACCTTCCAAAGGTGCTGTCTTCCTTCCGGAGGGGCCAAAACTGTAGCATGTCGTCCGGAGCTCCCCTATCCGTGGTATGCTCGAGTAGTTCTGGAGAACATCGTGCAGTGTGACATTGGTGGGGAGGTACAAAAACTCGTCGACGTCAATGAATCCTACCCACTCGCAGTGGCTTCTGGCTCGAAGAGCGCAATGCGCGAATCCTGCCTCCTGGGTTTTAACCCAGGGCCACAAATGGCGACTGATTCTGTAGTTAGAAGACATGGTTAATGATCCGATGGCTTGCTCGATGTCGTCGTCGCTGTTGTTGTCGTATATGAACCAGCGCTCGACCCCTATGTGGCCGTGGTAAATGATCCATTCTGGCAGGAACTTCGCTTGGTTGCGCAGCATCGTGCAGACGCACATGGTGTGCCGCTTTTGCCTTGGGCTTGCGGGGAGGGTTTCAGGGCGGGCGATGGAAGGGAGAGCGGTCGCGCCTGGGTCCTTTGTCTTGACGGATATCAGAGGAGGATCGAGGTGCGGTCGGGAGCCGAGACGGAGGAGGATGCTCGGTGGGGTGCTGCAGCGGATAATTTCCTGGGCTGCTGTTAATGCAGGGGAGGTCAGAAGGTACTTAGGCGTCGAGAAGTTCCAGCCAAAGACGCACTCGAAGCGAGAGGGATCGGAGAGGCGGGCGGGGCGGAGGTTGAAGCCTTTGGCGAAGACGATGGTAGAGTTGTCATTGGGGTCGACGAGGGCGGCGTAGGTGAGGTGGTCGGAAGGCAAGGGGTGGAGCATGGGGAGATCAGGCGAGATGGAAACAGGGAAGCCTTGAGGCCCAACGGGGCAGATAATGAAGGGAGTCGTCCTGGAAGGGACGACGGCAGGGAACTGGACGTGGGGACTGCGTGAGGAGGGGTGGTAGTAGATGCAAACAAGATCGGATTGCGGGAGGGAACTGGGGAATCGGAGAAAGAGGAGGACCTCATCTGGAAAGGAAATGGCTTCTTGGATCTCGATGGAAGGGTGCTTGCTGCTGCCATTCTTGGAGGTGGTGGCGTCTCGCCGGAGGAAGGGGTGATCGGAAGCAAGGGCATTGATGGCCGATGTCTGCCAGGTCGGTAGCAACACCGGTCGAGATGAAACTGTCAAAATTCAGATCACCGACGCATCATAGACCAATTTTCAACAAAAAAAAACAAAAAATCAAAACAATAGAGAAAACATAAGATAAAACTTTTTTGCTGAAATTAAAATAGAGGATTTCCACCCAATAGATGAAGATTGCTATGAACACCAAACATTGAATTTCCATTTCAACAAAAAAAAGAACGGCACGTTGGGAAGGAACACAGAAGACAAAGCGTAAGTAAAAAAAGGGGGAAAAAAAGCAAATTTCACCGACGCATCATAGACCAATTTTCAACAAAAAAACACAACAGATGATACGGATCGCGAACACAGATTCAGAAGAAAACACAAATCAAACAAAGAAGAAGTGATATTTTCTGATTCCGACGACTAACCTGCAAAGATTCGGAAGGTGGAGTAGGCAACGATGGCGAAGAGGGCGCAGCAAAGGAAGACGAAAATGGCATGCCACGAGAAAGAGGCGGAGGTGCCCTTGGACGAAGATCTCCCCCATCCTCCAGCGACTCTTCTTCGTTCTTTCATGGCCTCAGAGGCGGTGGCGGCGGAGCGCCACCAGATCCGAGACGAGGCGGCCTCCTCCTCTTCCTCTTCCTTCGCCTCTTGCTTGCGGCCAGTCGTTCATAGGAATCAGAAATGAAGCGGACGACGACGCTGGAGCGGCGGTGCCTGCTCCAGAACCGTTCGACGGTTACAAACGAAGAAGCAGGAGAAAAAGAAAAGAATTGTGGTCTGGATAGAAAGTTGCAGGCTTGTGGTTTGGATTCGCCACCGAGCGAATTTATGCGGTTAATTAATTAATTTATTTATTTTAGTAATGGAAAATTCCACTTAACTCCAATAACTTATCTTATTTTTTAAAATACATCCATAAAAAATTAAACTGCATCATCATTTTTGCATTATCCTCCAAAAATTATCCCTGTACTCGACCAATCCAATAATAACATACTAACCATTTGACCATCTTATTAGACGGATCAACTATATCAAATTTTTTATACCATTAAATTATTATTAGAGTGTAGTGCAGACGATAAATATATGACATCTAAATATAATGATTAGGATTCAATTCAAATTTCATCATGTGTTTAATGCTTATGTATTTATATTTATCTAATTTTATATTATGTAGTATTTATTGACCGTCATATGAAAAATAAAAATATTTTATAATGAATTGATATAGATTTATATAATGGTTTAAGTAAAATTGCTATGTGACATTGAAGTTTTTGCTAAAACTGCTATATCATTATCAGATAGAGCAAGTAAAGACGAGGGAGAATTGGAGGGGGGAAAAAATAGAAATGAGATGTCCTTATTTTTGTAATGTGAGGCAGCTTTTAAACTATGAATTATAAGTTACTCTGGTAATTTAAAAAATTTAGATATTTTAACAAATAAAGAAAATACAGGTATTGAAATGAAAATTTGCCCAAAAGTAACTGAAATTTTAGAATTTAACGGTGAAACACTGCGGCTGCCAGCCTGACCGCTACGAAAGGAACAAAGAGAGGGACCCGCTTTCCCTTTCTATCCCTTTAACGTTCGAACCGGAACGGACCGAGTCGAGTTCGACGGAATCGAACCGGACCGGATGTTAACTCGACCTGCGGTGCTAAATTTGGAAATAGTCGCAAAAGGCAACGGTGCGGAAGGGAATACCGGTTCGTGCCAGTTCAGGATGGCAGAGCCCGCCGGAAAGGGACGGTGACTCGCTGTAACGGCTATTTGTGACCTGTTTACTTGGAGCGACCATAATAAGCTGAGAATAAGTAAGGGTGTAATTGAGCTGAGTCCAGTCGAATTCTTGGATGTTTGAATTTGACTCGTTTATAATCGAGTCTAGCTCGAGTTTTATTTAACGAATATATTCATGACTTATGAGCTTATTCGAATTTTTATCAAGCTTAAACGGGTTTAATGAATATAAATTATAAATTTAAATATTTATTAAAAATTAAATTATATATTTTTAAAAATTATAATATTCTGATTAAAATTTATAATTTTATTTTAATAAATAAATTCAATATATTTGTCTATATTTTTTATAAGTAGAGTGTAAAATCTATAAATTCAATATTAAAATTATTATTATTTTTTTAAAAGTTGATTCATGAGCTTAAAGAATAAGTAGTTATTGTACTAGTTATAGAAGTTTGCTAGGCTACACATCATTATTATAATAAAAATTGGTTATTTTAATTTCAGAATTATGGTATCTAAATAGTTAATCATTTAAAATCTAATAACGTCGCTCTATAATATAATTCGAAGAGTATTACTTTTTATTACCCGCCAAATGTTAATTTGTTGATTTGAAAAAAAAACTAGATATCTATATTAGAAAAAAAAATTCAATTTTAATTATAAAATATTTTTAGACTTATCACATTTATTTTTTTTGAAAAAAAATATTCTAGAAATTTATGCATAAGCCACTGACAGATTGGTGACGCGAACGGGCCTACTGGGGTTTCGTCGCCGCTGCCGAAGCCACAATTTCTTCTTCTTCCCTTCCAAAATCTGATCCCTTGGAATCAGACGTAACCACCCAATCCCCGACGCCCACCGCCATCGGCACCGCCGCTGCTCCTTTACGTTCCTCAGCCAAAATCGCGCCGGCGCTCTGTAGCCCCCCTGGACTGGCATTTGAGATGCCTGTGCCCCTGCTTGGCCTCCACGACTTCCGGGAGAAGGTCGCCGCCCAACTCGTCCCTTGGAGCCGCTCCATCCAGTTCTGGGCTCGTGCCATCGATGTCTACGCCGGCTACAAGGTCTCTACTTTCCCCTCTCTATGGCGCAAGCCATCGTACAGGTCGCCTTCTTGCAATCTACGTCATCGTTCGGTCAAAGTCAGGAAGGGTAGAATTTGTATCTAGTATACTGACCATGATATCAACTCTTATAATATTCACGTTCATCCAAAGATTTGGAGGTGATGTATGCTGTCAATCTTTTAGATGGTACCAGAGCCATGGCACCATTTGGTTAAAAGTTCGGCACTACAGCCAAGGCTATAAAATCTTAAGAGAGCATTGGTCTGCTTGATCTATTGAACTCTCCATTTTTGCAACTTCATCAGTAGGAAGAAATACCTAATCGAGTTGAGCTGCTGCTATACTAAGCCTTTGAAAATCCTTCCTTAACTCAAGATTGTAATAGAAGATTTGTCGTCAAAGTCAGTAAGTTGTGATAGAGAAGAAGATAATCTATCAAGTTGTGGTAGAGAAGAAGCTAATCTATCATTTAGAGAAACACACTCCTCATTCTTTCATACCTATTGGGTCCATAGTCCTTAGAAGGATCTCAAAATTATTTTGGTTTATGTTGCCTCAGCAGGCAGAATTAGCCTACCCAAGCAAGAGATATTCTCTACTGTCCAAGAATAAGTTAGGATTTGTTAGTGGTTAGGTGGAGAAACCTATGCAACATGGAAGGAATTGTTGGAGTTGCAAGGTTACAAACATAGTCCCACATTGAAAATACATGGGAAATATCATGGGTTTATAAGAAAAAAGATATCTTCATTGACATGAGACCTTTTGGGTAGTGCTCAAGAGCAAAACCATGAGGGCTTAAGTCTAAAGTGGACAATATCATACTATTATGGAGATATCTAAATTCTTTTCGATCTTACAATTGGTATCAGAGCTTCTTTTCGATCTTACAATTGGTATCAGAGCTCGGACTGCCAGACACCAGGCAGGAAGTCCTAGTAGGTCGGGTGGATCGAGGGGTTGTTTGAGGGAGGGGAGGGGGGGATTGTTGGGGTTGCACAGAAATGTCAAAAAAATAATTTCACAAAGAGAAATGGAATCTCACATAGATAACAAATTTCACAAAGAGAAATAATGTTGTAAACAATAGAATATGCATTACATGGGATTCTAACCCCTGTTAATAACATAATAAGATTAGGTCATCTAAAAAATTATCTAACTTATCTTATAAAGTTATAACAAACTTTGAAACTTGATATAAGTTTTAAACATTAAACAAGCAAATAAAACTTTCAAACTCTAAACTTTAGAATAAACTTCTAAGTTTAACAATGATTTTTGAATCACATCAGTTTTTTTTAGCTTTTACAATCCATTTTAGGCATCACTTATAT